>NC_083232.1:104443267-104753569 GCF_032191835.1 Heteronotia binoei | reverse complement strand
CATCAAGTGGGGAGTCTCCTTCACTTGTGACGTGTCTGGGACTAGAATGCTAGCTGCCCAACAGGGACTCCTGCAGCCACAGATGCCAGAGGGAAGGTGGGCGTGCAGGAGGGAGGTGAGGCCGTGTGTAAAAGCAGAAGGTGCTTCAAGACTTCAGGATCAGCTTCCTCAGGGGACTGCCTGCAAACCTCCATCCCAGTTAGAGTCATGCAAGATCCCTGGTTCATCAAGGGGAAGTTTCACATGGATCAAACCGGTACTGATTGCTCTTGCATGCTTCATGTCCAAAATTCCCATCTCTTGTTTGCCTCTCCTCCCTTTTATCCACACAGCGACCACCCAGGGAGGGAGGTCAGGCTGAGTGTGTGACTGGCTCATGGTCTCCCAGCCAGCTTCTATAGGGCAGAGTGGGAAGCAGAACATGGTTTGTGGGTCTCCTACATCCTATTCTACCACACTTCCTTGGAAGTAATTAAATCCAGTTGTTCAAAAAAAGCAACCTGACTTCTAACCAGCAAACCCTCCCTCCTGCTGCAAACAGCAGCAGGGTCTACTTTGTTGAGGCCCCCGGCCTTCCTCCCCAACGGTCACCCAAAGCAGCTCCCATTGCTGTTCTCTCCCCCCTTTTCTTCTCCCCTCACAACAGCCCTGTGAGGGAGGTGAGGCTGAGGGGCAGAACCCTGCCCAGATCCCCAGGTGACCCACCAGTGACTGCAGGTCGATGTCTGACAGCCCCTTGCAGGCTAAGGGGTTCAACAGTGCCCCCCACCAACATCCACCTTCTGAAACCTACCTTCCAGGGAGGGTTGCCAAGTTCAGTTCAAGAAATATCTGGGGACTTTGGGGGTGGAGCCAGGAACAAGATTGTGAGAAGCATAACTGAACTCCAAAGGGAATTCTGGCCATCACATTTAAAGGGACCTTTTAAATTCCTCCCCCCCATTGAAAATAATGAAGGATAGGGGCACCTTCTTTTGGGGCTCATAGAATTGGACCCCCTGGTCCTATCTCTTTGAAACTTGAAAGGTATTTTGAGGAGGGGCATTGGATGCTATGCTGAAAATTTGGTGCCCCTACCTCAAGATGACAGTATCCCAGTTGAAATATTCAAAATTCTAAAAGACAATGCACACATTATGTCAGCAAATTTGGAAAACACAACAGTGGTCACAGTATTGGAAAAGGTCAGTTTATATTCCAATCCCAAAGAAGGGTAATGCCAAGAAATGTTCAAACTATCGCACCATTGCACTCATTTCATATGCCAGCAAGGTCATGTTAAAGATCCTACAAGCTAGGCTTCAGCAG
Organism: Heteronotia binoei; assembly: GCF_032191835.1. Taxonomy (NCBI): domain Eukaryota; kingdom Metazoa; phylum Chordata; class Lepidosauria; order Squamata; family Gekkonidae; genus Heteronotia; species Heteronotia binoei. The sequence goes on along the minus strand of NC_083232.1, from coordinate 104,752,261 downwards.
TATGTCGATTGGGAACTACCAGAAATTCAAGCTGGGTTTTGGAGAGGTAGAGGAACTAGAGATCAAATTGCCACCATTTGCTGGAGAAAGCACAAGAGTATCAGGAAAACATCTATTTCTGCTTCATTAACTATACTAAAGCCTTTGATTGTGTGGATCACAACAAACTGTGGCAAGTCCTTAAAGAGATGGGAGTCAGACCACCTCACATGTCTCCTGAGAAACCTGTATAAGGGTCAAGAAGCAACTGTCAGAATGGGATATGGAACAACTGATTGGTTTTGAATAGGAAAAGGAGTTCGACAAGGATCTATATTGTCACCCTGCTTATTTAATTTATATGCAGAGTACATCATGCAGAATGCTGACCTGGCTGAAACAGAAGCCAGAATTAAGATTGTCAGGAAAAACATCAACAACCTCAGATATGCAGATGACACCACTCTGATGGCAGAAAGTGAGGAGGACCTGAAGAACCTCTTGTTGAGAGCACAAATAGGCTTGAAACTTAATATTAAAAAAACCTAAGATCATGGCATCCAGCCCCATCACACCTTGGCAAATAGAAGGAGAAGACACGGAAGTAGTGACAGACTTCACATATCTGGGATCCAAGATCACTGCAGATGGTGACTGTAGCCATGAAATTAAAAGACATTTGCTCCTTGGGAGGACAGCTACGATGAACCTAGGCAGTATAAGAAAAAGTAGAGACATCACCCTGCCAACAAAAGTCTGTATAGTCAAAGTGATGGTATTCCCAGTAGTAATGTATGGTTGTGAGAGTTGAACCATAAGGACGGCTGAGCGCAGAAGAATAGATGCTTTGAGCTGTGGTACTGGAGAAGAATCTTGAGAGTCCCTTGGACTGCAAGAAGATCAAATCAGTCAGTCCTATGGGAAATCAGCAGACATTTCCCTCTCCCCGCCTCACTACTTTCTGATGACCCTGAAGCGGGGGAAGGGCCAACAAACTAGGGGATCCCCTGCCTCCACCTGGGGATTTAGCAACCAAACAGAGTAATGTGAAAAGGTAGAGCAGGAGGAAAGAGCCACATAGGCATTCACATTAAATCAACCTCAAATCCTTAGAAATTATTTATATAACAAATTATTCATAGAAAATACAGTGTAACACAAAGTGCAAAGGAAGAATTACTCTTGAAACAACCAGTCCTATATCGATGTCCAACAGCTTGTTCCTTGAAATTGGAGTCGGGAAGTAGTGTGCAATGCCGTGAAAACAGAGTCCAATGTTCCTGTTCCTCTCTGTTAGCCAATATCTGGATGGAATGCAGCAAGGCAGTAGGACGCAACAGGGATGCGCTAAATGCCCTGTTTCACACGAGGCTTCAACGAGCAAGAAGCTGAATCCTTGACTGGTTTGTCTTTGTAGAACTACACAGTATTATACTGGGATGGGTTCTTGAGAGATCCTGAGAGTTTTCCTTGAAAAATGCTAGAAAGCTCAACAGGTGGAAAATCTGGTCTGACCTAAGGAAGAGTTGGAACATAGCACAAACATCTCAATGGATGAAGCCTAGGGGAGAGCTCAGCAAAACAGGACATGAGTATGACATCTGCTGTTTCATACCAAAGATCACTGCCCAGCTTCTTGCTCGTTGAAGCCTCGTGTGAAACAGGGCATTGAGCGCATCCCTGTTGCGTCCTACTGCCTTGCTGCGTTCCATCCAGATATTGGCTAACAGAGAGGAATTGGAGCATTGGACTCTGTTTTCATGGCATTGCACACTGTGAGGAAAAGTCCCCTCTTTCTCCAATATCATAGTCACCAGCATGGTTGCCAGGGCGCCTGGAGAAGTGAGCTCACACACACCTTTGGCCAGAGGGTGTGAGCAAAGCCATTCAGGAACGCAAAGGGACTCATGTGCACCAACAGCCTAAGTCTACAGACATTCTAAACCGGTATAGAGTGCTTGCCAACGCGCACGGACGTTTCCCCGTCACTGCGTGGGTCTGCCATGGTAGGGAAGAAGCTGCACCACCACGGAGCTATCCAGACGACCGGTGATGAAGCGCTGTACATGGAATCCACTGTGTATCGCTAACACCACTCGTAGCCATCTTCCTGCCAGGCTGGACTTCATTCCTTCGTAGTGGGAAACTCACGTACACTTAGGGTGGCCAGACCGTCCCGGTCACCCGGGAAAGTCCCGATTTTGGCCCCCAATTGCCGCCTCCCGGGCTGGCTATACTGGGACCATTAGAAGTCCCGGTTTAGCCAGCGGGGAGCCGGCGGGCCGCGCGCACGGGCGGGGAAGGCGGCGAGTGAGGGAGCCAGTGTCCCTGCGCGTGCGCACAGCGGTGTGGCGGGCTCTGCGCATGCGCGGGGCCAGGAGAGTGGGCAGCTTAGGGCCCGCTACAACACCGTGCGCACGCGCAGGGACACTGGCTCCCTCACTCGCCGCCTTCCCCGCCCGCGCGCGCGGCCCGCCAGCTCCTCTCGCTGGCGTAGGGCCCCGGCGGCGGCAGAGGGGGAGGCGGTGGAGGCGGCGGAGGAGGCGGCGGAGGCGGTGGAGGTGGAGGCGGTGGAGGCGGAGGCAGAAGCGGCCGTGGCCGGAGTGGGAGGCGGGCCGGCGGCGCCTGCGGCGGCGGTGGTGGTGTGGCGGGAGGCCCCGGGTCGGTGGGCTCGGCTGCCTCCTCCTCAGCCGCCGCCAGCCCCGCCAGCAGCGCCGCCACCAGCACCAGCCGCCGCTGTGCCTCCTGGCCAGCCCGCCCGCCCGGAGGGGAGGCCACCCACGCCCTGGAGAAGGTAAGCCCCCCCCCAGGCAGGCAGGCAGGGAGGGAGAGGGCCGAAAGCGGGGGGCAGCTGGTGGGAGGGGGCGGGCGGCCTTCCTTCCTTTCTTCCTTCCTTCCTCCCTCCTTCCTTCCTTCCCTCCTTCCCTCCCTCCTTCCTTCCTTCCTTCCTTCCTTCCTTCCTTCCTCCCTCCCTCCCCTCCTTCCTCCTTCCATCCCTCCCTCCTTCCTTTCTTCCTTCCTCCCTCCTTCCCTCCTTTCCTCCCTCCTTCCCTCCTTCCCTCCCTCCTTCCTTTCTTCCTTCCCTCCTTCCTTCCTTCCTTCCTCCCCTCCTTCCCTCCCTCCTTCCTTCCTCCCTCCTTCCTTCCTTCCCTCCTTCCCTCCCTCCTTCCTTTCTTCCTTCCCTCCTTCCTTCCTTCCTTCCTTCCTTCCTTCCTCCCTCCCCTCCTTCCCTCCCTCCTACCTTCCTTCCCTCCTCCCTCCTTCCTTCCTTCCTCCCTTCCCTCCTTCCCTCCCTCCCTCCCTCCCTCCTTCCTTTCTTCCTTCCTCCCTCCCTCCTTCCTTCCTTCCTCCTTCCTCCTTCCTTTCTTCCTTTCTTCCTTCCTCCCTCCTTCCTCCCTTCCCTCCCTCCCTCCTTCCTTCCTTTCTTCCTTCCCTCCTTCCTTCCTTCCTCCCTTCCCTCCTTCCCTCCATCATAAGAACATAAGAACATAAGAGAAGCCATGTTGGATCAGGCCAACGGCCCATCAAGTCCAACACTCTGTGTCACACAGTGGCAAAAAAAATTATATACACACATACACTGTGGCTAATAGCCACTGATGGACCTGTGCTCCATATATTTATCTAAACCCTTCTTGAAGGTGGCTATACTTGTGGCCACCACCACCTCCTGTGGCAGTGAATTCCACATGTTAATCACCCTTTGGGTGAAGAAGTACTTCCTTTTATCCGTTTTAACCTGTCTGCTCAGCAATTTCATCGAATGCCCACGAGTTCTTGTATTGTGAGAAAGGGAGAAAAGTACTTCTTTCTCTACTTTCTCCATCCCATGCATTATCTTGTAAACCTCTATCATGTCACCCTGCAGTCGACGTTTCTCCAAGCTAAAGAGTCCCAAGTGTTTCAACCTTTCTTCATAGGGAGAGTGCTCCAGCCCTTTAATCATTCTAGTTGCCCTTCTCTGGACTTTCTCCAATGCTATAATATCCTTTTTGAGGTGCGGCGACCAGAACTGCACACAATACTCCAAATGAGACCGCACCATCGATTTATACAGGGGCATTATGATACTGGCTGATTTGTTTTCAATTCCCTTCCTAATAATTCCCAGCATGGCGTTGGCCTTTTTTATTGCAGACGCACACTGTTTTGACATTTTCAGTGAGTTATCTACCACAACCCCAAGATCTCTCTCTTGGTCAGTCTCTGCCAGTTCACACCCCATCAACTTGTATTTGCAGCTGGGATTCTTGGCCCCAATGTGCATTACTTTGCACTTGGCCACATTGAACCGCATCTGCCACGTTGACACCCACTCACCCAGCCTCAACAGATTTCTTTGGAGTTCCTCACAATCCTCTCTGGTTCTCACCACCCTGAACAATTTAGTGTCATCCGCAAACTTGGCCACTTCACTGCTCACTCCCAACTCTAAATCATTATGAACATCCTTCCTTTCTTCCTTCCTCCCTCCCTCCTTCCTCCCTCCCTCCCTCCTTCCTTCCTTCCCAGTGGGGTGGGCTCCCGACTCCCTCCGCCGGCTGTTTCTGATAGCCCTGCGCCCCCTCTTTCCTGTGACATCATTTTCCCCAAATGACATCATTTCCCTCCGCTGGCTGTTTCTGATAGCCCTGCGCCCCCTCTTTCATTTGATATGTGTCCCATGCGGGTGCCACCCTCCCGCCGGGAGATGCCGCAAAATGAGCCCCCTTGAGGCTTATGGTGGCAGGGCTCGGGGGAAGCGAGCTAGACTGCTGTTCTTTTGAGGGGTTATAGAGTGTTTCGAGCCCGTCCCTGTGGCATCGGTCCCATCATTGTGGGACCCAGGGAGCCGGCGCAGCGGCCCGCCGAAGCAGCCTGTCACTAATAACACAGGTCGAGATGCAGGACAGGAACCCGGAAGTGACCGACAGGCTGCTTCAGCGGGCCGCTGCGCCGGCCCCCTGGGTCCCACAATGATGGGACCAATGCCACAAGGACAGGCTCGAAACACTCTATAACCCCTCAAAAGAACAGCAGTCTAGCTCGCTTCCCCCGAGCCCTGCCGTCATAAGCCTCAAGGGGGCTTATTTTGCGGCATCTCCCGGTGGGAGGGTGGCACCCGCACGGGACACATATCAAATGAAAGAGGGGGCGCAGGGCTATCAGAAACAGCCAGCGGAGGGAAATGATGTCATTTGGGGAAAATGATGTCACAGGAAGTGATGTCACTTCCTGCTTCTGCCAGGTGGTGCGGGGGAAATGATGTCACAGGAAGTGATGTCACTTCCTGTTTCCACGGTGAAGTGACATCACTTCCTGTTCCCCTATCAATCTATCTGTGTTTCTTAGACCTGTGTGAATGTGTGATTGTTTTGTATTTTTATCTTGTGTGGACGAACTATTATTCTAAATAAATTACAATTGGTTTTATTAAATTAGAGTCCTTTTATTGAGCATTACCCTCTGGATGGTTGAGCCTGGTATATATTGGTAAAAAGATTCCTAGTGAGCCAGGTGCCCACCTAACTAATTCCCCAACCTCGTTTTGAGGGCATTTGGCTTAACAACACTACTTCCCGACTCTAATTTCAAGGAACAAACTGTTGGACATCGATATAGGACTGATTGTTTCGGGAGTAGTTCTTCCTTTGCATTTTGTACTACACTGTATTTTCTATGAATAATTTGTTATATAAATACTTGAATTTCTAAGGATTTGAGGTTGATTTAATGTGAATGCCTAAGTGGCTCTTTCCTCCTGCTCCACTTGGGGATTGGCAACCTTATTTCTAGGCACAACTGGAACCTCCGCAGAATATTGCCTCCCAATCCCAGCCCAGAAAGGTGCTCCAAAAGAATACCGTGATTGGGAAGAGGTTCAAGAGAATCCACCAAGTCACACTTCTGTCTGTCTCCTGGCACAGGCCATCCACCAAGGCCTTATTCTTCTCTGTTGAGTTACACTTGCCACATAAAGACAGACAGATGCATCTTTATTATTATGGATTTAGAAAAATTATACGCTCCCTCTCCAGAGACTTATCAAGGTTCGATCAAGGCTGAGTAACAAGAAACAATTCCTGAGCTGAATTGAGACCTCTTTGAATGATGGCTGGGGGTGGGGGTGGTCTGCACCCATTTTCTGGCTAGGCTGACCTTTCTTGGGTCAAGTATCCACCATTCCATAGCTCAACTCATTGGCCATTATACTGCAAGAATGACACCCAAATGTGTTTAGAGGGCTCTTTCAATCCTTTTGATAAAGAAGCAAGATCCCATTTGAAAAGAGCCAAAGAGAATCCAAACATGAGTTGACTTTCTGAACTTGCTGAAAGGTACATTTTGTAGCAGTTATAAATGAAGATTTTAATGGGGCTAGGTTCATTACATAACTTCTTCATGTAAATCCTCAACCACAAAGCAGGTAAAATGACTATGTAAATAAATCTTATAACAATGTGAACTCTTTCTAACACAAATAATCTCACCAGTTTCCAAGAGCAACATGAACTGGAACAAACTAACCACTCCCTGCCTGATTAGAGCAGCCAGGCCAAGGGGTCTCTCAACCCACTCAGAAGAGAAGGCTGAATTGGAGCGCAGCCTGAAAGAGAGAGAAAAGGGAGAGGAGGCTGAGGAAGCGCTCTGCTTCACTGGGCCCCCACTGCTTTTAAATACCCTACAAAGGGCTTCTTCCCCTTCACATCATTGGTTCCCCAAACATCTTCCCTTCAACTGGGATGAACATCCAGGAGGGCAAACTACCTGTTGGAGTTACAAGTTGCTTCCATTTCAGTCATTATGGAGTTAACTGTTGTTGTTAGCTAGTAGGAAGTTACGTTGTCTAATCTAAGGCAGGAAGTTTGGTGGAAGTTGAGTCTCCCAATAAAGTGACCTGTAACCTCTCTATTGCCTAGTTAGCATCATCTTGTTGGTTGAATTGCCTTGACCTCCTCTGAAGGCTTCATGGCTGATGTTCCAGTCAGTGTTCCCTCTCAGCTGAGTGAGTGTGACCTAGCTCACGGTTTTTAGCCTCCAGCACACACATTTTTGTCTCAGCTCAGGAAAATGGCCCCACAGCAAACTAATGTATGCAGTAGCTCACAACTTCAATGCCAGTAGAATTTTTTTCTCACAAGACTCCACAGCTTAGAGGGAACATCGGTTCCAGTAGTTGTTTGCTGACCAAGGAGAAGAAAGAAGAATCCCTGTTACACTTTCAGCCAAGGCTTTTTTTGAGCAGGAATACACAGGAACGCAGTTCCGGCTTGCTTGGTGTAAGTTCCAGCTGGCTCGGTGTCAGGGGGTGTGGCCTAATATGCAAATGAGTTCTAAAAAAAGTCCTGCTTTCAGCCATGTCAGAGTTAGGATGTGATTAGCAGCTACAATGTAGGTTTTATTTTCTGTTATCCCAAGTACCCTTCCCTAACTTTTTCCAATAAACTATATTTTCTTTGTAAACTTAAGCATGCATCCTGCTCCTTTGTCCGCACATCACATCTGATTTTTAAACCGAAATCCCAACCATACTTCTGGGTCAAGCTGCTGGAATAAAGTCTGACCCACTGAGGAAAGGGGTTACCATAAAGCACCGAGTGAGACCCTGGGCCAGGTCTTGGGCACAAAATTCTGTGTCCACCATGGCCCCTTGGAAAAGTCACCAACAGGCCTTTCCCATCAGCTATGGAGTGAGGTGGTCATTTAGGAGGCAGCCTGAGGGAGGCAGGTGGCTGGGCTTCCTGCAATGACCATGCTCAGGCCTGACCATCTATCCTGCCAGGACACAGAAACAGGCAACCAGGGGAGGGGGAGGGATGGTCATTTGAAATAAAGAGGACCCAGAAATAGCTATGGTGCCTAGGCAGTGGGGATGGGGTGTGTGATCACTTGGTCATGGATCACTTGGTCACTTTCTAAACTCTCCACTTCCCAGTATGGTCTCATCCCAAGCTAGATCTTCCCTCCCACCCCATGCCTGCCATTTGTGTGGATTCTCAGCCTGCTCCAAGAGTCATGTTTTGTTTTGTTTCAGAAGGCTTTTGCAGCATCATGGAAGCTGTCAGATGACATGGGGATGTGCAGCCATGTCTCCAGCACAGCCATGGTGGCTGGGCAAAGGTTCACACATAAGATCCTGTTGATCCGCCACGACCTCCCCGCCAATTTTGTAAGTGAACGTGAGGCTCCGAGCACGTATTCTGGCTTGATCCTGGATCATTTCACTCCACTCAGCTTAGGGAAAGCTGACAAAGTCCTCTGTATTGTGCATCCCACTACCTGCTGTTTGGATCCGTGTCCATCTTGTCTGGTGCGTGCTTGCAGGACAGAATTGCGAATCCCATTGCAGGAGATTATCAACAGATCCCTGATTGAAGGAACCTTTCCCACACTCCTTAAAGAAGCAGTTGTTTGTCCTCTCCTCAAAAAACCATCTTTGGACCCGGCCGTATTGGCAAACTACCGGCCGGTCGAACTTGCCTTTTTTGGGTAAAGTCATTGAGAGGGCAGTGGCAGTACTGTTACAGGGGGGGTTGGATGATGCTTCCATGCTAGACCCATTGCAGTCCAGCTTCCATCCAGGTCATGGGATCGAGATGGTACTGGTCACCCTCATGGATGATCTTTTGAGACATCTGGATCGGGGTGGCTCGGCAGTGCTGTTGTTGTTAGACCTGTTGACTGCATTTGACACAGTCGACCATCAGCTACTGTCCCGCTGCCTCGCCAACATGGGGATTCAGGGGTCTGCCCGTCAATGGCTTACCTCTTTTCTCCAAGGCTGGAGACAAAGGCACCCACATGTATGCGGTGTGCCTCAGGGGGCGGTTCTCTCCCCGATGTTGTTTAACATCTTTATGCATCCCCTTGCCCAGATTGTCCGGAGATGTGGGCTGGGTTTGTCACCAGGATGCAGATGACACCCAGCTCTATTTATTGATGGGAGGCCGGTCCAGCTGTGCCCCAGAAGATCTGGACCTGGCATTGCAAGCCATAGTGAAATGACTCAGGCAGAGTCGACTGAAATTGAATACAGCAAAGACAGAGGTCCTGTGCCTTAGCCACCATGGCCTGGGTAGAGAGATCCTTTTGCCAGCCTTTGATGGGACGCCACTGGTGCCAGCATCAAGGGTCAAGAGCTTAGGGATGCTCCTGGAGCCTTCATTAACAATGGAGGCCCAGGTAGCAGCCACTGTCAAATCTGCATTTTTTTCATCTTAGGTGGATAAGGTAGTTGGTTCCATACCCGGAGCATAACGACTTGACATGCAACTGTCACCTCCATGCAACTGTGATCCATGCAACTGTCACCTCAAGAATAGACTACTATAACCCCCTCTACATGGGGCTGCCCTTGACTCAACTCCAGAGGCTGCAACTGGTGCAAAACGCAACAGCTAGGTTGTTATTGGAGCTACCTGTATGGGAGCACATCCAACCTGTGCTGAAAACGTTACACTGGTTGTCTGTGGTGTTCCGGATTTGTTTCAAGGTGCTGGTCATAACCTCTAAAGCCCTATATGGCCTGGGATCTGTCTACCTTTGGGACCGCCTCTCCCCATATGAGCCCCAGAGAGCACTACTGTGAGGAAAAGCCCCCTCTTTTCTGAACATCATAGTCACCAACATGGTTGCCAGGGCGCCTGGAGAAGTGAGCTCACACACCTTTGGCCAGAGGGTGTGGGCAAAGCCATCCAGGGACGTGAAAGGGACTCATGTGTACCAACCTACTAAGTCTACAGGCATTCTAAACCGGTATAGAGTGCTTGCCAACGTGCACGGACGTTTCCCCGTCACTGCGCGGAACCGCTTTGGTGGGGAAGAAGCTGCGCCACCATGGAGCTGTCCAGGCGACCGGTGTTGAAGCGTTGGGCATGGAATCCACTGTGTCCCGCTAACACCACTCGTAGCCATCTTCCTGCCAGGCTTGGCTTCATTCCTTCATAGTGGGAAGGTCACGTGCACACCCTGAGTCACCCTGAGCCCACAAGCAACCCATTTGTCTCATGAATGGATTAACAGCTCAACTGTTAGTCCTGATTGTCTAGCAGAACCTTAAACAATGTTTCCTGCCCATAAGGTGATGGGATAAGAAGAAGAACATCTCCTGTCATTGCCAACTCTTTTGTCTATACCGGGGATACCTAGGTCCATATCTGATTCCCTATTGTCACCTTCCCAGTTAATCCCATTTAACCTTAAGCATCGAGCCATTCCCATTTCTCACCCCAGTCTAATACCTTGGAGCCGCCCCAGGCAGCATTGCAGCTTGGAATGTTCCAGGTTCACCGGACTAAGGTGAAGTTCATTGGTCCAAACTGGCATCCAATTAGGTGTCAGCAAGGGACTCGCCATTGGCTCTGCAAATGCCCAGCCTTCATGGTCATCATAGAGCCTCCCCCTGCTCCTCCCCAAGACCTCCCAGCCCCTAAGGGTCTGAGGGAGCCTATTTAACCTCTGACCCAACTCCACTCATGTGTGCTTCTATTCAGCAACCCACCTTCCGCTGTATAGATCCTTCCCCGATTCCTGATCAGTTTCGGGTCCTCCCCCATTCCCTCAACTGTCGCCATCGGAGCCTTCCTTGGAGTCTGCGAGAGAGGTAAATATTACCCTGTTTGTCTACCCATATATGTTCCCCTATCAATCTATCTGTGTTTCCTAGACCTGTGTGAATGTGTGACTGTATTGTATTTTACTTTGTATGAAAGAACTATATTTTTCACAATAAATTACAATTGGTTTCATTAAATTAGAGTCCTTTTTATTGAGCATTACCCTCTGGATGGTTGAGCCTGGTATACATTGGTAAAAAGATTCCTATTAAGCCAGATGTCCATCTAACTAATTCCCCAATCTCGTTTTGAGAGCATTTGGCTTAACACTACGTTCAGGGTCCCAAGATCTTCTTCAGATTCCCGGACTAAAAGAGGGTCCTCCTGTTTTCTACTCTGACCCAGTGCTCCTGGAGTACTCTGGACAGCTGTCCACCATTCTGAACATGCAATTCTTTAAAGAGGGACATGGCTGGATATTAAATAAGAAAATACACGCAGCTCTCAACCACTTTAATAATAATAATAATAATAATAATAATAATAATAATAATAATAATAATAATAATAATAATAATAATAATAATAATAATAATAATAATAATAATAATAATAATAAAATTTTATTTATACCCCGCCCTCCCCACTTTCAAGTATTCTGTGAGCAATTAATTAAGAATAGACAATTAACAACCCTGAAATATGCTCTTACAAGCACAAGAACCATGCTGAATCATGTGAAGTTTTGCAAAATGTAGCTGGGAGAAATGCTGTTGCTTAGAAACCTTTATCTAACATGCAATCTAGTCCTCTCTTCTAAAGGGACCCGGACCCCAACCTCTCCCGCCCTGCTGGTTTCTTGACATGCATTCCATGCTGGACATCGAGAACACCGGAAACCAGGCCTGAAGCTCATAGCCAGGAGCAAAAGTGCCAAGTGAAGAGTGAATGAAGGCAGGATCATGTGTCCCAGGCAGCTCAGTGAAGCAGCAAATGCAAACACTTTATCACCTGAGACCTTGCTCCAATTTCACACCAATTAACGGGGCTCCAAGGGGGTCCTTCCTCGGTTGTTTAAGCAGTTCATCTGAGGAGGTGTGGAGACATCCCAGTTTTCCAACCCCTGCCCTCACAAGGGAAGAAGGAGACAATAAGCTGTGCTCTCTGTTGATGAGGGGGCAGCTCTGTGCCTACTTCAGCTTTCCCCCAGGATCTCCCAGGCCCCTAAAACGCCTCCTCTGGTTGGAGGGGCCCCCTGTAGAGGGGCAGCCAGCAGCATCTCTCTGTAAAGGAAGGGGGCTCCTTCCTTCCTTCTTGGAGCCTGGCCAGAAGATTGAGGAGTCCCTCCCTTCCAAAGTGGGTCTTGTTCACAGCTGCTGCTTCTTGCTATGGAGGAAACCCTTAGCAGACCAAGCTTTTCTCCTGAGGGAAAGTTTCTTGCCCTTAATATCTGGGCGGATGGACAGCCATTCAAGTCCCAAAGCCATTAAATGAAAAGGTGAGAACTCCAAATACAGATGCAGCAATGGCCAGGTGAGCTGAGTTAAGTCATACCTGTTCAGGCAGGCTTTTAATAACTAACTGGAGGTGCTCTTAACATCTACGGGAGTTCGTAGCATCAACTGTCCTACAGCATTAACATAAATTATTTGAACCAGACAAAACGCCATCTGAAATCATATTTAAAATTTTATTTAATATTTTAGTAATGTTTTATTGTAATAATTTAAATGTTATCAAATTGTTAGCTGCCCTGAACCCGATAGGGGAGGGCAGGATATAAGTATAATAAATAAATAAATAATCATCTGTTCAAAAGTATTATGTTGAATGATTTATAAAAGTTGAGGGTTTCTTTAAAGTTGGTTCTAATTTTTATTAATAAAAGAAGCCAATTGCTCAATTCTCTCCTGCAAAGCTCAATGATTTTCTCCATTTCTATTTTATGTCTCAAAAAGTCTCAAACAAAACAAAAAACTTCCCTCAGCAATTCTACGAAAGTTGGAATGGCATGACTGAGGGTTTCCCTCAGAAAGAGGTGAAGAGGGACCAAGAAGGGCTAAACAATCAGACGTCCTTTTCTTTTGCCTGAAGCCAGACAGAACCACCAATGATACATAAGAACATAAGAAGAGCCCTGCTAGATCATACCGCTGATTGATCTAGTCCAGCCTCCTGTCTCACACAGTGGCCAACCAGTTCCTCTGGAGGGCCAACAACAAGGCCTTCCCCTGAGAAGAACATCAGAAGAGCCCTGCTGGGTCAGACCAGTGAGGCTCCATCTAGTCCAGCACCCTGTCTCACACAGTGGCCAACCAGTTCCTCTGCAGGGCCAACAACAGGGCAGAGAGGCCGAGGCCTTCATAAGAACATCAGAAGAGCCCTGCTGAACCAGACAAGTGAGGGGAGGATCCATCTAGTCCAGGCCTTCCCCTGAGAACAACACCAGAAGAGCCCTGCTGGACCAGACCAGTGAAGGTCCATCTAGTCCAGCATCCTGTCTTACACAGTGTTCAACCAGTTTCTCTGGAGGGCTAACAACAGGGCAGAGAGACGTTGAGGCCTTTCCCTGGTGTTGGATCCTGGCTCTGGGATTCAGAGGTTTAGTGCCTCTGCATTTGGAGGTTCCCCTCAGCCTTCATGGCTAGTAGCCACTGAGAGACTTGTCCTCCATGAATCTGACTAATCTCTTTTTAAAGCTGTTTATTCCTGTGGCCATCACTACATCCTCTGGCAGCAAATTCCATATTTGAATCACTCTCTGTGTAAAGAAGTATTTCCTTTTGTCCGTCCTGAACCTCCTGCCCATCAGCTTCACTGGATGCCCTTGTTCTAGTAGAGAGGAAGAGAAGGTTCTCTTTCTCAGCTCTCTCCACCCCATGCATAATTTTATAAACCTCTGTCATGCCCCCTTATTCATTTCTTTTCTAAAGAGAAAAGCCCCAGAAGGCTCTCCAGCCTTTCCTCCGAGGGAAGGTGCTCTGGTCCCCTAATCTTCCTGCTTGCCCTCCTCTGTACTTTTTCCAGGTCTGCAATGCTCTTTTTGAGATACGATGACCCGAACTGTACACAGGATTCCAAATGCGGCTGCACCATCGATCCACACGGGCATTTACAATAGCTGTCATTTAATCCTCAGTCCCTTTTCCAATAATGCCTAACACAGAGTTCGCCTTTTTCACCACTGCAGCACTCTGGGCCGACACTTCCCTTGAGCTATCCACTATGATCCCAACATCTTGTCCCCTCTCAGTCTCAGCAAGTTCAGACCCCCATTAGCCTAGACTTGAAATAGGGGTTCTTTTTTTCTCCCAGTAGGCATCACCTTACACTTACCAACACTCAGGACTTTTTTTTTTTTGTAGCAGGAACTCTGTTGCATATTAGGCCACAGACCCCTGATGTAGCCAAGCCTCCAAGAGCTTACAGTAGGCCCTGAACTAAAAGCCCTGTAAGCACTTGGAGGGTTGGCTACATCAGGGAGGGTGTGGCCTAACATGCAAAGGATTTCCTGCTACAAAAAAAAGCCCGGCCTGAATTTCATTTGCCACCTTGGCACCTGCTCACCCAGTTTGTGGAGGTCCACTTGGAGCTCTTCACAGTCGGCCTTGTTATTCACCACCCTGAATAGGCTGATGCCATCTGCAACCTTGGCCACTACACCCCTCATCCCTAGCTCCAGATCACTGATGAATAAATGAAATAGTACCGGCCCCAATACTGACCCTTGTGGGACCCCACTGCTTATTTCCCTCCATTGTGAGACCTGACCATTGATTCCTACTCTCTGCTTCCTGCCATTTAACCACTTTATAATCCATAAGAAAACCCATTCTCTTATCCCATGACTGCTAAGTTTACTGAGGTCTTTGGTGAGGAGTCATTTATGAAACAGAAAGGTAGAGAGCAAATGGAAAGGGACCCACAGATAAATGTCATTCTGAAACTGCACAGGGTTTCCACTTGTGTTTCTGGCAGGGTGCCAGTTGGTTTGAACAGATCAAAAAACAGACATTCAACAGGCAAGTCTGGTTAAGCAATAGTGAATTAAGCAATAGTAATTAAGCAATAGTGAAAAATTTACCTATTGAACGCCTACCTGTCATCCAGCAAATGAGCAGTGGCCGACTGTCAGTGACTTGTGTGGGTCCCTGTTTTTGTGCCTTGAACCCCCGCCTGGCATCCCCTCCCTTTCACTGTCTGCTGCCTGCCGGGGGCTGCCTCGGGGATTCTGGGCCAACATCTAGGATGGAGCCCCCACACTGCCACCCACCAAGGAACAGGAATGACCAAGGCAGACTAGGGAGCCCTTCAGGTTGCCAAGTTCAATTCAAGAAATATCTAGGGACTTTGAAGCTATGCACATTTCGAACATTATAGAGTTAATTGTTTACCTGAAAGAGGAAATTATGTATTGTAACCTAAACCCAATTGTAAACCGAGTCTTCTAAACCCAGGAAGCATACAAACACAACACTGGTCAGAAAGGATGCTAGGTGTGAAATGCTTTGATCTTATATGCAAGTTGAATAGCCTGACTTCCTGTTTGCAACTGCTTTCTGGGAACAAGAAGCTAGTAAACTTTATTTCTTTTGATAAGCTTAAGGCTCGACTCAAATTATTGCCACTCCACGCCTCTGAATTTAACGTGCATTTTCCAACAAATGGTAGCAGAGGATGGTTTATATTGAAGTTTGGCATATTGAAAAGTGAATTTTTTAAGTCAGAACAGGCAGAAAGTCAAAGTATTTTAAAGTGACCAGAAGCTGTTTGAAAAAGCTGTATTTTTCGCTACCGGAACAATCAAGAGGAACAAAGGACCTGCCAGGAGCCTAATTCCCTTGCTTGATGCCGCTGAGTGAGAATCTGCATTTCAGTTAGAAGCTGGAAGCACTGCATTCCTCAGCGCCGCTTTCTCCTGCTGACCTGCTGCAGCCTGAATTCAAGAATGTCTGAGACACAAGGGGAGAATCCCTCTACCTCCCGAAACACCACGGCTGTGGTGAGAAATGATGCCAAAGCAAACACAATGATGGCACACATTGTGAGTACTGATCCAATCAATGTTAAAATTCCGTGCTTAAATGCAAGCAATTTTAGATTTTGGTTGATTAAAATGCAACTGCTCCTTTGTGAAAAAAATTGCTTTGAAGCAGTTTTCAATGAAAATAAGGATGAAATCCCAGATTTTGATCTTAAAGATAATTGTGCAAAATTAATAATTCTGAATGCCATATCTGAGAAAGAATCTCTTTTGGCGCTTGATTGTGAGACAAGTGCAGAGATGTGGAAATTCTTAGAAAAACAATCATTTAAGCTTTCTATGATTCAGAGAATATTTCTCAGAGAAAAGCTGTACAATTCTAAGATGAATGATATAGATTCAATGGCTACCCATCTGAATCAGATAAAGGAAGTGGTTTCAGAGCTTAAGAGAATTGGAGCCACTTATAAAGAAGTAATAGCTGCTTTATTTAAATCTCTTCCTAAAAGCTATAAAATACTGCATCCTTGTTGAGAATGAGAGAGAAAAAGGAACTTGACTACATTCTGAAATACTTGAGAGATGAGGCCAGAAGGAGGGAACTGTCAAGCATGCTATTTCTGGTTATTAGATCAAAACAATTATTGGAATTCAATTCCTCTCTCTCTGCTCTCAAAACTCTTCCTTCCCATAGTTGCATTTCAAATCTTCCCTTTTCTTGCCTTTCTCTTCCTTTCTCACCTCTGGTTAGAAAATGTAAGAATGCAAGTAACTTTGATGATAGAAGGAAAGGAGGCGCCTCCCCCGAAGAGTTCCCATTCATACCTTTTATCAAAAGAAGCAGGAATGTCTGGGAACCAGGGAAGTTATAACTGGTAGTAATGATAGTAACTGGTAGTATTTTTGAATATCTGTAGCAATTCATATCTGTATGTTATGACTTGAAGCTATCTTCACTATTGCCTTTGAAGTAGCCCTTAAAACACTATGCTGTGTAGAACTTTGTATCACTCTCAAGGTACCATACCTTGAGCCAACAACGGATTATCAATAAAACGAGTCTTTCTATCAAACAGCTTGTTTATTCGAAATACCGATGCTTGACAGGAACTTTTTGAAACTGAGAATAAGATCCTGGGAAAAAGAAAACAACATGCTATTCCTGTGGCTTGAAAGGCCATTATTCATATTCTTGTAGAAAGAAATTAAAACAAAATTAAAGTGCAAATGCTTCTACTGAAGCAGCGACACCCAGTGAGCAAGTGGAGAATAGCAACCAACAAAAACATGATTTTAAATCTGCAAAGCCAGCAGCCAAGGCTAAGAATGTGTTTGATAGGAATTCTACATATGCAATTACTGAATCAAATGCAAATCTTGAGAATCACTGGATGATAGATTCTGGATCATATTTTCATGTCTGTAGAGATAAGAAATCTTTTGTGGAATTGAATGAGAACAATTGCCCTAAATTAGAGCACGTCAATGGACAAATACTGAAAGTTGAAGGAAGTGGGACTGTAATCTTAAATGTTATGGATGAAAGTCAAGAAATTTAAAAAGTTACACTAACAGAGTGTGCATATGCCCCTGAGGCAGTCAGCAACCTATTCTCAACAAAGAATTATCAGAAGAAATCATAATATTATACTCAGAAAGGAAAATGGAAATATTGTTGATCCTGAATTTGGAACTGAACTTATGCTTGATGTAGTTGATGGTCTTCATTATCTAAGACTTGCTGATGATGTTGATGATGTGCAAAATGACGCTGAAAATGTTTCTGATATTAATGTTGTTGGGCCAGTGTATAATACAATGCAATCTGTATGTAAGCATAAACTATGGGGCACCGTCGTGTGCAAAGTGTGCAAAAATTGTTGAAAGAATATAATGTTGATGTTACTGATTGTGATCAAATGCCGTTTAAAACAATTTTATTGGTAACATATGGTAATAAATCTATATCTTACATCTTTTTAAAAAACTTATTTTATCTACCCCATATATTACTTTCTACCCACCCCTCCCCCTGTTACTTGACCCCCGCCGGTGTTATTTACTTAAAATGCTAATATTTAAAGGTATATTTAACTATTAAAACAAAAAATTATATTCTTTTTAAAACTTAATCATTATCAAAGATTGTCCAATGTCCTTTTATTTTCCACTCTTTTTCTACATATCTTCTAAACTTTTTCCATTCCGTCTTAAAAACTTCTAAATCATAGTCTTTTAATATTCTTGTTAATTTGTCCATTCCACTCCATGTCATAACTTTTATAATCCAATCCCATTTCTCTGGTATTTTTTCTTGCTTCCACAACTGCGCATACAATGTCCTAGTGGCTGAGAGCAAGTACCAGATTAAAGATCTATCTTCTTTTGGAAATTTTTCCATTTGTAGTCCCAACAGAAAAGTCTCTGCAACTTTGTTAAACTCATATCCCAAGATCGTAGAAATCTCTTGCTGAATCCTCTGCCAAAACATTTTAGCTCTTTCACAAGTCCACTACATATGGTAGAAAGAACCTTCATGCCTTTTACATTTCCAACATCTGTCTGGCATTTTATTATTCATCTTTGCCAATTTTTTAGGAGTTATATACTCCTAAAGAGAGCCAGTTTGGTGTAGTGGTTAAGTGCATGGACTCTAATCTGGAAGAACTGGGTTTGATTCCCCCCTCCTCCACTTGCAACAGCTGGAATGGCCTTGGGTTAGCCATTAGCTCTGGAAAAGGTTGTCCTTGAAAGGGCAGCTGCTGTGAGAGCCCTCTCAAGCCTCACCCATCTAACAGGGTGTCTGTTGTGGGGGGGGGGAGAGATAGGAGATTGTAAGCCGTTCTGAGTCTCTGATTCAGAGAGAAGGGCGGGGTATAAATCTGCAATTCTTCTTCTTTATATACCATCTATACATCATCTTAAAACAGTTTTCTTTAATACTTTGACATGATGAAAGTTTCATAGAATTCTTCCACAAATATTCCCAAGTTTCCATCTGTATTTCTTTATTTACATTAATTGCCCATTTAATCATTTGAGATTTCACTACTTCATCTTCTGTAGACCATTGTAGAAGTAATTTATATACTTTTGAAATTAATTTATCATTGTCTCCAAGCAGAACTTTTTCCAATTCTGTTTGCTCTTTCCTTATTCCTTCCGTTTTAATATAATTCTCCACCAAGCTCTTTATTTGTTGCATTTGAAACCAATAATATTTATGATTCAACTCTTCAGCAGTTTTCAGTTCTATTTTGCCACTTTGTATTTTTAATAATTGATTATATGACAACCACTTTTCTTCACCTATCTCAGCCGTTATTTTTATTACTTCAGCTGGCACTATCCATAACGGTCTTCTCTCATCTCCATATTTCTTGTATTTAATCCATGTATTTAGCAAATTATTTCTTATATAATGGTAAGAGAAAAAACTTTTTTTCTTCTTTTTTCCATAATACAAATATGCGTGCCAGCCAAATTTATTTCTGTGACCTTCCAACACCTTCCAAGTTTTTTGTTTAACGACGTTATCCATTCTTTCATCCACACTAAACAAACTGCTTCCTGATATAATTTTAAATTCGGCAGTTGAAACTCACCTCTTTCTTTTGCATCTGTCAAAATTTTCATTTTAATCCTTGGTATCTTCCCAGCCCACACAAATTCTGAGATTTTCCTTCACCATTTATCAAATTGTTTGCTATCCTTCACAATAGGAATAGTTTGAAACAAATACATTTCTTGGAAAGATATTTATTTTGATTGCAGTATACTACCCAACAATGACAAATTAAGCTTATTCCATTTTAACATGTCTTCATCCATTTTACGTCATAATTTCTCATAATTATTTTTAAACAGATCAATATTCTTCATTGGTATCTCCACCCCTAGGTATTTTACCTTAGAGGTGACTTCACAACCGGTTAGTCTCTGTAATTCTTGTTGCTTGTTCATTTTTACACAGAATTTTTGATTTTTCTCTATTAATACAAAGTCCCGCCAACTCCCCATACTCTTGTATTTTAGCTAGCAGCAAAGGTGTAACTTGTATGGGATTTTCATTTTTAAAACATTATAACATCAGCAAAAGCTCTATATTTGTAAGTAAATCCTTTTATTCCTAATCCTATTTCTTTTTCTTCTTGGATCTGCATCAATAATATTTCAAGAATCATTATATTTTTTTTCAAAGTTTTGAACTTTATTGTATATAAACCGCATACAAACATACACATAAGCAACGTTCCACCATCTCCCACCCACCATCCACCACCCATTCATACAAGAAGCTTGGGGGCTTAATTATATACAATTTCTTTTTTTCTATTTTCTCATAACAGTTCCCATAATTTTGGCCCACACGTCATTAAAAACAACAACGGTGAAAGAGGACAGCCTTGTCTAGTACCTTTGCTAATTTTCATATCTTCTGTAAGATCTGTGTTTGTACACAACCTTGCACTTTGTTCAGAATATATTGATTTTATCATTCTTATAAAGTTTTCACTCAGCTCCATTTTTTCCATTACTGCAAACATAAAGTCCCAATTTAAATTATCAAATGCTTTCTCTGCATCTGCAAAGAATAATGCTACTTCTTTTTCTGGATGGCTTTCATAATATTCTACAATATTTACAACAGTTCTAATATTGTCTCTTATTTGTCATTTGGGAAGAAACCCTGCTTGATCTTCCTTTATAAAGTTTATCAAATGTTGTTTAAGCCGTTCTGCCAAGATTCTTGTAAATATTTTATAGTCATTATTTAATAGCAAAATTGGTCTATAATTTTTTACGTTCGTGACATCTCTATCTTCCTTAGGTATCAACGAAATAACAGCTTCTTTCCATGTGTTTGGTACTTTCCCTTTTATTCTTATCGTATTCATCAACTTCTGCAAGATCAATGCTAATCCAATCTGGACTGCCAGATTATATGTGGGGTAAAGTCGTAAATACTGCAGTTTATTTGCATAACAGAATTCCATCCAAAGTGACTAATAAATTGCCGTTTGAGATTTGGTATGGCAAATGACCCGGTTTGAAACATTTAAGACCTTTTGGTTGCAAAGCATATGAGTTTGTACCTAAGAAGAAAAAGGGAAAACTAGACCCCAGAGCAAAACTTGGTATACTTGTGGGCTATACTAATGGTGGAAGAGAATGCAGAATCCTAGACCCTAATGCACTACTGTAAAAGAATGCAATGTGGTATATATAGATGGCAACAGTGTTTTGCAAGCTCCTAAGCAAGCTGAATCCACAGTACAGAATCCTATAGAGGATGTTACTTTCAGTGAATATGCTATTTGGCAACCTGCAGAGACCACCTGTGAGCAGGCAGGTCCACCTTCACAAGAAAGCAATGAATCAGAAGGAGAAGCAGCGAGATCAAGAGAAGCAGAGACAACTACAGTTACTGTGAGAAAGTCAGCAAGGAGCAACAAATGTGTACTACCACCAAGACTTGGAATTTGTGCAACAGTACAACCTGTCAAAGAACCCTCAACTTGCAAAGAAATAAGTCAGCTACCTGATCCAGAAAGAAAGAAATGGATGGATGCAATGAATGATGAAATGAAGTCTTTACATGACAAGCAAGCTTGGATACATGCAAACTTACCTCCTGAAAGAACAGCCATTGGTTGTAAATGGATACTCAAAGTAAAATACAATCCTGATGGAAGTGTGCACGTTTAGTAGCAAAAGGATACAAGCAAGAACAAGGAATTGACTATACAGAGACTTTTGCACCTGTCATAAGTCATGTTGCATTCAGAATACTTCTAACAATTGCAGTCTCCAAACGCATGCAAGTTGAACATGTGGACATTAAAACAGCTTTCCTCAATGGAGACTTAACAGAGGAAATCTACATGGAACAACCTGAAGGATTCGAAGAAGTTGGAAAGGAAAAACTTGTGTGCAAACTTCAAAAAGGAATTTATGGATTAAAACAAGCCACAAGAGGTTGGTCAGATAAGCTGACAGAACTACTAAAAAAGCAAGGATTTCAACAAGGGAAATCAGAACCCTGTTTGTTTATAAGACTCAAAATTGGACAATACCAGTACATATTGACTTACATTGACGATCTGATTTTATGTTGCTACAACAAGAAGGACATCAAAGAAATTGCTGATGAGCTGAATAAAGATGTGAAAGTCAAACAACTGGGAGGCATAAAACATTACCTTGGAATACAAATTGAAAGAGCTGAAGATGGAAGTTTTCTGCTGAACCAAAAACACAAAATTATGGACTTTGTTGAATCCATGGGAATAAAGAAACATGGAAACATTAGTACACCACTTGATCCAGAATACTTAACTTTGAAAGAAGGAAAATTGCTTGAAAACAATCGTGAGTATAGAGAAGCAATTGGAAAACTACTGTACTTAAGCAGAATCTCGAGACCAGATATTTCTACTGCTGTTGAAATCTTGAGTAGAAAGACAAGTTTACCATATTATCATGATTAGAACACCATAAAGAGACTGGCAAGATACTTATCTAAAACTGCTGATTACAAATTACTAATTTCAGCATGTGACAACCCAAGACTAGTAGTCTACATGGACGCCAACTTTGGGAGAAATGAAGGAGATGGAAAATCAACAAGTGGAAATGTATTCTTCCATGGAGATAGTGTGATTGACTGGAATACTAAGGAACAAAAGATTGTAGCTCAGTCTACTGCTGAAGCTGAATAAGTTGCCAGACTTATTTCTCACAGGCATGCAATGAACTGGAATGGATTATTTTTCTTCTAAAGGAATTTGGAATAGAGGAACCTAAACCAGTACTTATGTATGAAGACAACCAAGCATGCATAAACATATGCAAAGCTGAGAACATAAAACTAGAGAACAAACATATTGTCAGCAAGTGTTTACTTGTGCAAAAGATGATTAAAGGACTGATTGAATTACAATATTGCCCTACTGAAGAAATGATCGCTGACATCATGACGAAGCCACTTGACAGACTGAAGTTTGAATGATTACGTGAAAGTATGAACTTGATTGAAATTGCTAATGACTGAAATGTTACATAACTTGAGAAGGGGTTTGTTGGAATACAAGCTATGCACATTTCGAACATTATAGAGTTAACTGTTTACCTGAAAGAGGAAATTATGTATTGTAACCTAAACCCAATTGTAAACCGAGTCTTCTAAACCCAGAAAGCATACAAACACAACATTGGTCAGAAAGGATGCTAGGTGTGAAATGCTTTGATCTTATATGCAAGCTGAATAGCCCGTCTTCCTGTTTGCAACTGCTTTCTGGGAACAAGAAGCTAGACAAAGGGTTGTATAATGTAGCCATGGAAAGGACAGACATAGTTAGACTAGCTGGTATGCTAAATTGTTTTTTTTTTAATCCCAAGTAGCCTATCCTGATGTTTTCTAGTAAACTTTATTTCTTTTGATAAGCTTAAGCCTCAACTCATTATTGCCACTCCACACCTCTGAATTTAATGTATATTTTCTAACAATAATTGAACTCCAAAGGGAGTTCTGGCCATCACATTTAAAGCGACTGCAAGCCTTTTAAATGCAAGCCTTCCATTTTGAAATAATGAAGGATAGGGGCACCTTCTTTTGGGGATCATAGAATTGGGCCCCCTGGTCCAAACTTTTTGAAACTTGGAAGGTCTTTTGAGGAGAGGTGTTGGATACTATGCTAAAAATTTGGTACCTCTACCTCAAAAAACAGCCCCCCCTCCCCCAGAGCCTGTGGATCAATTCTCCATTATTCCCTGTGGGAATCGGTCTCCATAGGGAATAATGAGTGCTCAGCAGACATCCCCCCACCCTTTCTGATGACCCTGAAGTGAGGGGGGAGGGCCTCCAAACTGGGGGATCCCCTGCCCCCCACCTGGGAATTGGCAACGCTAGGATGCCTTTAAAATTCAGGTGTGCATTCTGGTCGATGTGGATTTCAAAATATAATTGCTGGCAAACCTGGTTTCATTGGCCCTTTCTGCATTCAGTCTTTACTCTCAATTTTTCCAGAATGTGATCCAAATCATTTCCTTTCATTCTGCAGATGTAATTATTCTTTGACACTTTTGTGCGGGAAACTCAAGTTTGTGCGGATCATGCTTTCTGCACCCTTATGGAAGAAAATGTGTTTTGAGCCCCAGCTGCTCTTGTCCCTTGGAGAAGAAGGAGTAACCGGAGGGGGGGGGGCAGCAGGAGACCTCTCCCTTCACAGGGCAACGTTTGCAAACCGTTAGGTGATAGGAATAACCCAGGGATAATATACAGTTGTCAGCAGTTAGTATCAAATCAGAATGCAAACCATCAGTCCAGGCATCCATTTTTGTGTTGAGGGAAATGTTTGTGAGCAAAGTCTGTTGGGCTGACAAGTGCTTCTTTGGAGCTGTCCAGTTGCTCTCTCAGCCTCCAAACTGCTGCTGACTCTAAATGTCCAGCAACTGCTCAATGAGGAAACCTGTTATCATGTCAACTGGCAAACAAACAAGCCCTTCAACCCTGGAGTAATTCTGTCAGACGATTGAGCACACACTAGACTAGAGACCAGGAAAGCAAAGATCATTTCAATATTACTGTCTATTGCTAAGCCCCTTTTGGCTTATAACTGGAAAAATACTAAGACTCCTTTCATTGGAGGACAAAAAATTGGGATGACTTAATTCTCAGTAAATTATTCCACTCTTATTCCACTCTTAATGTTTCACCTCAATCATATGAAAAAAGTAATAGAATTATGGTATCCTGTAATTGTATATTTAACTGAACAAGCAATCATACCTACTAATCCTACATACTATAATTTGGCATACTTTTGAGACTATGTTGATAGATTTTATTTTAATTGTTATGTAAATGGTAATGTATCTTGATATAATCATAAACCTCTCATAATAAAAAAAAATATTTGGAAAAAAAACATGTAAATTGGCCACCTAACATAGACCAAAGAGAAAGAGGCTGAAACAGGGGAGGGCAGTGGGTGGCACTTAAATATTTGCAGAAACAATTCGACTTTGATGAGTGGTATTGATTTCAAAGCAGAGCAAAACAAAGGTTTGCGGTTAAAGCCCTGTTGGGAAGTGCTGGAAGGGCAGCAGTGTGCTGGAAGCGGTCTGAGTGCTGATCCCCCTAAAATAAATGCAGAACCAAGAAGCCCCAACACAAAGCATCAGTGAAATTGGGAGGGAATGCAACAACAACAACAAAATTTTATTTGTATCCCGCCCTCCCCGCCGGAGCAGGCTCAGGGCGGCTAACAGCATAATTCAAGTTTAGTTATACAGAAATAAAAAAAATTACATTTAAACATTATGAACATTTAATTAAAATACTGATTAAGTTTTTAAATTAAATTAAATTAGTAAAAGTGCTAATGCTATGTTTGCTTTTTATGATGGCGGTTTTCCTTAGCAGTTTCCTTTTTCATCAGCGAAAGCCAGTCGGAAGGTCTTGCAGGCCCTGCGGAACTGTTCAAGGTCCCGCAGGGCCGCATTTCCTCTGGAAGTTGGTTCCATAGGCTCGGGGCTATAGAGGAGAAGGCCCGGTTATGGGTACTTTGCAGCTTTACCTCTCTCGGTCCGGGAATAGTCAACAAATTTTTCCCGGCTGACCTCAGTGCTCTCTGGGGTTCATATGGGGTTCATATGCAGAATGGAAGATGGAGATGGGCTCAAAAACTGAGGGGAAAGACTGGTGTCCACCCCTCTCTCTCTCTCAGCTGTATCCTAAGGCTACCTGGACAGGTGTGGAGGGATCAGGAGACCTTTCCTACATATACTAGAATTATACCTGTCTTTACATTTCACAGACCAAGCATGGGCAGTTTCCTAAAAGACACTTCCAATGTTCTCTTTGCTCCCAACTTAAATGGCCCAAAGTTAACAACAAAGTTAACCGGACAAAGTTAATGACAACCCAGAAAGTGGGATGCTGTAAATTTCTAATCAAGCCAGTCTGACAGTCAGATTTCCACATTCAAATGTGACGATCAGACATGAGCTGACATCCAACGACTCACGGGCCAGCCATCATTTTTTTGATGAGTCTGCATCATTTTTTTCAAAACTATGCATGTGCCAAATGTTGCCAAAGCAAACAGATCAGCAGCCATTCATGGCATCAAGAAATACTCTCCCCCCACCCCCGTGCCACCAGAGGAGTTTTTGAAGGTTTTTTTTCTAATGGAAATTGCTATCATGGCTCTAGATTATCAGAATACTTGTGTAAAATAGCACAGTAGCAATTTCTATCTTTAAAAGATCTTCAAAAAGCCATTTGGGGGCTCTGCAAGTAAAATCACAGTCACAGCTGCATTAAAAGCCAATTGCCATGTTAGGGAGCAAAAAGTGAAACACTCTAACAGCCACAAAGTTGGAGACTCCTGGAAACCCTGGAAAGGAGGAAAAGGCTGTGGAGGGCTTCAAAGGGATTTCAGTCCAGGTGGATGGACTTTTGCTCTTCGCCTCTGCCATCCTGCGCAATCTCATGATGTTCACTTCAGAGCACAAACCTCTAACCTGCCAGGTGCTAGTAAACCTGGCAATTAATCCTCTGGTTATGGAATGTTTTTGATGTTAAAGCATGTTTAAAGCATGATTATTCTTATGCTTCTACATAAATGTGTATCAACGTTTTAACTGTGCTATTCTGCAAATGCGTAACATGTAGAGGCGGCCCAACAATTTGTGTTAATATACAGTGGGATACAGGCAAAGATTAAAAAGATCTGAAGCTGCCGTCTTCGGCAGGGGAAATTTCTCTTTTTAATTTGGGATTTTCCCTCCCAGGACTAGATCCAAAGCTCTGATCCAGCCAGCATCCCACAGCAAGGAGTTCTCATCGACCCAAAGGGCCTTTCCGTGGGAACTTCTCTCTGTGGAAATCCATACGGTTGAGGGCAGACTGTTCTCAGACAACTCGATTCAGGAAATCCTTTCTCACCTGGATGTAGTCATAAAGGAGCCCATCACCTTCTGCCACAGAGCTCTGCAATTTGTGGCAAATCCTGACGCATGATTGAGAGTACGCATGCTCTTTATGCAGGGACTGGCCAGGTTTGTGGCAAAGGACTGAACTAGGATCAAATTCCTATTTTTGCCATGACTTTTGGGGCTTTTTGTGAATATAAAAGATGGAAGGGAGCAGGGTTGGCTCTAGGGTGCATGGTGCCCTAGGCAAAGCCCCGCCCTGCCACCCTCCTCCATGGTGCCTGCCCCGCTGCCCACACCCTTCCCCCCGCCCCACACAGGCCATGGGCAAAGCTGGAGGAGGGCGGGGAAGGTGCCCAGCTAGCAGACCCCTGGATTGCACCCCTGAACTAAGGGACATCAGAGGCCACGTATTCCATCGTGGCAGTCACTAGCCACGATGGACACAGACTCAAGAGGCACCTGGTTGGCCGAACAGCAATAAGGTTCTTTTCAACATCAGCCTGAGGGAGCTGGCGAGGCAAGGTCATAGAATCATAGAGTTGGAAGGGACCTCTAGGGTCATCTAGTCCAAACCCCGGCACAATGCAGGAAATTCACAAACATTTCCCCCTAAATTCACAAGATCTTCATTGCTGTCAGATGGCCATCTAGTCTCTGTTTAAAAACCTCCAAGGAAGAAGAGCCCACCACTTAATGTTGAGCTGGAAACTCTTTTGATTTAATTTCAACCCATTGGTTCTGGTCCTACCTTCTGGGGCCACAGAAAACAATTCCGCACCATCCTCTATATGACAGCCCTTCAAGTACTTGAAGATGGTGATCATATCACCTCTCAGCCACCGCCTCTCCAGGCTAAACATCCCCAGCTCCTTAAACCTTTCCTCATAGGACTTGCTCTCCAGACCCCTCACCATCTTCGTCACCCTCCTCAGGACTCGTTCCAGCTTTTCTATATCCTTCTTGAACATATGAACATATGAAGCTGTCTTATACTGAATCAGACCTTTGGTCCATCAAAGTCAGTATTATCTTCTCAGACTGGCAGAGGCTCTCCAAAGTCTCAAGCTGAGGTTTTTCACACCTATTTGCCTGGACCGTTTTTTGGAGATGCCAGGGATTGAACCTGAGACCTTCAGCTTCCCAAGCAGATGCTCTACCACTGAGCCACCGTCCCTCCCCAAAATGTGGTGCCCAAAACTGAACACAATACTCCAGGTGAGGTCTTACTAGAGCAGAGTAAAGTGATACCATCACATCACATGATCAGGACACTATACTTCTGTTGATACAGTCCAAAATTGCATTTGCCTTTTTAGCCACTGCATCACACTGTTGACTCATGTTCAGCGTATAATCCACTAAGACCCCTAGACCCTTTTCACACATACTACTGCTAAGACAAGTCTCTCCCATTCTATAACCATGCATTGGATTTTTCCTACCTAAATGCAGAACTTTACATTTCTCCCTGTTAAATTTCATTTTATTGGTTTTAGCCCAGTTTTTCAGCCAGTCAAGGTCATCCTGTATCCTGTATGGCCGAGGACCAGCCTACCTAAGGGACCGTCTCTCCCCATATGAACCCCAGAGGGCACTGAGGTCAACGGGCAAAAATAAAATGACGATCCCTGGGCCGAGAGAGGTCAAACTCCAAAACACCAGAGTACGGGCCTTTTCAGTTGCGGCACCTGCACTGTGGAACCAGCTTACGGAGGAAGTGCGGGCCCTGCGGAACCTCGACCAGTTCCGCAGGGCCTGCAAGACCGCCCTTTTTAGACAAGCTTATAACGATATCGACTGCTGAGTTGCTAGGAACAAAGAACCGCCATCTTTAATATTATCTTAACTGGCAGAATCAGCGCCAGAACAGTTTTATTGCTGCCAGATATATATATAATATAACTAAATTATGTATTTTTAACTTAATTAACTGGTTTTTATATGTTTAATTTTAATTGTTAAATCTAATGTTTTATCATTTATGTTAATGTATGAATTGTTGTGAGCCGCCCTGAGCCGCCTAGGCGGGGAGGGCGGGGTAGAAATAAAATCTATTATTATTATTATTATTATTATTATTATTATTATTATTATTATTATTATTATTATTATTATTATTATTATTATTATTATTATTATTATTATTATTATTATTATCCTGTTTCTGTTTTCTTCTGTGTTTGCAACCCCTCCCAATTTCATATCATCTGCAAATTTAAAAAGCATTCCCTCTATTCCTTCATCCAAATAATTGATAAAGATGTTGAACAAAACAGGTCCCTGGACAGATCCTTGGGGCACTCCACTTGTCACTTCTCTCCAAGAGGATGAGAAACCATTCACAAGCACTCTTTGGGTGTGATCTGTCAACCAATTACAGATCCACCTAACAGTAACAGGATCCAAACCACATTTTACCAACTTCTCAACAAGGATAGTATGTGGAATAAACGATGTCTACAGCATTCCCCTGATCCAGCAAGGTAGTCACTTTCTCAAATAAAGAGATCAGGTTAGTCTAACATGACTTGTTCTTGAGAAAACCATGCTGACTCTTAGTAATCACATCCATTCTTTCTAAATGTTCCAGGACCAACTGTTTGAGGATTTCTTCTAAAACTTTTCCAGGTATAGATGTCAAGCTGACGTGTCGGTAGTTACCCGGATCATCTTTTTTCCCCTTCTTGAAGATGGGGACAACATTCGCCCGCCTCCAATCTTCCAGCACCTCTCCTGTTCTCCAAGAATTATCAAAAATAATAGCCAGAGGCTCAGAAATTACATTGACAAGCTCTTTCAGAACCCTTGGATGCAGTTCATCTGGCCCTGAGGACTTAGTTTCATTTTTAAAAACTAGTTGTTTATGTACTACCCCTATGCTGATCCTAGGTTGGAACTTCATACCCTCCTTATATGTTTTGTTTTTGCCATGTTGAGCACTATTTCCCTCAGAAAAGAAGACTGAGGAAAAGTAGGAATTGAGTAGTTCCGCCCTCTCTGCATTACCTGCTACAATTTCACTTTATTGCCCTTGCAATGGGCCTACCATGTCCTTGCTCTTTTTCTTACTCTGAACATAAGAAAAGAACCCTTTTTTGTTGTTTTTAGCATCTTTGGCCAGCCTAAGCTCATACTGAGC
The DNA here is from genome assembly GCF_032191835.1 of Heteronotia binoei. NCBI lineage: Eukaryota > Metazoa > Chordata > Lepidosauria > Squamata > Gekkonidae > Heteronotia > Heteronotia binoei. The sequence continues at coordinate 104,722,680 of NC_083232.1, read as the reverse complement.
TTTAGCTTTTCTAACTTTTTCTCTACAAGCACTGGTGATTTGTTTATATTCATCCTTGGTTATAAGGCCCTCCTTCCAATTCCTAAAGGAGTCTTTTCTATTTCTCAAGTCTTTAGAGAGCTGTTTATGGAGCCACTTTAGGCTTTTTCCATTTTTTCTTCTCAAAGGAATCGTCTGTGATTACGCTTTCAGTATTTCGCTTTTAAGAAACGCCCACCCCTCCTGAACCCCCTTCCTCCTAAGTATTTCTGACCATGGGATTTTACCCAGCATAGTTTTAAGTTTATCGAAGTTTACCTTTCTGAAGTGCCCAGAGTGCCCACTATTTCCACTTCTTCAATCAATTCTTCCTTGTTGGTGAGAATCAAATCCAAGATAGCAGATCCCCTTGTTTCCTTCTTCACTTTCTGGAAAAGGAAGTTGTCAGCAAGACAAGTCAGGAATCTATTTGACTTTTCATTTTTAGCAGAGTTGGACTTCCGACAGATGTCTGGGTAACTGAAATCTCCCATGATCACTGTATCCCTTCTCTTGGAGAACTTTGCAAGCTGCTGTAGAAGTATCTCATCCAAGTCCTCTGACTGACTTGGTGGTCTATAGCAGACCCCCACAATAATATCACTGTTTTCTTACTCCTTTTATTTTACCCAGAGTCTCTCAGCTGCACTGCCATGCTCAGATTCACATATTTCCTCACAAATATATACCTCCTTCACATATACTGCTACGCCTTCGCCTTTTCTCATTTGCCTGTCCCTTTTAAATAAGTTGTACCCCTGAATCCTAATATTCCAATTGTGAGTGTCATCCCACCAAATTTTAGTAAGGCCTATTATGTCCTAGTCTCCTTCCTTTATTAGTGTCAAGTCAGCTGGATTCAATAACGAGTCTTTGGTTGAAACAAAGTTGCTAGTTTATTGAAAGCAGAACTGAAGACCATGATAGAGATTGAAGGACTGAGGTACATAGACATTAACCAAGCATTTAAGGTATAGATCAAAGGATTCCTACGGGGGGGGGGCAGAGCATCGCGATACTATGGCGGACGCAATTTGAGCTAGCTCCGATCGCCTCCTTCCCCAGGCCCTTCAAAAGCCAACATACTGAACTCTGATGTCCACAAAAACTAAAGGGAAAGCTGCCCGAACAAAGAAGCAGCAAGACTCTAAAAGAAAAAACGCGGTATCGGCATTCTTCACGCCAGAAAGAGCAACAAAGGTGGGTGACCCGATTTCCCGCTCTCCGAGTAACTCAAAAATGGCGCCCAGCCCAACTTCTCCTCAGTCCACTGAAGCTACCCACCTAGATAATGAAGCGGCGAGACCACTTAACATAAAAGACTTAGAGCTTTTAAAACTAGAAATACGCAACTATTTTGATGAGGCCATTAAAGACTATGTAAAACCCCTGAAGGAAAAGATCAGCGAGCTGTCAGAAGACATTAACACAACGGCGGGTATAGCCGAGCGTTCAGCGGAGTTAAGCTTAGCTCTTAAAGGGGAAGTAACCATTTTAAAAGAAAATGAGAGCAGGCTGCAAAACAGATTGACAATTCTAGAAAATAAATGGCGTGCCCTGAATATTAAATTACGCGGTTTTGAAGAGGGGGCGGAGGAAAAGAAAGAACTTTTGCCTTTTATTGCAGACTGGCTGCAAGAAACATTTTCACTGCCTGAAAACGTGGCTGCTAGCATAATCAAAGTTCAGAGATTGGGCGCCATTTCATTGCAGCGTCGCAATTTCACCAGGGATATACTAGTTCAGTTTTCCAATCCCCGAATAAAGGACCTCATACTTCAAAAAGCAAGACAACATAATGGGGTTACACACAATGGGAAGAAAATCCTGTTTCTGCTAGATCTCTCACCAGAAACGCTTGAAAAAAGAAAGAAACTAAAGATCGTCTCCAGTAAGCTCCATGAGAGCAATTTAAGATTCAGGTGGAGTCCGACTTCAGATCTCCTATTGTTTAAAAATGGTGCCTTTTATAAAATCCACGATGCGCAGTCAGGAATTACAGCGTTGAACACTCTTGCCATTAAGTATACAGAGGAAGAAGAGAAAGAGCTACGAAGAAACTTCAAGACCGTTGAAGACAACTTGCCACCTGAAGAAACGGTCTAAACTCTCACAATTGTGCACAAGCACTACTTTGGACAACTAAAGTTCAACTACTGGCAACAGCCCCGTTGGGTCTTCATCTTTAAGGAATTGTTAGGAAACTGTTAACCTGCAGGATTCAGCTTTGTATATCTTAATGGAAGTGCTTGCTATTAGGGAAAAGGATTTATATATACACCTCAGATACTCCAGGCTTACCTGCAATGTCTTTTTTGTTCAACTTAAGGAATTTCTGATTTATAATGTTTATAATTTTTCTTTATCAAATCCATAGACACTATTTATAATCTTACTCTTTTCAATGAAATTATTACAAATTTAAAAAGGATAATACTAATAATGACAACTTAATGAAATCATTTGCAAGGCTCCAATGTTGTTAATTTAATGGTATTCTGAGGAATTAATTATGTTTATGTTCAGAACTAATGAATTCTTTCTTTGAGTGCATTGATATAGTCTTTAGATCCATATAGGTTAAATGAAAGGGAGTGTGTTGCAAAAGGAGGGTTTACCCAACAGAGAAATAACTGGCAAGCAACTCCATTTGAGAAATTAATTTGAGTGACTTTGCAAGGAAAGTCTTATTACTATAACTTTGCATGACTATAAAAACATCCTTACTTCCTTATGTATATACTTGTGTATACTTGTGTAATGAAGTTTGTCCCACAGCAGGCTGTATTACTTTAATGGGATACCACTGCAATGCAAAAGCAGAATTCTTAGCTACTAGCTTCTTGCTTCTAAATTTTGCAGTAAGGAACTTGCTGTTGATAACTTTGCAGCAATTAGATGTATAAAGCATCAATAGCAGGTTGCAGGTTATTTTTTATAAAGTTTTAAAGTTATTACCTATAAGAAACCAAATGTTGGAGTTCTAAATGTTAAAATAGAATGGGGAAGGGGGGGTATTAGAGTTTATGTGTTCTAACTGAAGCTTTTGCCCTCCAAAGAGAGATACTAGTTTCAGTTAAGGGGAACCTAAGGTTTTTTCCCTAGTTTCCCAACTATTGGGAAGCTGTGAAACTTCACCCTAGGATTGGGTGTTAGCAAATAGTGTTTATTTGTCTATAAATAAATTACAGTAAATTATAAATAAATTGCAGTAAATTACAACACCCAATATTGGGATTGATCTAGTTTTTATTGAAAAAGCAGGTTGGGTTCTGTGGAACGTATTAAGTCTTATATTTAGTGATTGCAATGTCTAAAAGCCTAAAATTTTTGACTTGGAACTGCAGAGGGTTTCAACATCCAATTAAACGTGCTCGCATCTCTAATTTTCTAGTAAAGCAGCGCCCACATGTGGTTTGCCTACAGGAAACTCATGTGAAAAAACAATCCTCTTTTGGGCTACGCTCTAAATGGTTCAACCAGGTTTATCACGCACCAGGATCGTCTAAAGCAAGAGGGGTGGCAATCCTATTTTCTAAAACTACTGCCTTCAATTTGCAAGACGTTAAATCAGACCCTAGAGGAAGGTATATATTTGTTAAAGGTTCTTTGAATGGTAAACCTATAACGATTGTTTCTGTTTATACACCCAACAGCGGCCAACTATCTTTTTTGAAGGAGACATTCACTGAGCTAATGGACTTCAAGCACGGTGATCTCATTATTGGAGGCGACCTTAACTGCATTGCAGACCTGAATCTTGATAGGTCAGGGGGTAAGAGGCTTAAACCTCGACGTATGGAAAAGACAGGCCTAAGCGATCTTTTGCATTCTCTAAATTTAGCAGACACCTGGAGGGTATTGAATCAGAATGTGCATGATTACACATATTTCTCACACGTTCACAATTCATATTCTAGGATCGACTATATTTTAATTTCCCCAACCCTCCTAGCTTGCACCCATGATGTTAAAATCGGTTCTAGAACTATTTCAGACCACTCATGGGTATCAGCTGAATTTATGTTGCAAGAACTAGATAATAAAGGCCAAACCTGGACCCTGAATAAACTTCTTTTAACTAAGGACAGCATCTGTGATAGGGTAAATAAGCAGATACAAGAGTACTTTCAAATTAATGACAACTGTGACGTTCCACAGCATGTAGTCTGGGATGCCTTCAAGGCAGTAACTAGAGGCAACCTTATCTCTCTGGCTGCAGCTTGCCATAAAAATAGAAACAAGGACATTTTGGAACTTAAATCTAAAATCACTGAATTGGAGACAAAGCATAAGAAATTTGGTGGGAAAAAAATTCTTAAAAAACTAACTATGGAGAGAAATAAGCTGGAACTGATTGAGACCTCAGATATTAAAAAAAACTTACTTTATTTGAAACAGCGATACATTACCAAAACTGCAAAATCATTAAGGTTGCTAAAATTTAGACTCCAACAAAATAGAGCTAATTCATTAATCCATTCTATTAGGTCGCCCCAAGGCGCTTTGCATGTCACACCTCAAGAAATCATTAAAGTATTTCAGGATTACTACTCATCTCTGTATAAAACATCTATTGACACAAATTTGGATTTTAAAACATATTTGAGGGACATGAAATTTGACCAGAAATTATCAATTAGTGATGCGGAGTTCATGGATAGACCTATCTCGGAACTGGAAATTCGAGAAGCGCTATCCTCAATTAAAAATAATAAAGCAGTAGGTACTGATGGTTTTCCTATAGAATTTTATAAAAAATTTAGTCCCAATTTACTGTCCCCTCTAACGAAAACGTGTAATCTAGCAATGAAAGAAGGTATCATCCCCGAGACTTGGAAAGACTCCAAAATGATAGTGATCCACAAGGAGGGAAAGGACAAACAAGATCCCAAATCCTTTCGTCCAATCTCGCTGCTGAATCACGATTTCAAAATTTTCTCCACTGTATTGGCCCGCAGACTGAATAAAATTATTAGTTCATATGTTCATCCGGATCAGACGGGCTTCATTCCTGGCCGGTCCATTTCAGACAACATCAGGAGAACGCTTAACCTCATTCATTTTGGTAAATCAACTCAAACAACCTCCCTTATTGTCTCGTTAGACGCGGAGAAAGCGTTCGATAGATTGGAAATTAGCTACTTAAAAGCGGTGTTAGAGCAGATGGGTTTTGGTAAAAAAATTTTAAACTCAATAGCAGCCATTTACAACTCCCCGAAAACACAAATCAGTATTAATAACTTCAGATCCAATGCAATCACTTTATCTAGAGGCACGCGCCAGGGGTGCCCCCTATCCCCGATCTTATTTGCTCTCTCACTGGAACCCTTAGCGCACTTAGTGCGCACAGACCCCGAGATTGAAGGATTAGAGGTCGCTGGGAAAACCCATAAGATTAGTCTATTTGCAGATGACGCAGTTATATATTTAAACAATCCACTGAAATCATTAACTAAACTAATGCAGGTAATAACAACTTTTGGAAAATATTCTGGCTTTGCAATAAATGTATCTAAATCAGAAATTTTTCCGATTTGTGTCCCTCCTGATGTGCATCATGAAATTAAGCTCACCTTCCCTTTCAAATGGGTCGATAAAACATGGCGTCATCTGGGGATACAAATCCCTACAGATCTATCTAACTTGGTTGTGGCAAACTTTAAGCAACTCTTCAAATCAGTTAAAACAGATCTAATGTCCTGGTCAAAACTTCAACTTAACTTACTGGAGAGAATTGATCTTTTAAAAACTTTTGTTTTGCCCAAATTTCTTTTTTTATTTCAGAACATACCTATGGATATTCCAAGAGGTGACATGAAAATGTGGCAAAAGAGTTTTTCACAGTTTCTGTGGCAAAACAAAAAGCCAAGAATAGCATACCAACTGCTGGCCAAACCAAGTGCTAAAGGAGGGCTCGGAGCGCCAATTCTAGAGAAGTACCATCTAGCAGCCCAGCTGCGGAATGTTTTATTATATACTAGGAAAAGCTGTGATTTACCCTGGCTTCAAATAGAGGCAGCAAGTATTTTTCCTGTGATTCTCAATGAGTTTGTGTGGATTAGTGAGACGGACAGGAAAAAGAATGTGCTAACTAATCCCTTTCTACGCTATACATTACAACTTTGGGACAAAAACAGATCCTTAGTGGTCCAACCATCAACTCCGATTATGACTTTCTTGGGGCAACCCTGGTTCCCGCCGGGCATGCCTAAAGAAAACTTCAAAATCTGGAGGAAAGAAAAAATTATTAGAGTCTCAGATATTAGTGCGAAAGGTAAACGATATACACGCCCCCAACTTGAAGCTAAATTTAAAATCGAAATTCCTTGGTATGAGTACCATCAAATATATGATACTCTAAGTAAAGTGGTCCCGGTGATGCAGTCCATTGGCCAGTTGAATGCCTTTGAGAAACTAATACATGAGGAAAACACGAGAATGAGAGGTGTAATTGCAAAAGTATACTATTTATTAAACCAAAAAAAGTATACTATTTATTAAACCAAAAAAATTGGACGCAACCCACGTCACAGCAGAATGCGTGGGCCAAAGATTGTAAAACGCAACTGACAGAGGAGCAGTGGCACATAGTCTGGACATCATCTATATGCAAATCCAGATGTACTAACTTTAAACTGCAACAATATAAAATAATCTCGAGATGGTACTTAACTCCGCAAATTCTAAGCCATGCTCAAAAAAACACTAGCTCTCTTTGCTGGAAAGGCTGTGGGACTTTGTAAACAACAACACATCCAAGAAATGTACAATGCCAAAAAAATACCTAGACTTTGTTCTTTATTGAGTTTGATATAAACGAACTAGATCAATTGGTGACTGAATATGCAACTGCTTATAAGTAGGATTATACGTATATATATATTATTGTTTCTTATTATTGTGTATTTGTTTATTTATTTATTTATTTTTTCTTTCCTTTAAAACGTTTGTGCGTATCAACTCTAGAGATATATGCATAAGCAATTATGTTTGAGACAATTTCCTGTATTTGTATAAGACTTGTTGTTTGTTGTTTTTCATAAAATAAAAATTTTTAGTTTAAAAAAAAAAAAGGATTCCTACGGGCGGGGCACTCTATGCAGTATATTTTCGCACTAGGATGTTACTCCCTCATTCCCAAGCCGAGGCCTTGGCACTTCGCACTCCCACAGACACCCGGCCTGAGAAGGCTCCACAATCTTGTTCACATATCAGCATTTCAAAGCAGGCTACACAACAAAGGCATAACTACGAGGAGGGGGGGAGAGGAAAGTTAGCTAGCAGCATTCGGTGTTCAGTGTGAGCTACCCAGACTCCTTTAGTTCAGAACCAGAGTCAGAAAATAAATTGATCAAAATACAGCACACTTGACATACTGCCCCCCCTAAGCCCCTGCTACGGCGCGGGCTTGAGCAAGGGGTTGTTCATGCTTATGGTTCAGCATCTCGGGGCCCGAGAGGCTCCGGCACTCCCCGTTGACAGGGAGGGATGATTATTGAGGGTGCCAACCGGACGGTTCCAGACTTCGACGGAGCAGGCTGCAATGAAACACAGGGTGGATTTTACCAAGGGCAGGAGGCAAGTCCAATTCTACAGTCACTGGGTTAATTACTCGCTTGATCTTGAAAGGCCCCAAGAATTTAAAAGATAGTTTCCTAGAGGGCTGGGCGAGGGGTAGATTTTTCGTTGACAGGAACACTGAGTCCCCAACTTTTAGTTCCCAGACTGGCACATGAGACTTGTCGTATTGCCTCTTGTAAGCCTCTTTGGCTGTTTTTAAGTTCTCTTGAATGGACGGCCAGCATTGGCTGGGTCCCTGCCACCACTGCTTGAAGGCAGAACCTGTGCCCGGGTCTCCCCCCCCCCCCCCCCCCCGGCAGCATCGGGATCGGTTTTCCCTCATACCCAAACACTGTGAAAAGGGGGGAAGCCTTGGTGGAGCCGTGGGCACTGTTGTTATAGGCATACTCTGCAAAGGGGAGGAGGTCTACCCAGTCGGACTGGCGTTGGCTCACAAAGCACCGCAAATATTGTTCCAGCACCCCGTTCACTCTCTCTGTCTGTCCGTCTGTCTGGGGGTGGTACGCTGAGCTCAACCCCCGCTCCATCCCTAACAATTTGCAGAACTCCCGCCAGAAGGTGGCAACGAACTGAGGCCCACGGTCACTAATGACTTTGTCGGGGATTGAGTGGTGTTTGGCCACGTGGTCAAAAAATAGGGTCGCCAGTTTCTTGGCTGTGGGTAATTGGGCACAGGGGATGAAATGGGCTTGTTTTGAAAACGTGTCCACCACCACCAAAATGACTGTTTTCCCCCTTGCCGAAGGGAGTTCTACTATGAAATCCATGGACACAATGGACCAGGGCGTTTGGCTGTTTCTAGTGGCAGCAAGAGACCCGGGGGTTTCCCTCCCCTCTTCTTCGCCATTATGCACACCGGGCAACCGGTCACAAATTCTGACACGTCCTTTCGTAGAGACGGCCACCAAAACTGCCAGTTCACTAAGTGCAAGGTTTTTACATAGCCAAAGTGACCGGCCAGCTTAGACGAATGGCACAGTTGCAAGATTTCCCTTCTCAGTGACATCGGTACGTAGAGTTTCTCCCCCTTGTACCACAACCCGTCCTTTCCCTTCTGCACCCCCTCGGGCCGCCCACCTCCCTCCCTCTCGGTCTCCAAGGCGATGCGCTCGCGGCTGAGCCCGTCTAACTCCCTCCTTTTCTGTGAGCGGGTGGTGACTATGGCCGCCACTTGTGTGGGGGAAATTAGCGGGTCAACCACCTCTTCCCTCTGACTCTCGTGTTGCAGGAGCCTGGATAGGGCGTCGGCTAAGAAATTCTGGGTCCCCGGGATGTGTTTTAGGGTGAAATCGAACTTTGAAAAGAATCCTGCCCACCGGATTTGCTTTTCACTCAATTTTCTCTTTCCGGTGAGGGCTTCGAGATTTTTGTGATCAGTCCAGATCTCGAATGGCACCTTAGCTCCCTCCAACCACGATCTCCAGGTTTTTAGTGCAAACATGACTGTGAAAGCCTCCTTGTCCCACACTGACAAATTTCTCTGCTCGTCAGAGAACTTCCACGAGATGTAGGCACAGGGCCGTAGCCTCCCCTCCCCATCCCTCTGCATGAGAATGGCTCCTACGGCGACGTCGGAAGCGTCGCATTGGACCACAAAGCCCTTTTGCTCATCCGGGTGGCTCAGGACTGGCTCGCTAGTGAACAGTTGCTTGAGCCTGTCGAAAGCCGCTTGGCAAGCGGGCGTCCAGTTTAGCTTGGCCCCGGGGCGTTTCGCGTCCTCCCCCTTCCCCTTTGTCCTGAGGAGGTCAGTCAGGGGTAGGGCGATCTGGGCGAACCCCTCAATGAATCCTCTGTAAAAATTGGAGAATCTGAGAAATGATTGGAGCTGTCTACGTGTCCTCGGGGGAGCCCACTCTAAGACCGCCTGGACTTCCGCAGGGTCCATGGCTAGTCCGTCCCTGGACACTCGGAATCCGAGGTAGTCCAATTCAGTGCGGTGAAATTCACATTTAGACAGTTTGGCATACAGCTGGTGCTCTAGCAGGGTGGTCAGCACCTCCCTCACCAATTTTACATGGGACTGTTCATCCTGCGAGTAAATAATGATGTCATCCAGTTACACCACCACCCCCTTGTATAGAAATTTTCTCAACACATTATTTATAAAGTTCATGAATACCCCAGGCGCCCCCTGCAACCCAAACGGCATAACTAAATACTCAAATTGTCCCATTGGGGTGTTGAACGCCGCCTTCCACTCATCCCCCTCTTTGATGCGCACTCGGAAGTACGCGTCTCTCAAGTCGAGTTTGGTGAAGATTTCCCCCCCCCCCCGCCACCGTGTTCAATAAGTCTTTGATGAGGGGGATGGGGTAGGCATTGGACATTGATATCGCGTTTATCCCGCGAAAGTCAGTGCAAAGTCTAAGCATATTATCCTTCTTCTTTCTAAACAAAACTGGGGCCGCGTGGGGGGCCGTTGCGGGTCTGATTAAACCTCTCTTCAAGTTCAAGTCTAAGAATTTGCGCAGTTCCTTTTTCTCAGCCCACCCCATCTGGTAGAGTTTGGCCCGGGGTAGACTTTCCCCGGGGATTAGCTCTATAGCACAGTCTGTGTTCCGATGGGGGGGGGGTAATTGGTTGGCCTCCTGCTCGCTGAAAACCTCCATCAGGTCGCGATAGGCGCTCGGGACCTGGTGCACCGCCTCTACCAGGACGCACGCCCTCTTTCGGGCGGCGGGCACTCGCGGCCCCCATGCCGGGTTCCATAGGTGCCCGCTACAGTCTGGGTCGGGGAACCTGATGGTCTGTGACTTCCAGCAGATAAGGGGCTCATGTTTTTCCAGCCACCCCACTCCCAACACCATGGGATAGCCGCACGCTTGGGCAATGACAAAAGTCTCCAGGTCCCAATGGCCCTCAATCCCCAAGGGGCATGGCTCTGTTTCCTGCATACACGGTTCCCCCCCATCACCGACTCGTCCATCTGCTCAAACAACATGGGGTGGGGCAGTTGTGCGCGCTCTAGTCCCAGGGCCTCCACCACCTTGGGGGAGATTAGTTCTGGGTTGCACCCTGAGTCTATGAGGGCTCGAATCTGCAGGAATCTTTTCAATTTTGAGTTCAATAGTTTTACCATCACAAAGTACAGTCTTCCCGTGGTTTTTACCGTTAGTGGTGCCTTTTCCCGAGCGACCTGCTGGTTGGCACCGGTCAAAGCAGGTCGGAGTCGTTTCCCGCCGGCTCCTCTTCCCACGCGAGGTCGGCCAGTTCCGCGGACAGGCGGACCTCTTCTTCCTGCAGCTCCTCCTGCACCATCAACGCGCTGCTTTTCGCCGCATCCTTAGGGCGGCCAGGGGCCTTCTTGGGGGCCGGGGTGCTCTGCCTGATTGACCCCGGCGCCGGGGCGGTCCCAGAGGGAGGCTGAGGGGAGTTGGAGGCGAGGTGACTTGGGTCGTCGCACCGGAAGCAACGGCGGGGCCCCGCCGGAGCGACCGCTGGCGGTTTCTTGGCTTTAGGGGGGTCGACCTTCCCCGGGGTGGTCTTGGGTCCCCCCTTGCCTGCCGCCAGCACCTGGTGCAGCATGGCCACTCTTTTCAGGTTGGTTTCCACCTCTCCCGCGAGCTGGATCCACCCCACTAGCGTGTCTGGTTGGGCTTGGGTGAGAGCCCGATCCAGGATGCTGGGGTTCAGCCCGTTAGTGAAGTGCTCGATCTTCATCACTTCGTTCCAGTTCCGGGCTCGGGCGGCGTTCGCCTGGAAATCTGCCGCATATTCTCGGATGCATCGGGCCCCCTGCTTCATGTTCCACAGCGCTGAAAGCGCTCTGGCCTCTTGCAGGGGGTCCTCGTACTGGGTCAGTAGAGCTTGCATGAACGTGTTCACGAAGTGCAGGAGCGGGCTGTTGGTTTCACACAGGCTCACATACCACTTCTTAGCAGGACCCCGCAGCTTCGACCCCAAATAGTCCACTCGGCTCACCTCATCAGGGAACAGATCTCCCCAGTAATACATGTAGCTATTCGCTTGGATTACAAAATAGTTCACTTCCTCCGGGTCCCCGTCGAAAGTTGCATCCAGCTCTCGACCCCCCCCCCCCTAGGTCTCGCTGTCTGGCCGGGGCGGGGGCCGCCGGCGCTTGGGGCGCCGCCGGCGCTTGGGGGGCCGCTGGGGCGATGGGTGGAGGTTGGCTCGGCCGTCCTCGCGGCCCCGCTGGCACCGGCTGTTGCTGGCGGGTCCCGGTTACCCCCAACGCTCTCCCCAGCTGGGCGGTTAGGGTCTGCAGTTGTTCCTTGAGGTCCTTCACTGCCCTGTCGACCTCGCGGCGAACCATTGACTGGAACATCTGGTAGTCCTCGTCGTGCGGGTCCTTGGGTTTCGGCCCCCCGTCCTCCTCTTCACACTCCGCGCCTTCGCTCCCGCTGCCCGGGGCTTGTGTCACGGTCGCCTCGGCTCCTTCCTCCGGCTCACCCGGTTTGGTAGCCACGGCTTCGGCCAGCTGCACCCGCTTGGTGTGGCGGGTCATGATCGCCTCCCGGCGGATCGGGGCCTGGTCCATTAGCGTGGTCGAGGTCCTCGGCTGGTATTGCCGGGGAGTAACTACCAGCTGAAACTGGGGAGGGGAAGCCGCGGTCCTTCTGGCAGTGTGAATGTGCCAGGGTGTCTCGGCCCCCTCCGCTCTTGTGGGGAGGTCTCCGTTGTCCGGAGGCTGGTCGGACATTGCCTTTTCAGTTGCCGGAAAGGTTGAACTCCAAAATAGGGAGTCCTTCAAAATGTCAAGTCAGCTGGAATCAATAACGAGTCTTTGGTTGAAACAAAGTTGCTAGTTTATTGAAAACAGAACTGAAGACCATGATAGAGATCGAAGGACTGAGGTACATAGACATTATCCAAGCATTTAAGGTATAGATCAAAGGATTCCTACGGACGGGGCACTCTATGCAGTATATTTTCGCACTAGGATGTTACTCCCTCATTCCCAAGCCGAGGCCTTGGCGCTTTGCACTCCCACAGACACCCGGCCTGAGAAGGCTCCACAATCTTGTTCACATATCAGCATTTCAAAGCAGGCTACACAACAAAGGCATAACTACGAGGAGGGGGGGAGAGGAAAGTTAGCTAGCAGCATTCGGTGTTCAGTGTGAGCTACCCAGACTCCTTTAGTTCAGAACCAGAGTCAGAAAATAAATTGATCAAAATACAGCAGACTTGACAATTAGGACTTCCGATTCTTCCTGTTTGTTTCCCATACTCTGTGCATTAGTGTAGAGACATCGGAATCCATGTTTTATGCATCCCGAGGGTTTACAAGCCTGTTCGTTAACATTACCTAGCATATGCACCACTCTCTGCAAATCTTTAATGTTTCTGGCATCATACAAAGCTTTGAATTATTGTCTCACTCCGCCATACAATTTAGTTTAAAGCCCTCCTTATTAGGTGAGCAAGGCTGTTACCAAACACCATTTTCCCTACCACTGTAAGGTGCAAACCATTTCCCAATAGAAGACCACCATCTTGAAAGCATAAGCCATGGTCCAGAAATCCGAATCTTTCCTGATGATACCATCAACGTTGTCAGACACTGGAATATAACTGAAATATAAATGTATTAAATGCTTAGCCTGACTCCATTTTCTTAGCATTGATACTAACCATGAGAAAGCTTGCTGCATATCAAAGTAGAGGCCACAGAATGTTACTAACAGTTAAGTGTGAACATTCCTTTCCTTGCAAACTAACAAAAGATACTTTCCTTTGAAGATAAGTGCCTCAGGGCTAGCAATTTGGCCATTCCTGTAAAGCAGCAATAACAGATAAGAGGAAGTACCAGTGTGAAACCTAGCACCCTGACATAGCAATGTTTAGATGTGTGGGGTTTTGCATAGCAAGCTTTGATGTAGAATTCTTTAAGATATATGCTCATATGCAACATTGTATCAGTTCCAATCTTTCTTCGTTCAGATGTTATGGATTCTCTAATAAAGCCTAAACTTTGCATCAAATCAAAGTCTGGTTGATTTGAAGTTCCATTGTCTGACATTTTGGAATTGATCCACTTTTTTAAGAGTTTATCTGTGCCGGCTACTTTTAAGCCAGATGGCTGCAAAATTTCCGGATAACGGAGAACCTGCCGAACCAGCGGAGGAGCCAAAGACCCCCCCCCCACGTTACTGGGACTAGGGGCACAGGAGCGTCCTCGCTGCATTTCCAGACGATCTTCCTCACCCCAAAGCAGTGGAAGCCCCGCACCTCGACCACCCTAGTGGATGAGGCGCCGAGTCGATACGAGAAACTACTCGCGAGGCCAGACCAGGGCAAGAACCTGGGAGGTGACAATAACCCGAAACGAGGGGCAACTGAGGAAGGTCGAGGCCAAGGGGCCGACTCAGATGGAGAGGATGGGAACCCCCCGAAAGGAGAGGAGATCCTCGAACAGATACATAAGGAGATGAGAGGCTGGGCCAAAGACCTCCGGAACAAGATCCAGGCCAACACAGTGCACATCGCCAGAGAAGTGCAACGGCAGCTTGACCAGCTACGAGTGCACCCACCACCAGCACCCAGGCTGCCGGACGTGCCGCCAGGGTAACCGGCAGCACCTCCCGCACCCCCCACGCCGCCAGCGGGGCTGCCATCCCACGAACCGTGGGGCCTGGACCTTGGGACGGGGGGAGAGGCAGAGGGCTGGATATCACTTTTGATGGAGACCCAGAGGAAGTCGAATACTTCACAATCCAGGGCAATAGTTACATGCACTACTGGGGGAACACCTTCCCTGACGAACCCAGCCGGGTGGACTACCTTGTTTCAAAGCTGAAAGGGGCAGCCCGGAGATGGTATGGGAGCCTGTATGAGAGTCGAGCCCCCGAGCTGACCAGTGTGGAAGGGTTCCTTCAAGCGATGCTACGCCAGTACGAAGACCCTCTCCAAGAAACTTGGGCCCTGACCGCACTATGCGAAATGCAACAAAGGTCGAAAACGGTGAGAGAGTACACTGCAGATTTCAGGGCCCAATGCGCGAGGGTCCGAGGCTGGAGCGAATCGATAAAAATCGAAGCTTACCAGCGAGACCTCAATGCGAGCCTGCTGGACCGAGCTTTCCACCAAGCCCGCCTGACCATGCTGGTGGGGTGCATGCAGCTGGCTGAGGAAGTGGAGACCAATATGAAACACATAGCCCTGCAATGCCAACAGCAGCAAGGGGCAGAGGGGGGGAGAGAGACTCGGCTGGGGACGAAGCCAGAGGTGAAGAAGACCCAAACCCCAGGAGGGACCCCCAAACCACTAGGGGGCCAAAAGTGTTATCGCTGTGGGGTCCCGGGACACCTAGCTGTAAATTGCCCAGAAAAGCCTCGAGCCCCCCCCCCCCTGAACCCGAAGCCGACGGTGGTGCGTCCAAAGAAGATGCTGGGGAAGCCCAAGGAGCCCAGTCAGGGCAACGCTGCCATATCAATGGCACTTGACGAAGATAATATAATTGCTGGGGACCTGAGCGATGAGGTGTGGGAGCCCGAGCCAGCGGAAAACGAGAACGACCTGCACTAAACTGTGCCGGGCAGCAGGTCGTGGAACTAATGACACCATTACGGGTGAGGTCGTGGAACTAATGACACCATTACGGGTGAGAATAACCGTGAGTCATTCCCCTGACTCTATTAAATCTGAGACTTAAGAGGTTTATGCACGCCCGGGCCTTGGTCGATTCGGGGTGCACCCGAGAGATCATAACCCCGCGGTTGGCGGACGCCCTGGGATTGGCGTGGAACACCCTTCCCCACCCAATCCAATTTGAACAAATGGATGGGACAGCCATGAGGGGGGAGCCGTGCGCGGACGAGACCCAAGGGCTACCAGTGGGGATTGAGGGACATTGGGAGGTGGAAGTATTCGTCATCACTCCATCTTCCTCTTTCGACGTGTTGTTGGGGGTGGGCTGGCTTGAGAGGCACCAGCCAGACATACAGTGGGAGGCGCAGTCTATAGACTTAACAGATCGATGGTGCACGCACCACCACTGGCTGGGAAAGTGGGGGCCCACCCCACCCCCTAAGAATGAGACTATGTGTGTGTCAGTGGAAGCGATCAGGTTGATACCTAAAGAGTATTGGGACCTGCGGAGGGTGTTTAGCGAGGAGGAAGCCAACAAGCTGCCACCCCATCGCAATACCGACTGCAACTGAATCGATTCCGGGGCAGGAACTCCCAAAGGCAAAACTGTACTCCAGGGGTGGGCAGAGAAGGCGGAATGGAGAAAGTTTATTGACAAAAACCTCAAAAGAGGATTCATCAGAGCTGCTACGGCCCCCCACGCTGCCCCGGTCCTCATCCGGAAGAAGAAGGACGGGAGTCTTAGACTTTGCACGGACTTTCGCGGAATAAATGGGATTTCAATGTCAAACACCTATCCCATCCCCTTGATTAAGGACCTGCTAAGTACAGTGTCAGAAGGGTCCATTTTCACCAAACTGGACCTAAGGGATTCCTACTTCAGAGTAAGAATTAAGGAGGGGGACGAGTGGAAGACGGCATTCAATACACCGATGGGGCAGTTCGAATACTTGGTGATGCCGTTTGGCCTTCAAGGGGCCCCGGGGGTGTTTATGAACTTTATTAACGAAGTACTCAGAGAATACCTGTACAAGGGGGTGGTGGTGTACCTGGATTACATCGTTATCTATTCCAAAGATCTGCCCTCCCATGTGCAGCTGGTTAGAAAGGTGCTCTCTACACTGTATGAGCACAAACTGTACACAAAGTTATCAAAATGTGAATTTCACCAGGCGGAACTGGATTACCTGGGGTTCCGGGTGTCGGGGAAGGGACTGGCTATGGACCCAGGCAAAATACAAGCAGTGCTGGACTGGGAACCCCCGAGGACATGTAGACAGCTACAATCCTTCCTCGGCTTCACGAATTTTTATAGGGGGTTCATTCAAGGGTTCGATGTTGCCCCTGACCGACCTACTTAAGACTAAGGGAAGGGGGGCAGAGGCTAAGAAACCAGGGGCAAAACTCTGATGGTCCCCGGAGTGCCAGAGGGCGTTTGAAGAACTTAAGAGACTATTCACGAGTGAGCCCATTTTGGCCCACCCAAACGAACTCAAGCCCTTCGTGGTCCAGTGCGACGCCTCCGGTGTAGCCGTCGGAGCAATATTAATGCAGAAAGATGAGGAGGGGCGGTTAAGACCGTGCACCTACATCTCCCGGAAATTTTCCCCAGAGCAACGGAACTGGTCAGTCTGGGACAAAGAGGCATTTGCAGTAACGTTTGCTCTAAAGACTTGGTGGTCGTGGCTGGAGGGGGCGAGGGTCCCGTTTGAGATATGCACTGACCATAAAAACCTGGAGGCCCTGACTGGCCGGCAGAAGTTAACTGCCAAGCAGATCCAATGGGCTGGCTTCTTTGCCAAGTATGATTTCACCTTAAGGCACATCCCAGGGGCAAAGAACTTTCTGGCCAATGCGCTTTCCCAGCTCCCCCAGCATGAAAGTCAGAAAGAGGAGGTTATAGACTCTCTGATTCCTCCTTCGGCAGTGGTTGGAGCGGTGACCACTTGCTCCGGAAAAAATCCGAAGCCTCTAGAACCGGGGGGGGGGGGGGGCAGCAAACTGATTGAGGAAACAGAAAAAGAGGGCGAGCAAAGACCAGAGGGGATTGTGAAAGGAGAAGGGGGGTTCTGGGATCACGAGGGAAAACTGTACGTGCCCAAAACCCTCCGCTCCGAGGTTCTGCAACACTGCCACTGTAGCAAAATAGCAGGGCACTTTGGGTATGTGAAGACGCTGCATTTGGTAAATCGGCAATTTTGGTGGCCAAAAATGAAAAGAGACATTTCCAAATTTGTGAACTCCTGCCTGACTTGTATCATGGCAAAAAAGAGGGGAGGTAAAACACCTGGCCTCCTCCAACCGGCCCCCACGGCCATGCGACCGTGGTCAGTAGTGTCTATGGACTTTATAGTAGAGCTCCCAATGTCTCAGGGCAAAACTGTGATCTTGGTAGTGGTAGACACTTTTTCAAAGCAAGCGCATTTCATCCCTTGCAAACAACTCCCTACTTCCAAAAAATTAGCCTACTTATTTTTCCAATACGTTGTTAAACTACATTCATTCCTGGACAAGGTCATTAGCGACTGCGAGCCGCAGTTCGTTGCCAACTTCTGGTGGGAGTTTTGCAAGCTAGCGGGTATAGAACAGGGTTTGAGCTCTGCGTACCACCCACAGACGGACGGACAGACGGAACGCGTGAAGGGCCTTCTGGAGCAGTACCTAAAGTGCTACGTGAACTATCAACAAACTAATTGGGTCGAACTACTGCCCTTTGCCGAATATGGGTATAATAATAGCTTGCACAGCTCAACCAAAGCAACACCTTTCCAGATAGTCCATGGCTATGAAGGGAAACCATTCCCGCTGCTGCCCAGCCAAAAGGGAACAGCGCCACCTACCTCTTGTCAGCAATGGTGGGGAGAAATAAAAAAGGGGTGGGCAGTCATCCAAGAAAATCTAAAGGCAGCCAAAAAAGACTATAAAGCTCATTTTGACAGGAAGCACTCCCCAGAATGGAACTTTAAAGTAGGGGAGACGGTGTTTTTATCTACCAAAAACCTACCTTTGCCACAGACCTGTCGGAAGTTGACCTACAAATACCTGGGGCCCTTCAAGATCAAACGGGTGATCAATAAAGTGACTGTAGAATTGGAGCTCCCTAAAATATTTAGTAAAGTTCACCCTGTGTTTCATTGCAGCCTTCTTCGTCGGGACCCTGGCAGTTCGTCATGGCACCCCCGCCCTCCAGAGCCTCTACCTATTCAAGTGAAGGGCCAGAGTCACCATGAGGTGCAGGAGTTGTTAGATGCCAAAATAAAAAAAGGGATGTTGCACTACTTGTTGCGTTGGAAGTATTTTCCTCCCAGCTGCGATGAGTGGGTCAAGTCATCTGACCTGTGTGCTCCTATGCTTCTCAAGAAGTTTCACCTACTACACCCAGACAAACCCCGAGCAAGAGCTTAGGGAGGGCAGTATGTCAGGCACTGGAATATAACTGAACTATAAATGTATTAAATGCTTAGCCTAACTGACTCCATTTTCTTAGCATTGATACTAACCATGAGAAAGCTTGCTGCATATCAAAGTAGAGGCCACAGAATGTTACTAACAGTTAGTGTGAACATTCCTTTCCCTGCAAACTAACAAAAGATACTTTCCTTTGAAGATAAGCGCCTCAGGGCTGGCAATTTGGCCATTCCTGTGAAGCAGCAATAACAAAGAGATAAGAGGAAGTACCCGTGTGAAACCTAGCACCCTGACCTAGCAATGTTTAGATGTATGGGTTTTTGCATAGCAAGCTTTGATGTAGAATTCTTTAAGATATGTGCTCATATGCAACACTGTATCAGTTCCAATCTTTCTTCGTTCAGATGCCATGGATTCTCTAATAAAGCCTAAACTTTGTATCAAATCGAAGTCTGGTTGATTTGAAGTTCCATTGTCTGACAGACGTAGCCAGTCGTTTATTTGAAGTATTCTTCTTTCTCATCTGAAGCCACGGCCTTCAACAGGAAGCACTGATGAGAACACAACCTGTGTGCCCAGCTCCTTCACCTTCTGACCCAGAGCCACATAGTCTTTTCTAATACGTTCAGGGCTATGACGGGAAGTATAATTCGTTCCCTCATGGATCAGCAAGAAAGGATAGTAATCCGTGGGCTTGATAAATCTTCCAATCCTTTCTGTCACATGCTGGATGCGTGCACCTGGCAGACAGCAGACCTCTCGGAATGACAAGTCCGGTTGGCACACTTTGGGCTTCACCCCTTTGAGCAAGGAGTCTCCAATCACCACCACCTTCCTCTTCCTTTATTCGGCAGCAGAAGCTCCAGGCCTCTTATCCATAGGATCCTGAGAAACTTTCTTCACGCTTCGCAGAGGCTGGGGAAGTAGCTGTTATTCCAATGGTTCAGAATCAGTTACTGTGGGGAGATCCTGGAACCTGTTGCTGAGCAGCAGGGGCTCAGAACATCTCCTGATTTTCTTTCTTATTCGGGTTACATTTTTCCAGGAACCCTCCTCCTGTGTTGGGTTCTCTTCTAATTGCTGAGATACCATTTCCTCTCCCTCCTTTCAAGAGCACCTCATGCGTTTTGTCAAGAAAATCCTCAGCTTCCTTTATACACTGCAATGTGGACAATCATGCCTCCAGTCCCTGTATCTTCTCCTCCAGCAGGGCCACTGCTGCAAGTGTAATTTGTGCTACTCTCAGGTAGAAATACGAATTCCACAGTCTTTACATGTCACTGCCTCTGCTCCCTCACCAGCCATACTGCTGCAATCTATTTCAAAATTTTCTTTATCTTCACTTCTCTTTAAATCCCACTACCAACTGCCACTTGAAACTACTTGTGGGTAACGACCCACCTTTCTACAGAACCCCCAGGCTAGACCCCCTGGCTAAGAGCCACAGGCCAAGAGCCCTTTGGCTCGCGCCTCTGGCAAGGATGAGCCTTGCAAATTAAAGGCTCAAGCCCCCACCCACCTCTGACTCAACAGCCAGAGCAACAGCAGAGGGTGGAACCAGCAATTACCCCCAGGCAAACAAGCTCTCCTCACTCAGCAACAGCTACACAAAAGACACACAAAAGCAATCAGAAACCCCTCTCCAGCAGGCACCAAGCACTCACACAGTTCCCTCCCACAGCAATCCTAGGTAATGCTCCCCAGCAGTTCTAGAAAAGCAAATCAAGTCTCACTCACCTTACCAGCAGCACTATTCTAGATCCAAGCACCTTCTTCTACTGCAGCTGAGCCACAAGGTGACCACTTTTCTATCACCACAAATCCATCACCTTTGCTATTACCACAAGTGTCAAAAATTATCCATCAGAAATGCAGCACACTAGGCACTGGTAGTGTTTCAGGACAAGATTTGATTTATTTAAAACAGATTGGCAGGGAAGGAATGGGATTTGTACAGAGGTTTTTGCGGTTTAGAATCTGTGGGCAGACAGAACAAAAATGAATACAGAACTCTTCTCAGTAAGAGCAATAACTCTGGTCTTTGGTACCTTTGAGGGCCCTTCTCTGACACCTCAAAACCCTTGGCCAAGTCCTATTCTGCCAGACTACCAGTCTTGCCCTTGGGATATTTCATAAGACACAGAGTTTCCCTCAGATGGCTCAACACTCACTAAAAATAACCTTGATGTTAAAGGGTTATATTTTTATAATTATTCTAGATCTCTGAGGAACTTTCCCTCTTTCTAGTCACACAAGCTTGAGGGTATCTGCCTCATCCCTTGGGTCTCTCACTTCCAGACCTCTTTCCTCTGGCAAACTAGTTATTCTCTTCTCAGTAAGAGCAACAACTCTGGTCTTTGGTACATTTGAGGGCCCTTCTCTGACACCTCAAAACCCTTGGCCAAGTCCTATTCTGCCAGACTACCAGTCTTGCCCTTGGGATACGAGGCTTAATACAGGAATCTTTGTCCCTCTCAAGATGTAGATCTTTTTTGGGGTACACAGAGACTGCCCTTGATTTCTGGAATCAGTTTCCCACCAGAGTCTCCAGTATTCAGAGCTACACCACATTCACCCCGAAACTGACTGCTTCTGTGACACACTGTCACACACTCTAGAGCAGGGGTGTTGAACTCATGAGGGCCGGATCCGACATAAATGAGACCTTGTTGGGCTGGGCCATGTCAGGTTGGGCAGGACCATGTCGGGCTGGGCCATGTCAGACCAGGCCATATGTCTACCTATTTAAGATTAGGCAGCAGAGATTGATAAAGGACACAGACAAACACAATTAAAACATGCTTAAAACATTAGCACTCATTGGTCTTAAAGGTGCTTTCTTTGTATTTCTCCCATGGGTTCCAGGAAACTGGGCAAAGGAAGCTGTGACTCTTTCCTTCCTTCCCCAGCGGACTGGGTGGGGAGCCTCAGCCAATAGAAGGAAGAGAGGCTTGGCTCAGTAGCTCTGCTGTGTGATTGAGAGAGTCTGGAAGAAACAAGCTCTGCTCCCCCCCCCTTCCTCCCCAAGAGAGGAGCCTCAGCCAATGGAGAATCAAGAGTTTTTGCTCTGTATCTCCTGTGCAACTGAGCAAGCCTTGCAAAGCAACCTGTTATGCAGAAGGAAGCAAGAGAGAGGGAGAAGGAAGCAGATGACAGATAGTTGCTCGGGGGACTAATGAGAATTCCATCAAATGCACCGCCTCTCGCTCATGCATCAGCTTGCAGTCCCTCACAGTGAGATGGCCAAGGGGCCTAAAGTTCCCTTACTGTATCAACAGTGATGGGCAGGTCACAGAGGAGCAACAAGACTTTGTCCACAAGGAATCGAAAGAGTTCCTTGCTCAACATTAGGAAGAACTTCCTGACCATTAGAGCAGTTCCTCAGTGGAACAGGCTTCCTCAGGAGGTGGTGGGCTCTCCTTCCTTGGAGGTTTTTAAACAAAGGCTAGATGGCCATCTGACAGCAATGAGGATCCTGTGAATTTAGGGGGAGGTGTTCATGAGTTTCCTGCATTGTGCAGTGATGGACTAGATGACCATGGGTATCCCTTCCAACTCTATGATTTTGTGATTCTAAGCTCACCAATGCCTCACAGCTAAGGGCCAAATTGCTCATGTTTGGAGCTGTCCCTGAAAGGAGACCTAATCACCCTAAATAATTGCACCAGGAGAGAGCTAGTGGATGCAATGGAAGGTGCAAAAAAATCCCTCTCTGCACCCCTGAACAGGACGCCAGAGCTGCAGAGTTCATGGCACAAGGGTGCACATGGGCAGAGCCCTGCAGCAGCAGCTGGGAGGAAATGGGGGGGATGCTCAGGAGCAAGTTGAAGGGACGCACAACCGTGGCCCCAGAGGAGCTCACACTGATTCAGAGGGACCCCGTAGGAAGGCTGGCCTGGAGGAAGAAATGCTTTCCCACCAGCCCTGGGTACTGTTGCTGCCAGGTGGGAGCAGCAGCAACATGAGCTGAACTGAGCCACCACCTTAGCCTGGGATTGCCAGGTCCAGCTCAAAAAATACCTGGGGACTTTGGGGGTGGAGCCAGGAGACTTTCCCGTTCCCAAAAATAAATAAAAATACAGCAGTGCAGTTCCCCAGTTCATTTCTCATCCCCCCAGTAGCTGCAATTCCAGTAAATGAAAGTGAACACACACTGAGAAAGCAGCCAAAATAAACAGAGTTTGCAAGCACACACTGTTGTGATCTCACTGGGGCTTTACTCACAGGAGTGCTGTATTTCCACCAACTTCTTCAGACTAGCACAGGCATATAAAAAGAGAGGGAGGTGGAGTTTTCCTCCATCTATATTTTTTTGTTAAAAAATATATTGACATCGACCCTCTCCCCCCCCCCCCCTCAAAAAAAGGAGCTTTCTGGTCTCTGGCCTGCTTCAGGACTGTGGAGAGCCCATCTCTCAGGAGAAGCCTCTGTCTCAGGCTGCTCTTCTTCTCCCCCTCCCCCTGCATGAAACGCTGGCAGCCCCACACGAGGGGATACTCAGCTCTTTGCCCCCCTCCCTGGGAGCCAGGCTGCCGGGGGAATTGTTTCTGTTCCTTTGCCCAGGTAGCCGGGGCTGCTTTCTCCAGATAGACAAGGATCATCCCAATATCTAAAATCAGATTTGAAATCCCCCCCATACACACCTATTTTAATGTTTTAATGAGCCTCAAGGAGTGTACATACTAAGGGTGCATTCACACTGCACTGAATAATGCATTTTGCAACTGGATTTTTATTGCATAACAATAGCAAATATCCAGTTTCAAAATGCATTCATTAGTGTGAAAGCAACCCAAATCTCTCAGTTCTTGTTTGTACCCAGAATTGAACTTTATTTGGCCTGTAGGTACCACTGGACTCTAACCTCATTCCCACATCTGCTTGTTAACTCTTGCACGTCTGCTCATTAACTGCCATTTGCAGATCTCTCTTCCATCCAGTCTCAGCTGTATACCGCCCTCCCCCCTGTACTTCTGCATCTGGACACTAAATGGACCTTCTGGACAACCCCCACCCCACCCCCTATAAGTAAAGACTGAGGAAATTCCCTTCCATCTGGCTCTGAGGCAGGCGGCTGCACACAAAAGCTTCTTCCCTCGATAAAACTTTGCAGGTCTTAAAGGTGCCCGACTGGACTCAAACTCTGATCTGCTGCTTCAGAACATGCCCCCCCCCCACCTGAAAATATTTTGAATAGAACATTGCTCAGTGGATTTCAAACACTTCCAAATCCAAACTCCGCACCTCCCTTACCAGCACTTGGTTCAGTATTTTTTCATGGCCCTCTGGGTTTGTTGTAGCTCATTCCCCCACTGGCCGAAAGGGGGGGCTCCTGGCTTCCAGTTGCAACAAGCCAGTTAAGTGCAGTCCAGAGATCAGAACTATTCCAAACAAGGCAAAACCTGGGCTGCTCCGCCCTCTTGTGGAGGGAAGCCATTTAACATTCACATGACACCTATACGACACACAAATACTCTGTAGAAATCCCAGTTGTTACTTTTGCAAAAGTACTACACTAGTTGGCGTATTTCCCATGCATACTGGTAAATTATTCTACTTCGGTTAGAAAAAAACCCCAAGGATACAAGGACAGACACAGGGATTTGAACAGAATCTATAAATGTTCCCATCTTGGGAATCAAACGAATGACCAGACACACACACCTTCAGAGTCAACCCCAAATGTATGATCCCATGAAGCAATTTTAAGCTCTGAGTTCAGTGGAGAGAGGGACCAAAAAGTGCCTTGGGGCACCTTCAAGATTTATTGAAGCATCAACTTCTAGGGGGTGGGGCACACTTGGTCAGCTGCAGGAAATTACGGGGGAGGGGGGAATACTGTATATTCAGAGCAAAAGAGTGTGTGCATGCGTGTGCATGTGTGTTTGTGTGTGTAAGAGAGAAAACAGTGGTATTGAGAGGCCATGCAATACATATGGTCTGGTTTATAAGAACATAAGGGTGTGGTAACACATCACATTAAAAGTGGATGTGCAGCGTTCAAATTTTAACCGCTGAATATTGATTCAATGTGGGGCCAATCAGACGAGCATCCAAGAATGTGACTTGTTCCAATCTTGTCCTGTTGTTGAACGATCAGACGTAGTGAATGCTACCACACTCTTTTCTTGGAGCATGTGCAGAACTGATCAAGCAGATCCAAAGTCATCTCACTCTCATTCAGTTGCTTGGCAATCAGACAGTGATTTCTGCTGCGGGGTTTTCATTGAACGTGTGTCCAACCATCAAGAGGTGGAAAATCAAAAGTTGCTTCAGAGGTGAGGTGGGGGGGGTGGAGTTCTGGGAATTAACATTGCCAATTCAAACTAGGGGACTGCAAGGAACTACTTTCCTGGGACTGGGCTGTGACAATGATATCTGGAAATCCTCCACATTGAAAAAAGATAATTTTTTCCCCTCCTGTTCTTCTCCCATGGATCCTTTGTTGATCGGAGAAGCAGAAACCTCACCTCAGATTCCCGATGATCTGGTCCTGCGCACATCTGCTGGGGCTTTGTTTTTTAAAAAGGTGGGAGGGGTAGATGGCAGGCGCCAAACATCCCAAGGGGCAGTTTCACACATGAGCTGTCCAAACAGGAATAACCTGAATGTGTGCCGCTTCTGGGGGAAAGGGCCAGACTTTCTCCAGGGTCAAATAATGCTGACATCAAATCGAGGCAAGTCAGGATGCTGACAAGTTGCATTCGAGGGACAGATGCAGTTGTCTGGATGTGCTCATAAAATCTGAACAGGAGCTGTGGGTAAGATGGAACTAATGGAGCATATGATCACACCCAAAGAGAAGCCACATTGGATCAGACCAGTGGCCCATCCAGTCCAACACTCTGTGTCACACAGTGGCCAAAAAACCCAGGTGCCATCAGGAGGCCCACCAGTGGGGCCAGGACACCAGAAGCCCTCCCACTGTGCCCCCCACAGCACCAAGAATGCAGAGCATCTCTGCCCCAGACAGAGAGTTTCAACAATATGCTGTCACTAATAGCCACTGATGGACCTCTGCTCCATATGTTGATTCAATCCCCTCTTGAAGCTGTCTTTTCTTGTAGCTGCCACCTCCTGTGGCAATGAATTCCACATGTTAATCACCTTTTGGGTGAAGAAGTACTTCCTTTTATCTATTCTAGCTGCTCAGCAATTTCAGTGAGCGCCCAGGAGTTCTTGAATTGTGAGAAAGGGAAAAAAGTACTTCTTTCTCTGCCTTCTCTATCCCATGAAAAATCTTGTACACCTCTATCATGTCACCCCTCAGTTGACGTTTCTCCAAGCTAAAGAGCCCCAAGCATTTGAGCTTGGAGAAATGTCGACTGAGGGGTGACATGATCGAGGTTTACAAGATTATGCATGGGATAGAGAAGGCAGAGAAAGAAGTGCTTTATGATATTCTATGCAAAACTAAAAATACCCCAAATTTATTATTTATTTATTATTTTCTATTTATAACCCACCCTTCCCGCAATGTGCTCAGGGTGGAGAACAACAATTAATAAATATAGAGAGCTAAAATTTATTCATATAATAAAACAATATAATCTTTAAAACAGGTCAGATTCTGCAGATGGCAATATCAAACTGCCTCCACTCCTCCCACACACACCCCAGCTGGCATAAGACAGATGACATCACCTGAATGCAGTGGGTCAGTTCAGCAGGAGGATTTCAGGAGGGCCGCTGCAGCAGAGAGGCACCAGGTGGACAAGTGTCCACTGCCTCCATTTTCAAAAAGCCTGGTGGAATAGCTCTGTCTTGCAGGCCCTGCAGCAGCCACCCCAAAAGGGCCCTCATCTCCTGGAGGAGCTTGTTCCACCAGGTAGGGGCTGGGACAGAAAATGCCCTGGCCCAAGTGGAGGCTAAGTGGACTTCTTTTGGGCCAGGGATCACCAGCAAAAGTTCTCCAGGGGTATATGGGAAGAGGCGGTCCCATAGATATGCTGGTCCCAGGTTATTCAAGACTTTAAAGATCAAAATCAAAACCTTGAACCAGATCCGGTACTCAACTGGTAGCCAGTGCAGCTGGCAGAGCTCCGGCTGCATGCATGCCCATAGCAGCACAGCAGCAAGCAGGCACACCGCCGTGTTCTGCACCAGCTGGAGTTTCCAGGCCAGATTCGAGGGCAAGCCCGCAAAGAGCAAATTGCAGTAATCTGGTCTGGAAGTGAGCATTGCACGTATCACTGTGGTCAGATTCCAGACGGAGAGGTAGGGAGCTAGCTGTCTCACCTGCCAGAGATGATAAAAGGCAGACCTGGCTGTCTCACCTGCCAGAGATGATAAAAGGCAGACCTGGCCCCAAGGCTCCAGACCTTTGGCACCGGCAACAAGTTTGCCCCATCAATGGTCAGGAGCCTCATTCCCATCATGCCTCTCCTGCCCCTGGCCAGACACAGGGCCTCCACCTTTGATGGAGTTTCAGTCACCTCTATTGACCCCCCCCCCCCCGATCTCCAGTGCACAGCCCAGATTTTCCGAAGCAGAGGCTGGGTGGGTGGCCATCCCTCCGCAGATAGTGACAACGGTGACCATTCTCAGCAACTGTAATTGGTGATAACACAGTCGGCTGACTTACAGAACGTTTTGGAGGTCATCAGTTCATGTGGTGGCAATAAGTTGGAAGTAACATGACGGCACTTACACAAACACACACACACTATGGGATAGCAGAGTTTATTATTCTGTGAGCTTCTTAAACCTCCCGCCCCACACCAGTTTAGGAGCTAGTGAGCCACTGGCCTGATCCAACATTGTCAAGCAAGGTGAATATTTCTTTTAATAATATAATGCTAATAGTACAATGCTAACTGAATGTATCTGTAAAGCTCCATGAATGTTACTAACCATGAACTAAGCTGGGCACATCAAAGCAGGGAATAGCCAGAGTGTAGTTCGCACCTCTTTTGCCTCTCTCGCTTTCACTAACAAATGCAGGAATTTACTCTTTGAAGATAAGCGCCGCCAGGGACAGGTTCTCAGGCCTGGTCCCAGGAAAAGAAACCACAGGGGAGATAAGAAGTTGCCGTGTGAAGATTCACACGTGAATACAGCATTGTTTAGAGAATGTAGCTTTGTTTAGGAAACCTTTGATGTGTCACCTTTAAGTATGCCCTCCACTGTTACTATGTATCAGTTCCAATACCTAGCTCGATAGAAGCATCTTGGATTATCAATAAATCATACTTTGTTTCAAATCAATGACTGATTTCTTTGAGATCTAATTGCTTGACATTTTGGAACTGATCCATA
Source organism: Heteronotia binoei (assembly GCF_032191835.1). Taxonomy (NCBI): domain Eukaryota; kingdom Metazoa; phylum Chordata; class Lepidosauria; order Squamata; family Gekkonidae; genus Heteronotia; species Heteronotia binoei. Next base: position 104,694,861 of record NC_083232.1, on the reverse strand, counting down.
TTTGGAGTTTATCTGAACCGGCCACTTTTAAGCCAGATGGCTGAAAAAGTTCCAGATAACAGAGAACCCACTGAACCTTTTGGACTAGCAGGAGTAAAAAAAACCCTGGCACATCGTCGGGGCACGGAGAGTAGGGAGTCAGGATCTCCGCTGCACATCCAGGAGCTGTTTATCACCCAGCGGAAGTGGGAGCCGCAAACCTCCACCACCCTGATGGATGAGGCCCCGGTACACCACGAGACCCTCCTGACGAGGCCGAGCCAGGGGGGAAAGAGCGGTAACCCTTGCGAGAGGAGGGATGACTGCCTGATTCAGGAGGATGATGAACGGGAAGAGCCGAGGTCAGACAACGACCGCAGGCGCGGATCGGAGTCAGAGGAGGAGAACGGGAGCCGTCCCAAAGAAAGGAATATCCTGAAGAAAGTGAGGGGAGAGATGGCGACCATGGCCCGGGAGCTGCGGGATGAGATCCAAGCGAATGCCACATTCGTGGCCCGGGAGATGCAGAGGCAGATCGACCGGATGCTGCTATGGGATTTCGGGAGGCGCCCACCGGCTCCCACTGTGACAGCACCACCTGCACTGGCCCCGGCCAGCCCACCAGCCCCGGCCTCCCTGCCGGCGCGCCAGCAGCGCCAGCTCCCCCAGTGGCACCAGCAGTCCCAGTACCACTCGGAATTCCAGCGCCAGGGTTCCCGGGACCGTGAAATTTCGACCGAAGTCGGGAGCTGGATGCCACCTTCGATGGCGATCCTGAGTAGGTGGAATACTTCACCATACAAGCAAATAGCTACATGCACTACTGGGGGAACACCTTCCCCGATGACCCAAGTCGAGTGGACTATCTTGGGTCCAAGCTAAGAGGGGCAGCCAGGCACTGGTACATGAGTCTGTACGAAACCTGGGCCCCCGAACTGGACAGGTTCCTACAAGCCCTACTGCTCCAGTATAAAGACCCTCTCCAGGAGGACCGGGCCGTCACGGCCCTACAAGACATGCATCAGGGGTTGAAATCAGTGACGGAGTACACATCCGACTTCAGAGCACACTGCTCCAAAGTCTGGGGCTGGAGCGAAATGATGAAGATTGAGGCATACCAACGCAGCCTCAATGCCAGCCTCCTGGATCAGGCCCTCCAGCAAGACCGCCCCATGGCTCTCGTAGGATGGGTGCAACTGGCAGGAGTAGAAACCAACATGAAATGCGTGGCCCTCCAATGCCAACTGCAGCAAGGGGGAAAGGGGGAACGTGAGGCTCGGCCAGGAGGCAAAGCCGAGGGGAAGAAGGGAGCAACCTAAGGGGGGGACCCCCAAGCCCACCATGAGCCGCAAGTGCTTCCACTGCGTCGACCCAGGCCATCTGGCCGCCAACTGCCCAGAGAAGCCTTGAGCCCCCCCCCTTAACCCGAAACCGACCGCGGCGGGACTGAAGAAGACACCGGCCAAGCCGAAGGAATCGAGTCTCAGCAGCACCGTAACCTTGATGGTGCTTGATGAGGATATAATTCTAGACAAGCTGAGTGAGGAGTCGTGGGGAACCGAGCCAGCGGAAAACGAGAGCGACCTGCACTGAAAGGTGCCGGGAGGCAGGTCATGGATCTAACGGCACCATTACGGGTGAGAATAACTGGATCCTTATTCTTTGTCCCATTGACATTATTAAACCCAAAGTTTAAACGTTTCATGCATGCCCGGGCTCTGATTGATTCAGAGTGCACACGGGAAATTATCACCCCAAAACTAGTGGACACCCTCGGACTCTCCCGATCACCCCTACCCCACCCGATACAGTTTGAGCAAATGGACAGGTTGATAATGCGAGGGGAGCCCTGCATAGAGGAGACTCAAGGGCTACCAGTGGGGATAGATGTGGAGGTTTTCGTGATCACTCCCTCCTTGTCTTTTGATGTGGTGCTAGGGGTTGGTTGGCTGGCCAGGCACCAACTGGACATACAGTGGGGGGCGCAGACCGTAGACTTCACCAACAACCGGTGCAAACACCACCACTGGTTGGGGAAGTGGGGACCTAATCCGCCCCCCAGAAACGAAAAGATGTGCGTATCGGTGGAAGAGATCCAATCGATTCCCCGAGAATACCGAGATTTGCGTAGGGTGTTTAGCAAGGAGGAGGCGAACGAGTTGCCCCCGCATCGGAGCACCGACTGCGCCATTGAACTCATCCCTGGTCAGGAGCTGTCCAAAGCTAAGCTGTACTTCATGGGGTGAGCAGAGAAGGCCGAACTACGAAAGTTCATAGACAAAAACTTAAAGAGGGGCTTCATTAGGCCGGCCACCATGCCGCATGCCGTGCCAGTCCTATTCCGGAAAAAAAAGGACGGGAGCCTTAGACTTTGTACAGATTTTCGCGGGATAAACGAGATTTCAATGTCTAACACCTACCCCATCCCCCTAATCGACCTACTAAGCACCATGTTGGAAGGGTCCATCTTCACCAAATTGGACCTGAGAGACGTTTACTTTAGAGTGCGGATCAAGGAGGGGGATGAGTGGAAGACTGCCTTTAACACTCCAATGGGGCAGTTGGAGTACTTAGTAATGCCTTTCGGACTACAAGAGGCCCCAGGGGTGTTCATGAACTTTATCAACGAGGTCCTAAGGGAGCACCTGTACAAGGGGGTGGTGGTGTACCTGGATGACATCATTATTTATTCAAGGGACCTGCCCTCTCACATCCAATTAGTGAGAAAAGTGCTCACCACCCTGTACAAGCACAAGCTGTAGCTAAATTGTCAAAGTGCGAGTTTCACCAAACGGAACTCGACTACCTGGGGTTTTGTGTCTCAGGGAAGGGATTAGCGATGGATCCTGCGAAAATACAAGCAGTGCTGGATTGGGAACCCCCGAGGACACGTAGACAGCTACAATCCTTCCTCGGGTTCACAAATTTTTACAGGTGGTTCATTCAGGGGTTCGTCCAGATGATGCTGCCACTAACAGACATTAAAAACCAAAGGGAAGGGCCCCGAAGCAAAAAAAGCTGGGGGGGCCAAACTGAGGTGGTCCCCAACTTGCCAGGAAGCCTTTGACAAACTCAAGCGCTTGTTTATGAGTGAACCGGTCTTAGCCCACTCTGACGAGCTTAAGCCCTTTGTGGTTCAATGTAACGCCTCCGACGTGGCCATAGGAGCAATATTAATGCAGAAAGACTCAGAAGGGAGGCTGAGGCCATGCGCCTACATTTCCAAAAAGTTCTCACACAAGCAGCGCAATTGGTCGGTGTGGAACAAGGAAGCATTTGCAGTAACCTTCGCATTAAAAACATGGCGGTCTTGGCTAGAGCGGGCCAGAGTACCATTCGAGATTTGGACTGACCATAAAAACTTGGAAGTGCTCACTGGGTGTAGAAAACTAACTGAAAAACAAATCCGGTGGGCTGGGTTCTTTGCCAAGTTTGATTTTACTCTCAAACATATCCTGGGGTCGAAAAACTTCTTAGCAGATGCCCTGTCCAGGCTGCTGCAGCATGAGAGCCAAAGGGAGGAGGTGGGGACTCCATCATTCTTCCCTCAGGTGTGGCGGGAGCGGTGACCACACACTCCGGGGAAAAAAACCCAAGCGCCGGAACCGTGGGGGGGCAATAGACTGATCAAAGAAGCGGAGTGCGAGGGAAAAGGGAGACCGGAAGGGCTCATAAAAGGGACAGGCAGGTTTTGGTACTATGACGGAAAGCTATGTGTCCCGAAAGCCCTCCACAGAGAATTTTTACAGCACTGCCATAGCAGCAAATTATCTGGCCACTTTGGATACGTAAAAACGCTGCATTTGGTCAATAGACTGTTTTGGTGGCCACACATGAAAAAAGACATCTCCAAATTTGTGGCCACCTGCCCAGTCTGCATAATGGCCAAAAAATGGGGGGGGAGCCGCCCGGTCTCCTCCAGCCGACCCCTACGGCTGAACGACCTTAGTCAGTGGTGTCCATGGACTTCATAGGGGAGTTACCGGTCTCCCAGGGCCGGACTGTGATTCTAGTGGTGGTGGACACATTCTCAAAGCAAGCACATTTTATTCCTTGTAAAAAACTTCCCACACCAAAAAAGCCTGCATACTTGTTCTTTCAACACATGGTAAAAGTACACTCATTCCCGGCAAGGTCATTAGCGACCGTTGGCCACAGTTCGTTGCCAACTTCTGGCGGGAGTTTTGTAAATTGACAGGAATGGAGCAAGGGTTGAGCTCCGCCTATCACCCGCAGACGGACTGTCAGACGGAACAAGTGAACGCCTTTCTAGAACAGTATTTACGGTGCTATGTGAACTATCAACAGTCTAATTGGGTGGAGCTACTCCCATTAGCTGAATACGGGTATAACAACAGCCTCCATAGCTCCACCAAAACTACACCATTCAAAATTGTAAATGGCTATGAAGGGAAACCCTTCCCCCTGCTGCCCAGCAACAACGGTACTCCACCCACCACTTCTTGCCAGCAGTGGTGGGAGACTCTGGGAAAGGGGTGGGCAATTATCCAAGACAACCTAGAAATGGCAAAGAGGGATTACAAAGCCAAGTTTGACAAAAAGCATTCTCCGCAGTGGGAATTTAAAGTGGGGGAAACAGTGTTCCTGTCTACCAAGAACTTGGCCATTGCCACAGACGATTCGGAAACTAGCCTATAAATACTTGGGACCGTTCAAAATAAAGAGAGTAATAAACAAAGTGACGATGGAACTAGAACTGCCTAAACTGTTTAGTAAAATCCACCATTTTCCATTGTAGCCTTCTTTGCAAAGATCCGGGTGCCTACATCTTGGCACCCTCGCCTCCAGAGCCCAAACCTAATCAAATGAAGGGTCAGAGTCATCATGAGGTGCAGGAGGTGTTGGATGCCAAAAAGAAGAGGGGGGTGTTATACTATTTGGTGCGCTGGAAATACTTTCCTCCTAGCTGCGATGAGTGGGTGAAGTCCTCAGACCTCCGAGCCCCCCTCCTTTTCAAAAGATTTTACCTACTGCACCCAGACAAACCCCGAGCACGAGCTTAGGGGGGCAGTATGTCAAGCAATGTGAATCTTTCTTTTAATAATATAATGCTAATAGTACGATGCTAACTGAATGTATCTGTAAAGCTCCATGAATGTTACTAACCATGAACTAAGCTGGGCACATCAAAGCAGGGAATAGCCAGAGTGTAGTTCGCGCCTCTTTTGCCTCTCTTGCTTTCACTAACAAATGCAGGAATTTACTCTTTGAAGATAAGTGCCTCCAGGGACAGGTTCTCAGGCCTGGTCCCAGGAAAAGAAACCACAGGGGAGATAAGAAGTTGCCGTATGAAGATTCACACGTGAATACAGCATTATTTAGAGAATGTAGCTTTGTTTAGAAAACCTTTGATGTGCCACCTTTAAGTATGCCCTCCACTGTTACTATGTATCAGTTCCAATACCTAGCTCAATAGAAGCATCTTGGATTATCAATAAATCATATGTTTCAAATCAAGGACTGATTTCTTTGAGATCTAATTGCTTGACAAACATGGCTTCTCTTTGAGTGTGATCATATGCTCCTTTAGTTTCGTCTTACCCACGGTGAGCCCCAAACTCCAGGTGGTGCTGAGGGAGCAGCCCATCACAACCTGGCAACCCCTTTCAGAGCAGGTGTGCAGAGCTTGGATGGGGAAACTTTTCCCCTGTCGCCACTCCAAGCTGTAACTTGCCTGGCAGGGGGGAAAGGCCAAGGGCTCCTCCTGTGTTTTCCCTGGAAGAGGCGGGGTGGCGGGGGGTGAGGAGCTGAGAGCACACTCCTTCCACCCCCAGAGCAAGGGATGTTGCCACTGGGCCTTGTCCCTTTAATAGAGGCTTGGCATGGGGAAATGGGCCACTGAAGCTTTTTTGCACAGATGAAAGAACTTCACTGGGTAAACAACATTCCACTAGGCCTCTCTCAAAGGGACAGGAGACCCTTTTCTTCAGGTAGCTGGCAACCTGGGGGTGGGGGGCAGGGGTGTCTCCTCATGCGGAAGAGAAGGAGAGAGAGGCTGATAGGAAAGAGTTTTGCTGCTGTCCCATCCTGAGGAAGAGTGAATGTGTGTTTCCATGAATGAGGAAAGAGGAGAGAAGCAGCCATGGATGCTCTGAAGAGGTGGATGTGATCTTGAGAGCCAGCTTGGTGTAGTGGAGAAGTGTGCGGACTCTTATCTGTGAGAACGGGGTTTGATTCCCCACTCCTCCACTTGCACCTGCTGAAATGTCCTTGGGTCAGCCAGAGCTCTCACAGAGCTGTCCTTGAAATGGCAGCTTCCATCAGAGCTCTCTCAGCCCCCCCTACTTCACAGGGGGCCTCTTGTAGGGAGAGGAAGGGAAGGCGATTGTCAGCTGCTCTGAGATGCTGAGTGAAGGTCAGGGGATAAATCCAGCTCTTTTTCTTCTTCCTGTGGTAGAGGATGCTCGTCCTGGGAATTCCCTGCTCCTGCCTGGGGGCTCTGGGTTGCAATCCCACTTGAGGGGCTTATTAATTAAAACCACATTGGCCCGGGGGGGCACTAAAAACCCATTTTTAGAAACAGTGATGTAGATGCCAGCCCAAAGCACTTCTTTTTACCTGATGATTAACAAAGGGCTTCCAAACCTTTTGGACGTTTCAGAGTGTCTCCTGTTCTGAGGTCCCCTCAAGGGTGGTTTTGTGTTTTTGCTGTTTTTAACATCCAGTGTGTTTCTAGTGGCTTGGTTGTGTTTTTATTCCCAGTGCAGAATCTGTTAGTGATTTTGTGGGGGGGGGGGGGAGGTGGTTTCCACTGGTAAGCAGGACTCTCAAAATGTGGCACATAAATTTATGAGATTTATTTATTTATTATTTTATTTATTCCATTTGATTTGCTAGGCTGCCCATTCCCTGCAAGCAGGGCTCAGTTTACATCAGATACAAATATAAAGAAGCCCCGTGTGTGTGTGTGTGTGTAGTTATATATGATATATTTAAATATATAATAGGATTGAAATAATATCAACTACATTAAAGACAGAGAATGTTCCCTCCTGTCAAGCGCGCTCATTTCGGTACTGCATTTTTCTAGACAGAGAGCAGGTCACCAGCTCTCCATTCCCCCCCCCCCTCCTTATTTACAGCCAATGGGCAAGTAATAAATCCATCTGACCCTCGGATGTTTATGCTACAGCCTGGCTGATGTTACCTTCAAGTTGCCTCTCCCACAGTTTCACACAGACAACCCTTATCTCTTCCCAGAGTAGTGTGAGAATGTTTGATGTTTCCAATAGTCTAAAATTCCTTAATAATAAATAGTTGGTTAGTAACCTTTGAACCCGTGACTCAAGTTTGCATCTATATGGTATCCTTTGATGATATCCTATATAGGAACTGTGTAACTGTTTGTATGTCATTACTCCCAAGACTTTTGTCCTTGGTACAGCTCCTGAGTTTCTAATAATAAACCTACTTTTGATTTAAAACAAAGGACTGGTTATTAAGAAATATCGGCGCTTGACATTTTGGGAGTAATCCCACCTATGGACTTAACCAAATTGGAAACCTTCTACCACAATGGCGGAGAGAGCTCCAGATAACGGAGAAGCCCCCGACAACCCAGAACGGCCGGTTGGCGAGGATCAAGGACCCGACACAGCCCCAAGGCAACCTCCATGGCATGTGCTTGACACCAGGAGGCAAGCGGGGAGACGGTCTTTGCCGCACATACAGCAACTATTTATAACCCCAATGGATTGGGGCCCCAGAAGGTCCACTAGCCTGATGGATGAAGCACCCGCTTGCAGAGAGGTGATCTTAGCACTACCCCCCTATGCACACAAATGGGGGACGACAGCGACCAGGGCACCTCTGAGGTGAGCGGAGGGGATGGTTGAGAGGAACGAGGCCCCGATCCGATCCCAGATGAGGAGGAGGAGGAAGAACAAAATCCCGACCCCCGGGACTTCCTCCAAACGATGTGGTTGGAGATGGCCAGAGGTCTCAGAGAAGAAATGCAAGCAAAAAACGCATTCATGGCCCAAGAAATGAGGAGGCAGCTAGACCGGGCACTGCAACTGCCAGCGCCGAGAGTGGGGCAACCACATCAACCCCCTCTGCCACAGTTGCAACAACCCCAGCAACCACCGAGGGATTATGGCAGAGGCCATGAGGTGAATGCAACCTTCGACAGGGATCCCAAGGAGGTGGAATACTTTTCTATACAAGCTAACAGCTTCATGTTCTATTGGGGGCACACCTTCCCTGATGAGTTTAGCTGAGTGGGTTACTTAGGCTCCAAGTTAAAAGGGGCTGCCAATAGATGGTACGTGAGTCTATACAAAACCCAGAGCCCTGAACTAGACATAGTGGCAGCATTCCTGCGAGTCCTGCTAACGCAGTATGAAGAACCCTTACAGGAGACCCGAGCACTGACGACCCTGAGAAACCTACAGCAGGGACCCAAGGTGGTAAGAGAGTACGCAGCAGTGTTTCAAACCAACACAGTTAAAGTAAGGGGGTGGAACGAGCAGATGAAGATCGAGCAGTTCCAGAGGGGCCTGAATGCCAGTGTAATGGATCGAGCCCTCCAACAAGCTCGCCCTACCTCGCTGGTGGGGTGGGGGCAACGGGTGGAAGAAGCAGAAACCAACATGAACAGAATGGCTCACCAGCGTCAACAGCAGCAAGGGAGTAAAAGGGGACATGAGTCTTGGCCGGGGGTAAAAGCAGAAGGGCGGAAGGCAGGCCCATTTGGGGGGACAGCTAAACCAACCAACCCCCCGGCACTGTTTTCGGTGCGGAGACCCCAACCACATGGTGACAAATTGCCCCGAGCGGCCTCGAGGCCCCTCCCTCACTTCAAAAACCAGCGCACCCAAAGGGAAGAAGGCAGAGGGACAAACGAAAGAGCCAGCGAAGGGCAGTTCAGCGTCAGCAACCCCATGAGAAGAAGAGATCATCGTCGTTAATGAACTAGGAGAAGCAGCCTCGGAAGAAGAGCCAGCAGGAAACGAGAGTGACCTGCACTGAGAGGTGCCGAGCAGCAGGTCATGGAACTAATGGAGCCACTAAGGGTGAGAATTACAGGGACTTTGTTTTCCATCCCACTGACTTTACTGAACCCTAACCTTAGTATGCCCGAGCGCTACTAGATTCTGGGTGCACTAGAGACATAATCACACCCAAACTAGTGGAGGCTCTCGGACTCCCTCCGAGTCCCCTGCAGCACCCCATACAATTTGAACAGATGGATGGGACAGTAATGACGGGGGAACCCTGCACGGAACAAACCCAAGGGGTGCCAGTAGGGATAGAAAATCACTGGAACACGGAGATCTTTGTCATGGCCCCCTCATCGTCATTTGACATTGTCCTGGTTGGCCAAACATGAACCCAATATAAAGTGGGAGGACCAAATCATAGACTTAAGAGATGGAGGGTGCAAGCCTCACAAATGGAATGAGGAGTGGAACCCGGAACCTCTCCCATTGAAAGAAAAACTATGCCTCACAATAGAAGAAGTGAGATCGATCCTGAAAGAGTACAGAGACTTAAAACAAGTGTTTAGCGAAGAAGAAGCTAACGAGCTTCTGCCCCATTGGGATACTGACTGTGCCATAGAACTGATTCCGGGGCAGAGCCTCCCCAGAGCAAAATTATACTCCATGGGGTGGGCTGAAAAAGCAGAGCTTTGCAAGTTTTTAGACAAGAACCTAAAACGTGGGTTCATAAGGCCGGCAACTACTCCCCATGCTGCCCCAGTTCATTTTAGGAAAAAGGACGGGGGGCTTAGGCTATGTATGGATTTTAGGGGGATCAACGCGATTTCGACCCCATACCCCTCATAAAGGAGTGTCGGAGGGAAAGATTTTTACAGTGTCGGAGGGAAAGATTTTTACCAAACGCTTATTTCCAGGTATGCATAAAAGAGGGAGACGAATGGAAAATGGCGTTTAACACACCAATGGGACAATTTGAGTACTTAGTCATGCCATTCGAGTTGCAAGGGGCCCCCGGAGTCTTCATGAACTTCATAAACGAAGTGCTGCGAAAGTACTTGTATCGAGGGGTAGTGGTGTACCTGGATGATATAATTATTTATTCCAAAGACCTCCCCTCACATGTTAAATTGGTGAGGGAAGTTTTGGCAACCCTCTATGACAATCAACTGTATGCAAAATTATCCAAATGTGAGTTCCATAAAACGGAACTGGATTACTTGGGCTACCAAGTGTCACGGACGGGTTTGGCGATGGACCCTGCCAAAATACAAGCAGTGCTAGATTGAGAACCACCGAGGACATGCAGACAGCTCCAATCCTTTATCAGATTTGCAAATTTTTACCACAGTTTTATACATGGGTTCGCCCACACCATGCTCCCATTGACAGACCTCCTTAAAACAAAAGGGAGGGGTCCAGAGGCCAAGCAGCCAGGAGCAAAATTTAATTGGACGGAAAGCTGTCAGGAAGCGTTCAAATTAAAGAGACTGTTCACCAGTGAACCCATTCTGATTCACCCCAATGAATTAAAATCATTTGTGGTCTAATACAACGCCAGCGATGTCGCCGTAGGGGCAATTCTAATACAACCAGATGAGGGGGGCTCCCTAAAACCCTGCGCTTACATCTCCAGAAAATTCTTCCAAGATCAAAGGAACTGGTCGGTGTGGGATAAAGAAGCCTTCGCTGTAATGTTCATGTTAAAGACGTGGAGATCTTGGTTAGAAGGAGCGAGGGTCCCGTTTGACATATGGACAGACCAGAAAAACTTGGAAGCCCTGACAGAGCATAGAAAACTAACTGAGAAGCAGATCTGGTGGATGGGATTCTTCACCAAATTCGATTTTAGATCCCGAGGTCTAAGAATTTCTTAGCTGACACGCTATCTCGCCTCCTCCAGCACAACAGCCAAAGAGAGGAAGTGACAGATTCGTTAATCTTCCCCAGCCACTTGGGGGGAGCTGTGACCACCTGCTCACAGACAAAGTGCGCAAAACCTGAAGAGAAATGGGGGGGGGAGAAAAAGACTGATTAAAGAAGTGAAAAAGGAAGGAGATGCAGTACCCGAGGGGGTAAAAAAGGGAGAGGGGTACAAGGACAATAAACTGTACGTGCCAGAGAGCCTCTGGAAAGAAGTGCTACAGTTCTGTCATGACAACAAACTAGCCGTTTTGGATATGTCAGGACCCTGCACCTAGTGAAGAGGCAATTTTGGTGGCTGTTTATGAAAAGAAGAAGATGATATTGGATTTATATCCCGCCGTCCACTCCAAAGAGTCTCAGAGCAGCTCACAATCTCCTTTACCTTCCTCCCCCACAACAGACACCCTGTGAGGTGGGTGGGGCTGGAGAGGGCTCTTACAGCAGCTGCCCTTTTAAGAACAACCTGCCAGAGCTATGGCTGACCCAAGGCCATGCTAGCAGGTGCAAGTGGAGGAGTGGGGAATCAAACCCAGTTCTCCCAGATAAGAGTCCGCACACTTAACCACTACACCAAACTGGCTCTCCTAAAAGAGACATATCTGACTATGTGGCCTCTTGCCCAACTTGTTTAACGGCTAAAAGACGAGGGGGGAAACCACCGGGCTTATTACAACCACTGGAGACAGCAGCCAGACCGTGGTCAGTGGTATCATTGGATTTTATCATAGAACTCCCTCCTTCCCAGGGAAAATCCGTAATCCTTGTGGTAGTACGCATCTTTTTTAAGCAAGCGCACCTCATCCCCTGCTCGCAGATACCCACGGTTAAAAAACTAGCCCAGCTATTCTTCTAACACGTGGTGAAATTACACTCTTTTCCAAATAAATTAATTAGTGACAAGAGGAGTACAGTTCATTGCCAACTTCTGGCGGGAGTTCGGTAAGTTAACCAGGATTGAGCAGGAACTGACAGACAGATGGAGAGGATAAATGCGTTGCTGGAACAATATGATGCTTTGTGAACTATCAACAGTCGAATTGGGCAGAGTTGCTCCCATTTGCAGAGTACGGCTATAACAACAGCATACATAGCTCCACTAAATCCTCCCCATTTCTGGTAGTGAATGGCTATGAAGGGAAACCCTTTCCACTGTTGCCGGGAGGACCAATACCTGAAACTCCATCAACTTTTGAACAATGGTGGGGAAAGTAGGAGAACAACATCCAAGAAAATCTGGAATTGGTTAAAGAGACTTACAAAAAACATTACGACAAGCATCATTCTCCTGCTTGGGATTTTAAAGTAGGAGAAACAATATTTCTATCCACCAAAAACTTGCCATTACCACAAACCTCTAAAAAACTGGCATACAAGTTTTTGGGACCGTTCCATATAAAAGGTGTGATTAATAAAGTGACTGTCAAACTCGAATTACCAAAACTATTTAGTAAGATACACCCAATCTTTCATTGCAGTCTCCTTCGGAGAGATCCTGGAGCGACGCCCTGCCACCCAGACCCAAAACTCCAGAACCTATCCCGGTGGGAGATCAGAATCACCATGAAGTAAAAGAAATCTTAGATGCTAAACTGAAGCGGGGTGTATTTTCTGATTAGATGGAAGCATTTTTCAACAGCTCACGATGAATGGGTGATTAGTTCAAATGTGAAAGTCCCAATGTTGGTTAAACAATTCTATGCTAAATATCCTTCAAAGCCTAGAAGGGGGGCTTAGGGGGGGCAGTATGTCAAGCGCGCTTATTTCTGTACTGCATTTTTCTAGACAGAGAGCAGGTCACCAGTTCTCCATTTCTCTCCCCCCTTATTTACAGCCAGTGGGCAAGTAATAAATCCATCTGGTCCTAGGATATTTATGCTACAGCCTGGCTGATGTTACCTTCAAGTCGTCTCTCCCACAGTTTCACACAGACAACTCTTATCTCTTCCCATAGTGTGAGAATGTTTGATGTTTCCAATAATCTAAAATTCCTTAGTAATAAAGTAGATAGTTGGTTAGTAACCTTTGAACCTGTGACTCAAGTATGCATCTGTATGGTAACCTTTGATGATATGCTATACAGCAACTGTGTAACTGTACGTCATTAAATCCAAGGCTTGTGTCCTTGGTACAGCTCCTAAGTTTCTAATAATACACCTACTTTTGATTTAAAACAAAGGACTGGTTATTAAGAAATATTGGCGCTTGACACCGCCATCCTATTTTAAGAGGAGGACAATCTGAGTATCCACCAGCCCCCTGGGGGGAGGGAATGGGGAGAAGGGGGGGAGGACCTACGCATTGACCCATCAGTCTTTCCAAGAAGACTCCCAGAAGAACTGCTCTGAGCCTGCAGTGTTCCCATGAGGTTCTTGTATGATGCACCCCCCCACCCACAGATCTTCAAGATTTCCATCCCTGTTGAAGAAGCAGCAGCAGTATTTTGCCAGCCATTTAAATTCACTGGGTAACCTTAAGTTCGATTTTTGCGCCTTTTAAATGTTATTTAAAAACAAACAAATAACAGATTATACATAAATCCTGAATTACACAACATCCATTACCAATCTATACCCTCATAACTCCTGCCTCCGTGGGTATAGAAAACCCTTAATCAGAAACTGACTATTTTAATACTATTCCCACTTGGTTCCAATAGCTGGTAGCATGTATGCATGTCCACCACATGTAAAAGAAGTCTGCCTGATCTTTATAGAACCAAAACATGCTGTTACCAATCTTAGAGTTCTCTGCCAGCTTACAAGGAGTTGAATACCACCTGTAAACCCTTCTTCATAGGTTTTCTCTAAAGGAAAGGCAAACTATAAAGGCAATACCCAAGGTGAAGAGAAAGTTCCCTTTTTGAGTCAACTAAATTGTTACTGAAGCTTTTTTAGCCACCTATGCAGAAGTTTTCCGATTTCAAACAATTTTATTAGTAACATAAGGTAATAAATTTCAATTTCTTACTTCATTAATAATTACTTTTTTTTAATCTATCCCATATATTACTTTCTACCCATCCCTCCCCCTGTTACATCACCCCGCCGGTGTTATATACTTAAAATCTTAATATTAAAGGTACCCTTAATTAATAAGAACCAAAATTAATATCCTCCTCCCTCTTGTACTTAGTCATTATCAAAAATTGTCCAATGTCGACTACCGAGGGAGGAAAATGTTGAGCTGAGCTGCTTCTCACAACGGGAGCACGCTGGAACTTCTGTTTGGGGTAGTGGAAGGCAAATTAATGCCTACTGCCTACTTTTCTCAGTCAGAGATTAGTCCAAGATATGCACAGGAAACTTTGAGGAGATTTACCTTGGCTTAAAAGAAGTCCCGGGGGGGTGGCTTCTTTGAGGCTTTGAGGGGTCTCCGGGAAGAGTTGTATTTTCATCATCTGCAGAAGTTTTTCAGAGTCATTTATTTGACATAAGCGCGGCAGGATCCTAACCTTCTTGGACACTGCTAAACATCTAAAGCTTTGCAAGACCAGTGGAAACTTGGATAATTTGAAGAAAAGGTACAATGTCAGACTGTGCTTCATTGAAGTTACCTTTGCTTTTGAATTTATTAATTGCTGCCTACTAACCTGAATGTTTAATGAATTCCTATGCTACTAATCCAGGTGCCCTGCATAGTAAAGGGGGGTGGAAGGAAATGGATGTTACCAAGGTTCCAAAGGCCAGCACGGCCTTTGAAGTGCAGAGCGCTCAGCTAGCTTCCCAGGTGCCTCCTGAACAGAGCAAGGACATCACCAGGAGGAGGATGTAACCATCAACTGTGAAAGATAAGCGGGCATGCGAAAGTGTTACTTGCGGGGACAGTCTGTAGTTTTATTATGGGAATTAGTTTAAAGCACCAACCCTTTGAAGTGTATTCAAAGTGTATTTAAAGCCCTATATGGCTTGGGACCTGTCTACCTGAAGGACCGTCTTTCCCCACACGTTCCCCAGAGAGTACTGAGGTCGGGAACACAAAATCTCCTTACTATCCCTGGGCCGAAGGAAGCCCGTTTGAAATCCACCAGAGAAAGGGCTTTCTCTGTTATGGCCCCTACATGGTGGAATCAGCTGCCGGAAGAGGTGAGGGCCCTGCGGGACCTTGTACAGTTCCGCAGGGCCTGTAAGACGACCCTCTTCCGGCTAGCCTATACCTAGCTTGAGAATTTTAATGTAACTTGCCGGATTTCTTTTATATACAGTTGAAATATTTATTAATATTTATTGATAACCATGGTTTTATCTGTTTTTATTTGTTTTAAATGCTGATCCCTTTATATGTTTAAATACTGTAATTTTGTTGGATCTATCACTGGAAGCCGCCCTGAGCCACTTGTGGGAAGGGCGGGATATAAATCCCAAATAAATAAATAAATAAATAAAAATGCCCATGGTTCAAGCTGTTTGCTATCAGTTTCAATGACTCCATGCATAGAGTAACATTGTAGTTATCAATAAAGGCAACTTAGTTTTTCAACAAAGACAAGTCTGATCATTTTGAAACTTCAATGAACCCTTTGCTGACATTTTGGAACTGATCCCTGCGAGGGCTTATCAGTGCGAGTTACTTTGTAGCGGATGGCTGCAAAAGCACCCAACTACCAAGAGCCTTCAGAGCCCATTGATATACCCGGGACGCCAGCGGGGCACATCCCCGAGCCCCGGAAACCGCAGCGAGTGAGGCAAGAGTTGTTCCTCACCCCGAAAGCGTGGTACCCCCGCACCTCAACTACCCTGATGGATGAGGCAGTGCTCCAGCACGTAAACATCCTCAGCCAGCCGGGGGAGAAAGAGAACCCGGGGGACCGAGGAGATTCCCCCGTAGGGGAAGAGGACGGCCAGGGGGCCCCGAAGTCAGACGATGTGCTGTCGGAGGAGGGGGACAAGGCAAGATCTCCCCCCTGAAACACGATCAGGTGGAGGACCTGAGACAAGAGATGGCGGCATGAACCGCGACCTAAGGAGCGAGATGAAGGCGAACCTATCGCTGATGGTGCAAGAAATGCAGAAGCAGATAGACCGGGCGCTGGCTTGGGCCCCTAGGGGATTGCCTTAGGCGCAACCGCAAGTTCCTGTTCAACCGGCGGCTCCAGCCGCCCCAGCAGGACCTGCAGCCCCAGCGGCGCCGGGAAGGAGGGTGAAGACCCACAAACTAGACGCGACCTTCGACGGGAGCCCAGAGGGGGTAGAGTACTTCATCATCCAGGCCAACAGCTACATGCACTACTGGGGGAATTCCTTCCCCGACGACTATCTGGGGTCGAAGATGCGGGGGGAAGCCCAACGGTGGTACGTGAGCCTACACGAGACCTGAGGGCCTTAAGTGGCCACCGTGGCAGGTTTCCTGCAAGCCCTGCTTTCCCAATTTGAAGACCCACTGCAAGAGACCCGGGCCATCGCCACCCTGCAAAACCTCCGGCAGGGGAGCAAATCGATCCGGGAGTACACGACCAAATTCCGGACCCACTGCGCCAAAATACGGGGGTGGAACGAGGCAATGAAGACCCTGGCGTATCAGCAAGGGCTAAACGCCGGGCTGCTGGATTGGGGCCCTAGGGCAAGCGTGGCCGGCGACCCTGGTCGAGTGGATCCAGTTAGCGGGGGAGGTCAAAACCAACATGAAGACAGTGGCTCTCCAGCGTCAGCAACACCAGGGGGGCAAAACAAGCCACGAATCGAAGGCCGCCCCCAAGGCCGAGACGAGAAAGGCACTGGGGGGAGGGGGCGCCACCAGAACCTTCCCCTCCACCCGCAAGTGCTATCAATGTGGCGACCCAAATCACCTGGCAGCCAACTGCCCCAAGAGAACCCGAGCTGCCACGCCCACCCCAAAAGGGGTGCCATCAGGTCCCAAGAAACCGACCAAGCTGAAGGAATCGGGTCGGAGTAGCACCGCACTATTGATGGTGCTTGACAAGGATTCTATAATGCTGGAGGAGCTGGGGGAAGACCTGTGGGAGACCGAACCGGTGGGAAACGGGGATGACCTGCACTAATGGGTGCCCGGCCGCAGGTCGTGGACAAAGCAGCACCACTGAGGGTGAGAATATCGGGGAAATTGATGTTTGTCCCATTGACTTTATTAAATGTGAAGCTGAAGAGATTTGTGCACGCCAGGGCCCTCATAGACTCTGGGTGTACCCGGGAAATTATAACCCCCAGGCTAGTGGAAATGCTAGAGTTAAGTAAGGAGCCACTGCCCAGGCCAATCCAATTTGAACAGATGGATGGGACGTGGATGAAGGGGGAACCATGTGTAGATCAAACCCAGGAGGTCCCCATGGGCGTGGAGGACCACTGGGACTTGGAAGTGTTTGTGATCGCCCCTTCCTCCTCATTCAATATAGTCTTGGGTGTGGGGTGGCTGGCCCAGCACCAGCCAGACATACAGTGGGGGGAGCACACGATTGACTTTCTCGATACATGGTGCACCTCCCACCTTTGGAGGGAACTGTGGGGCCCCAAACCGCCACCAAGAAATGAAAAACTGTGCATCACGATAGAGGAAATTAGGACCATTCCCCCGGAGTACCGGGATCTGAAGGGGGCGTTTAGTGAAACCGAGGCAGATGAGCTACCCCCTCACCGGAACACAGACTGCGCCATAGAGCTCATTCCGGGCCAGTCCTTACCCAAAGCCAAGCTCTACTCAATGGGGTGGGCAGAGAAAGCGGAGCTGCGGAAATTCTTAGATAAGAACCTGCGTCAAGGCTTCATTCGCCCCGCCACAGCCCCACATGCAGCTCCGATGCTGTTTCGCAAGAAGGAGGACGGGAGCCTTAGACTTTGCACTGACTTTCGCGGGATTAATGGGATCTCCATGTCAAATGCCTACCCCATCCCCTTGATCAAAGACTTGCTTAGCGCAGTGTCGGAGGGGTCCATATTTACCAAACTCTATCTGCGCGACGCCTACTTTCGAGTTAGAATCAAAGAAGGGGACGAGTGGAAAACGGCGCTCAACACGCTGATGGGGCAGTTCGAATACCTAGTGATGCCGTTCGGGCTGCAGGGGGCCCCTGGGGTTTTCATGAACTTTATCAATGACGTGCTTAGAAAATACATGTACAGAGGAAGGGGGGTGTACCTGGATGACATCATTATTTATTCCAAGGACCTCCCCTCCCACGTAAAACTAGTGAGAGAGGTTCTGACCACCCTGTACAAAAACAAACTCTATGCTAAGTTGTCCAAGTGTGAGTTCCACAAGGAGGAATTGGACTACCTAGGGTTCAGGGTGTCAGGCAAGGGGTTGGCCATGGACCCAGCCAAGATCCAAGTGATGCTGGATTGGGAACCCCCGAGAACACGTAGACAGCTCCAATCATTTCTCGGGTTCGCAAATTTCTATAGGTCGTTCATACAGGGGTTTGCCAAGGTGGCCCTACCCCTAACGGACCTCCTCCAGACCAAGGGAAAGGGACCCGAAGCGGAAAAAACGGGGGCCAAACTGAAATGGACTAAAGAGTGCCAAGAGGCTTTTGACACCCTTAAACGTTTGTTCAACAGTGAACCTGTGCTGGTGCACCCCGATGAGCTCAAGCCCTTCGTGGTCCAGTGCGACGCCTCTGACACGGCGGTGGAGGCAATATTGATGCAAAAAGACGAGGGGGGCCAGCTCTCCTGAAAGATTCTCCTGAAAATTCTCAAATGAGCAGAGAAATTGGTCAGTGTGGGACAAAGAAGCATATGCCGTAACTTTTGCCCTAAAAACATGGAGGTCCTGGTTGGAGGGAGCCAGGGTGCCGTTCGAAATTTGGACAGATCACAAGAACCTAGAAGCGCTCACCGGGTGCCGCAAATTAACTGGGAAGCAAATCCGGTGGGCGGGATTCTTTGCCAAATTTGACTTCACTTTGCGTCATATCCCGGGGTCCAAAAACTTTTTGGCTGACGCCCTTTCCAGGCTGCCGCAGCACGAGACTGAATGGGAGGAGGTCATAGACTCCCTGATACCACCAGAAGCAGTGGCCGGGGTGGCGCAAACCCGATCCAAAACCGCCCCGCGAAAGAACGACCCCTGGGGTGGAAATAAACTGATAGCGGAAGGGGAGAAGGGAGGGAAGGACTGGCCAGAAGGTTTAGTAAAAGGGAAAGGAGGGTTTTGGTACCATGAAGGGAAACTCTACGTCCCAAAATCCCTAAGAGTAGAGGTGCTGCAGCACTGCCACACTAACAAGCTGGCTGGGCACTTCGGGTACAGCAAAACCCTCCACCTAGTGCACCGACAGTTCTGGTGGCCACAGATGAAAAAGGACATTTCTGAATTTGTGCAGACTTGCCCTACTTGCCTCATGGCCAAGTGGAGGGGGGGAAGGTGCCTGGTCTTTTACAACCCCTCCCCACCGCCGAGCAGCCCTGGTCAGTAGTCTCATTGGACTTTATAGTAGAACTACCGCCCTCTAGGGGACGGACAGTAATACTGGTGGTGGTGGACACCATTTCGAAACAAGCCCACTTCATCTCCTGCCGCAAACTCCCCACCGCTAAGGAACTGGCCTATTTGTTCTTCCTGCATGTGGTCCGGGTCCACTCGTTCCCAGACAAGGTCATGAGCGACTGCGGGCCACAGTTCATTGCCAACTTCTGGTGGGAGTTTTGCAAACTTACAGGAATGGAGCAAGGGTTGAGCTCAGCCTATCACCCGCAAACGGACAGCCAGAGTGAGCAGGTGAACGGACTTTTAGAACAATATTTGCGGTGCTACATAAACTTTCAGCAGTCCAATTGGATGGAACTTCTGCCCTCTGCCGAGTATGGATACAATAATAGCCTCCACAGCTCAACTAAAGTATCTCCATTCCAGGCAGTGCATGGCTACGAAGGAAAACCATTCCCCTCCCTCCCAGGAGGCGGGAACGACTCCCCCACAGACTGTCAGCAATGGTGAGGGAAACTTGAAAAATCCTGGAAGATTATACAAGAGAACCTAGAGGAGGCAAAGAAGGATTACAAAGCCCAATTCGACAAAAAGCACAGTCCGGGGTGGGATTTCAAAGAGGGAGAGACAGTATTTTTGTCCACTAAAAACCTCTCCGTTGCCCCAGACCTCATGAAAACTGGCTTACAAGTTCTTGGGGCCCTTCAAAATCAAACGAGTAATCAACAAAGTGACAGTGGAACTTGAACTGCCCAAACTGTTCAGTAAAATACACCCTGTTTTCCATTGCAGTCTTATCCATCGGGATCCGGGTGGTTCGAGGTGGCACCATCGGGGCCCGCAGCCAGAGCCTATTCTAGTGAAGGGTCAGAAACATCACAAAGTGAAGGAAATCCTCGATACTAGAATTCAAAAAGGGGTCCTGCACTACTTGGTCCGCTGGCGCTACTTCCCACCTAGCTGTGACGAATGGGTGACGTCCTCAGACCTCAAAGCTCCACAATTACTCAAGCAATTTTACCTACTGCACCCAGACAAACCCCGAGCAAGAGCTTAGGAGGGGCAGTATGTCAGACTGTGTTTCATTTAAGTTACCTCTTTTGAATTTATTAATTGCTGCCTACTAACCTGAATGTTTAATGAATTCCTATGCTACTAATCCAGGTGCCCTGCATAGTAAAGGGGGGTGGAAGGAAATGGATGTTACCAAGGTTCCAAAGACCAGCAAGGCCTTTGAAGTGCAGAGCGCTCAGCTAGCTTCCCAGGCGCCTCCTGAACAGAGCAAGGACATCACCAGGAGGGGGATGTAACCATCAACTGTGAAAGATAAGCAGGCATGCGAAAGTGTTACTTGCGGGGACAGTCTGTAGTTTTATTATGGGAATTAGTTTGAAGCACCAACCCTTTGAAGTGTATTCATAAATGCCCATGGTTCAAGCTGTTTGCTATCAGTTCCAATGACTCCATGCATAGAGTAACATTGTAGTTATCAATAAAGGCAACTTAGTTTTTCAACAAAGACAAGTCTGATCATTTTGAAACTTCAATGAACCCTTTGCTGACACTTTCATTCTGGAACTATTTATAGCTTAAAGAAACAAATTTAAAAGGTGGGAAAGGAAAATTTAGAGAGCTTGGAAGAAGAGGAGAGGAAGAGGTGAAATTTGGACTTTATAAATATAAAGGACAGTGTTAAAAACTGTTAAAAAGTGGAAAGGAATTTATTGTTTAGTCTACTTGCGGTTTTGGAAGAAAAAGCACCATCGTCATATCGGCACAGACCTGCAGTACATCTGAGCAAGACAGGAAATACGTCAAGTATTGTGAGATCTCCTTACCAGTGTGAATGAGACTTCGTGGCAACCAAAGCAGGAAGTAGTGGAAAGAAAACCTACTCTAGGAATATATACCATTGAGAAACATCGGCGGCCATTGCTGGGAGGCCAAAATAAAAATAATTTTTTTTAAAGAATTTGGAACATTAAAAATCGTTGGAATTAATTGAGAAGAGGGTAAGAAGATAAATACTATTAGTCATATTATTTGTGTGGTCCTCAGAAGTTTTTAAAAGGGAAATAAAATTGCAAGGAGTAGTAAAAAGTTGCGACCGCCATTTTGGAAGATTTAAAAACTTTAAAAATAAATATCTTGACTTTGGGAGCTCCGAGGACGGCGAAATTGGGCTTGTTATAAAGGGCAAGTCCTACTCTTTTGAACCTGATGGTTGAATTGGAAATTGGTGAGGTCCAAAATTTCATGTTTTTTTAAAGGGTTTAAAAGTTTTAAAAATTAATATCTTGGTCTAGGAAGCTCCGAGGATGGCAAAATTAGGCTTGTTATAAAAAGCAAGCTCTGATCTTTTGAATCTAATAGTTAAATTTGAAATTTGTGAGATTAAAATTTTTGGTGTTTTTAAATGTCTGAACAGAAGCACCACAAGTACCACAAATACAGTACAAGGGCTACTTCATTGGAAAAAATGCAGGACCAATTAGAACAGGGGTCCTCAAACTACGGCCCGCGTGCCAGATGCGGCCCGCTGAGGACGTTTATGCGGCCCGACGGGTTATGGCAAAATCAGACCAGAAGTGACATTCGACCTAAACTCGCGTTAACGCACACTTCCGGCACTGGGCTGAGGCGGCGGAGACAGAGTGTGAGGTGATACCGAGGTGAGGTGAGTTCCCAGGCTGGGGTGTGTGGTGTGAGGAAGGGAGAGAGATGCAGAAGATGGAGAACTGACGGCCCGCGGCCTTGTACAGTAATGGCAGTCTGGCCCTCCAACAGTCTGAGGGACAGTGAACTGGCCCCCTATTTAAAAAGTTTGAGGACCCCTGAATTAGCGGCAATGGAGGCCAGAATGATGAAACGGATGAGAGAGATGATAGATGAATCAAAAAAAGAAATTATTGCAGAGATTAGAAAAGACATGGAAGATCTCAGAAAGGAAACTGAGGAAACATCTAAGAAAGTACAGGAGGCAGAAGGCAAAATGAAAGTATATGATTCCACCTTGTTGAAAATGCAAGAAAAAGTGACAATCCATGACTGCAAATTGATGGAGACCCAGATACGTCTGAGAGGAGTACCTGAAGGGGAGGATGGTGATTTAAAAGGATACATAATAAAAATAATTGCAGAATTTTTAGATGAAGACCCTGAAGAGACTAAAAACATGCATGATTATATGTATAGAGTGAATTCACTTTTTGCCAAGAAAAATAACTTACCAAGAGATGTTGTTATAAGATATATGACAAAGGAAATGGTGGGAAGGATCATAAATAAAAACTTTGAAAAGACATTGATAGTGGGAGGCAGTAAAGTGAGAATCATGAAGGAGCTGCCAAGGTAAGTGATAAATGACAGAAGAACATATAAAAAGTTGACAGAAAAATTGAGAGACAATGGAATGAGGTTTAGATGGACAATACCTGAAGGTTTGAGCTTTGAACTCCAGAGGAAGAGAATCACAATTACAAATGCTCAGGAGCTGCATAGATTTTTTGAAGAAAATAAAAAATTTGCACCATAATGGATTACAAATTATTGTCTTGGAATGTTACACATTCTCTAGCTGGTTCGATACAGATTGTTTAGCCTGGAAACAAGAACTGAGAGCTCATTTTAAAGAGGCTTGTCACTCCAAAGACAAAACAAAAATTAAGGCCTACATTGCTTATAAGACAGCCTACCTGGAGCTTACTACATCCAAAAAGAAAGTTTTCTTTCAGAATAAATAGGACCAACTTTATCACTCGATAAAATCTAATGATAATAAGGCTTTCTGGAGAATCATTTCAGGTAATCTAAAAACAATTCTGTTACTGACCCAAATATTTCTGAGCAAACATGGGTTGATTACTTCTCTAACATTTTTGCTGCTCCATGTGTATCCCCTCCTATCTTAGCAAACCCCTCAGTTACTGATATGCCAGTCTGGCCTCCAGTAACTCTAGAGGAAATCAGTGAGTTATTGAAGGATTTAAAAGCGGGTAAAGCACCTGGCCCTGATGGCCTTCCCACTGAGGTATTCACAACGTTTGCCAATTGGTGGCTCTTGCCACTTGCAAAATTGTTTTCTTTCATCGATCTGCATGGCTCCATCCATGACTCTTGGCTTGATTCTATAATTATCCCAATATACAAAAAGGGGGGGTTGGAGTTATCAGAAAATTTCTGCCCCACTAGCTTATTATCTATAGTGGGCAATTAGAACGCCGATTAACTGACTGGATCCGCCTAGGCAACATCATTGGTCCTGAACAGATTGGCTTCTCCAAAGGCAAGTCTGCTATGGATCACTGCTGCACTCTGGCCTTCCTTGCTGAAAAATATATGCATACCGGGTCAAAAAAATTATACGCTGCCTTCATCGATTTGAAGGGTGCTTTTGATTCAATAGATAGAGCCCAACTAAGGATCAAGCTAGGTTACCTGGGAATGGACCCTTGTCTGCTGTTTCTTTTGAGGAAACATCATTCTAATACCTTTTGCCAAGTGAAATTTTCTTCTAGCGGTGAATTGACTAGTAAAATCCCAGTGTTAAAGGGGGTTAAACAAGGTTGCGTGCTGGCCCCGCATCTTTATAATTTATTTTTAACTGACCTGGCTCAATTTCTGAACCCTATTAATGGTCATCCGCCTAAACTTGCAGGCCGAGCGGTCCCCTTATTACTTTATGCCGATGACACTACCATCCTCTCTTGTACAAGAGTGGGCCTGCAAAGGTATCTGAATGCCTTTTACGACTACTGTAATTGTAATTCACTTTCTATCAATTATGCCAAATCTAAAGTAGTTGTTTTTTCAAATTGCTGGCGCCCACAGAGATGGTTTATTGGCAACTCAACAATTGATTGATTGATTGATTGAACAACTGAGCAAACAATTTTTTTTAAATACTTGGGGATCACTTTCAATCACAAGTTAAGCTGGGTTTCACATCGTAACAACACCGTCAACTTGGCTAAATGTTCAGCTGCTCAAATTAAACAGTTTTTCTTTGCAAGGGGCAACCAATTAGTTCCAGCAGCAATTAAAACGTTCAAAGCCAAAACGCTTGCCCAAATTCTCTATGGTATCCCTATATGGATCCCAGCTTTTACCAGGAATGTGGAGGGCATTTGTAGTGTATCGGCAGCCATACGCGCCATGCGCAGAGGTGACTGGGCTGTCCCAGGCGCCTTCAGCGCGGGGCGCGAAATCCCCCGCCAATCACCAGCACAACCAAAGAAGCCCTGAGCCGAATCGTGCAGGGCGACTGGGACCACAGGTTAGCCGCATTCCTTTTCGATAATAGGGTCACCCCCAACCCGGTCACAGGGGTCAGTCCCGCAGAGCTCCTCATGGGGCGCAAGCTCATAACCCGCCTAGACAGACTACACCCCGACAGGGCCCCAGACACCCGCGGAAGTCCCGAGGTCCGGGACGCAGCCAGGGGTTTCTTTGCGGGTGACCCGGTTTACGCCCGGAACTATGCCAGGGGGGCTGAATGGGTGGCGGGCCGGGTGCTACGAGTAACGGGGTCCCGCCACTACGATATATCAACCGAGGGGGGCCAGGTACTACGACAGCACATAGACCAGTTACGCCGCCGCACGCTACCAGAGGTACCTGCGGACATTGAAGAGGCGAGACCCAGGGAGGAGGCAACCGAGGGCCAACCTGAGGACACGGCCCCAACACCGGCTACACCGCCGCACGAAGCGCCGGGACCGTCAGAGCCCAAGGAACCGACGGAACCAGACCCGCAGCCTCCGGCCACATCACGGCCCCCCGACGCACCAGCAGCGGAAACCGCGCCGTCTCCACCGGACCTCCCCAGAAGGTCCACCAGGGAGCGCCGACCTCCCGCGTACCTTAAGGACTTTGTTCATTAACCAGGGGGGGAGGGGTGTAGTGTATCGGCAGCCATACGCACCATGCGCAGAGGTGACTGGGCTGTCCCAGGCGCCTCCAGCGCGGGGCGCGAAATCCCCCGCCAATCACCAGCAGCGGCGGGAAGTTTAACAGGTCAGGATTGGCCTGACCTGTCCAGTAGGCTGTACCGGGGATTGTACATAAGCAGGACCTGGCCCGCCTGTCCGCTCTCTTGCAACGTGCTCCCAATAAAGAATGTTGCCCTACTCGCGTCTCCAGACTGAGTACGTTACAGCATTCAAGCCTCATTCTTTAGACAGATTCTTGGTTTGCCAAAATGTGTGTCCTACTTTGCTCTTTGCTCTGAAGTGGGTCAGTCTTTGGTGGAGACAAAAGCCTGGATTGCAGTGTTTAAATTCTGGCTCAAAATTCACTTTAGAACAGATCCTAACAGCCTTTTTGATTGTATGAAAAGAGACCCATATATTTCATCCTGGACAGCAGTGCTTCTGTCTAAACTCAATCAATTGGGGTTAGAGGTAGATGATTTTTCTACCGCTGATGAGTCATATATCTTCAGATGTATTAAATTGAGACTGTGGGAATCGGAGGAAACAAAATTACGGCCAACTGACCCTTATATTTGCTCTCCAGCTTCCTTACGTTTCTATGCCTTCTGTGGCAAAATGCCCAATTATCTATCAGACTTAACCATTCCAAGTCATCGCAGGGCATTTATGTTGGCTAGACTAAATGCGTTTCCCTCCAAAGTTTTACAAGGGAGATATCAGCGAGTCCCTTTAGCCGACAGACTTTGCTCCTGTGGAGCGAATACTCCTGACTCAATCCAGCATATATTGCTTGATTGTTCTTTTTACCATAACCTCCGTACAGATTTATTTGGCAAGCTTTCTTTTTCCCCAGATTTGTCTATTCTGCCACCCTGTTATTATTTATTGAGTGATACTGAGGGGGTGGTTAGTGAGGCTGTGGTGAAATTTCTGGCTGACATCCTTAAATTTAATTCTGACCATGTTTGAATGCATCTGTAAGCTCGGTTTCATTTTGATTTTATCTCCAATGTTTAAATTTTTATATTCTGTGTATTTTTATTTGAATCTATTATGCCATTAAAGGTTTGGTATGGTATGGTCTTGGAATGTTAATGGACTAAATTCACCACAAAAAAGAAGGACAACATTTCATCAGATTAAGAAACAAAACTGTAATATAATTTGTTTGCAAGAAGTGCATATTAAACAAAAGGATTATAAATTTTTATGGAACAAACAATTGGGAGTAGAATTTTTTTCATTAGATGAACAGAAGAAAAGGGGAGTGGTTTTGTATATTAGACAAGAATTGGAGCAAAAATTAGTGTTTAAAGATAAAGATTGAAGATTTGTTGCAGTAGAGACAATATTAAATGGAAAAAAAACATTGTTATTGGGATTGTATGCACCTAATGGTGCAAAGGATGTTTTTTTAAAAGACATTACACAACAGCTTGATGAACTGACCTATGACCAAGTTTTGATAATGGGAGATTTTAATGGAACAGTTAAGAACTCATTGGATAGATCTGGAGGGAAGAAAAACAATTGTAAAGAAGGAAAATTGCCAAAGTCTTGTTTTGAATTGGTTAAACAAGAAAATTTGGAAGATATATGGAGAAAATTTAACCCTGAAGTTCGGGACTATACTTTTTTTTTAGCAAGACACAAAACTTTTTCTAGAATTGACATGTTGTGGGGATCCAAAGACTTAGGTCTTATAATAAGGAAGATAGAGATTTTACCTAAAATTGGGGCTGATCATAACCCAATAATGTGGATTACAAAATTTCCCAAGAAATTAAGAAAATGGGGATTGAATGAAGATTTGCTACAGAATAAAGAAACAGTGACATACCTAGAAAATGAAACTAAAGCTTTTTTCCAAGGAAATGATAAAGAGGATATTTATTTTCAGACGGTCTGGGATGCTTATAAAGCAGTAATGAGAGGAGTGTTGATTACTTTGAATAATAAAGATAAGAGAATGAAAGAAAAGCAGTTGTTGGACATTCAAAATGAAATAAAGAAAAAGGAATGGGGAGTTGAGAAAAAGACCAGGGAAAAAGAAATTTTTAAGGGAAATTACAATATTACAAACTCAGTTGAGACATTTGTTAAATAAAGAAGTGGAATGGAGTTTGAAAAGACTTCAGCAGAAATCCTTTGAAGGAGCAAATAAACCGGGAAAGTATTTGGCTTGGCAATTGAAGAAAAAGAGAGAAAATAGAATAATTAACAGAATTGTGGTAGATGGAAGAGAAGTGGTTACGCAAGAGGAAATAAAAAGAGAATTTTTTAAGTACTATGCCAAATTGTTTAAAGGTGTTAAAATAAAGAAAGAGAAGATGGATGAGTATTTACAATAGATAAAAATAGAGCCCTTAACTGAAAATATGCAAAAAGTTTTGAATGATCCAATTGAAAAAATAGAGGTTGAAGTAGCAATTAATGCAATGAAAAATGGAAAAGCACCTGGACCAGATGGATATACAGCTAAATATTTTAAAACTTTTTAAAGATGAACTAATACCAAAACTGCAGAAGTTGATGAACATGATAAGAATAAGAGGGAATGTACCAAAAACATGGAAGGAAGCTGTTATTTTGTTGATACCCAATGAAGATAGAGATAATAATAGATAATAATTAGAACTGTTGTAAATATTGTAGAATATTATGAAAGACATCCAGAAAAAGAAGTAGCATTGTTCTTTGCAGATGCAGAGAAAGCATTTGACAATTTAAATTGGGACTTTATGTTTGCAGTAATGGATAAAATGGAGCTGGGAGAAAGTTTTATAAGAATGATAAAAGCAATATACTCTGAACAAAGTGCAAGGTTGTGTATAAATGCTGACCTTATAGAAGGTATGAAAGTCAGCAAAGGTACCAGACAAGGCTGTCCGCTTTCACCATTGTTGTTTATAATGACTCTTGAAATATTACTGATGCAGATCCAAGAGGAAAAAGAGATAGAAGGTCTAAGAATAAAAGGATTTACTTACAAATACAGAGCTTTTGCTGATGATATAATGTTTATAAATGAAAACCCCATACAAGTTACACCTTTGTTGTTAGCCAAAATACAAGAATATGGGGAATTGGAGGGACTTTGTATTAATAGAGAAAAATCAAAAATTCTGTGTAAAAATATGCAGATGAATAAGCAACAAGAACTACAGAGACTAACGGGCTGTGAAGTCACTTCTAAGGTAAAGTACCTAGGGGTAGAGATTACAATGAAAAATATTGACTTGTTTAAAAATAACTATGAGAAGTTATGCCGTAAAATGGATGAAGACATGCTAAAATGGAACAAGCTTAAGTTGTCATTGCTGGGTAGAATAGCTGCAATTAAAATGAATATCTTACCAAGAATAATGTATTTGTTTCAAACTATTCCTATTGTGAAGGATGGCAAACAATTTGATAAATGGCGAAGGAAAATCTCAGAATTTCTGTGGGCTGGGAAGAAACCAAGGATTAAAATGAAAATTTTGACTGATGCAAAAGAGAGAGGTGGATTTCAGCTACCAGATTTAAAATTATATCAGGAAGCAGTTTGTTTAGTGTAGATGAAAAAATGGATAACGTTGTTAAATAAAAAACTTTTGGCGCTGGAAAGTCATAGAAATAAATTTGGCTGGCACGCGTATTTGTATTATGGAAAAAAGATGGACGGTTTTTTCTCTCACCATTATATAAGAAGTAATTTACTAAATACATGGATGAAATACAAGAAATATGGAGATGAGAGAAGACCGTTATAGATAGTGCAAGCTGAAGTAATAAAAATAACGGCTGAGACGGGTGAAGAAAGGTGGTTGTCATATAATCAATTATTAAAAATACAAAGTGGCAAAATAGAACTGAAAACTGCTGAAGAGTTGAATCATAAATATGATTGGTTTCAAAAGCAGTATAGTCTCTTAAGGTTCTTGTCAACTTGTCCATTTCACTCCTTGTCATAATTTTTACAATCCAATCCCATTTCTCTGGTATTTTTTCTTGCTTCCACAACTGCGTATACAATGTCCTATCAGCTGAGAGCAAGTACCAAATTAAAGTTCTATCTTCTTTTGGAAATTTTTCCATTTGTAATCCCAACAGAAAAGTCTCTGCAACTTTATTAAATTCGTATCCCAAGATCTTAGAAATCTCTTGTTGAATCATCTGCCAGTACTTTTTCGCTCTTTCACAAGTCCATCACATATGGTAGAAAGAACCTTCATGTTTTTTACATTTCCAACATCTATTTGGCATCTTATTGTTCATCTTTGTCAACTTTTTAGGAGTCATATACCATCTGTACATCATCTTAAAACAGTTTTCTTTAATACTCTGACATGTTGAGAGTTTCATAGAATTCTTCCACAAATATTCCCATGTGTCCATCTGTATTTATTTATTTACATTAATTTCCCACTTAATCATTTGAGATATCAATACTTCATCTTCCATAGACCATTTTAAAAGTAACATAGATTTTCGAAATTAATTTTTCATTATCTCCAAGCAGAACTTTTTCCATTTCTGTTTTCTCGTCTTATTTCTTCAGTTTTAACATCGCTTTCCACCAAACTTTTTATTTGTTGCATTTGAAACCAATCATATTTATTATTCAATTCTTCAGCAGTTTTCAATTCTATTTTACCGCTTTGTATTTTTAATAATTGATTATATGACTTCCCTTTTTCCTCTCCTGTCTCAGCTGTTGTTCTTATTACTTCTGCTGGCACTATCCATAGTGGTTTTCTCTCATCATCGTATTTCTTGTACTTCATCCAAATATTTAGCAAATAATTTCTTATATAATGGTGAGAAAAAAAACCATCCGACTTTTTCTTTCCATAGTACATATAAGTGTGCCAGCCAAATTTATTTCCATGACCTTCCAACGTTAAAAGTTTTTTATTCAACAGCATCACCCAATCTTTTCTCCACACTAGACAAACTGCTTCATGATATAATCTTAAATCTGGTAGTTGAAATCCTCCTCTTTCTTTAGCATCTGTTAAAACTTTCATTTTAATCCTTGGTTTTTTTCCCGGCCCATACAAATTCTGAAATCTTTCTTTGCCATTTATTAAATTGTTTACTGTCTTTTAGAATCGGAATAGTTTGAAACAAATACATTATTCTCGGCACAATGTTCATCTTAATTGCAGCTATTCTACCAAACAGTGACAGATTAAGCTTATTCCATTTTATCATATCTTCGTCCATTTTACGCCATAACTTTTCTTAATTGTTTTTAAACAAATCAATATTCTACATTGTTATTTCCATGCCCAAATATTTTACTTTAGGGGTAACTTCACATCCCGTTAATCTCTGTAATTCCTTTTGTTTACTTACTTTATTTATTTTATTTTTTATTTATTTGTGATTTATATCCCGCCCTTCCCACCAAAAATACTTGCATATTTTTACACAAAATTTTTGACTTTTCTTTATTAACATAAAGTCCCGCCAATTCTCCAAAGTCTTGTATTTTGGCTAACAACAAAGGTGTTACTTGCGTAGGATTTTCATTTATAGACATTATATCATCTGCAAATGCTCTATATTTATAGAAAAATCCTTTAATTCTCGCTCCTTCAATTTCTTCATCATCTTGTATTTGCATCAATAAAATTTCAAGTCATTATAAACAACAATGGTGAAAGCGGAAAACCTTGCCTTGTACCTTTGCTGATTATCATTTCTTCTGTAAGATCTGCATTTATACATAACCTTGCACGTTGTTCAGTATAAATCGCTTTTATCATTCTTATAAAGTTTTCCCAAAACTTTATTTTCTCCATTACTGCAAACATAAAGTCCCAATTCAAATTATCAAAAGCTTTCTCTGCATCCGCAAAGAATAATGCAACTTTCTTCTCTGGATGTCTTTCATAGTATTCTACAATATTTACAACAGTTCTAATATTATCTCTTATTTGCCTTTTAGGGAGAAAACCCGCTTGTTCTTCCTTTATAAAGTTTATTAAATATTGTTTAAGCCGTTCTGTTAAATTCTTGTGTATATCTTGTAGTCATTGTTTAATAATGAGACTGGTCTATAATTCTTTACATTAGTGACATCTCTATCTTCCTTTGGAATCAACAAAATTACTGCTTCCTTCCATGTATTTGGTATTTTCCCATTTATTCTTATCACATTCATTAATTTTTGAAGTTTCGGTATTAATACTTCTTTAAACATTTTAAAATTGCCGTAAATCCATCTGGTCCAGGAGCCTTTCCAATTTTCATTGCATTAATCTCTACTTCAATTTCTATTTTTTCAATTGGATCATTCAAAACTTTCCCCATATAATCAGTTAAGGGTGCTGTTTTAATCTTCTGCAAATACGCTTCCAACTTTTCCTTCTTTACTTTCACACCTTTAAATAGTTTAGCATAATATTTAAAAAATTCTCTCTTTACTCCTTCTTGATCTACCATCTCTCTTCCATCAGCCACAACTTTATTAATAATTTTACTTTCTCTCTTTTTCTTCAGTTGCCAGGCCAAATATTTTCCAGGTTTATTCGCTCCCTCAAATGATTTCTGTTTTAATTTTTTCAAATTCCATTCCAATTCTTTATTTAACAGATGTCTCATTTGTGCTTGCAATATTGTAATCTCCCCTATAATTTTCTTTTTTCCCTGGCCTTTTCCTTAATTCACCTTTTTTCTTAATTTCATTTTGAATGTCCAACATCTGTTTCTCTTTTGCTCTCTTGTCTTTATTATTCAATGTTATTAATAATCCTCTCATTACTGCCTTGTAGGCATCCCATACCGTCTGAAATTCTATATCCTCTCTGTCATTTACTTGGAAGTACACTTTGGTTTCATTAAATCTTCATTTAATCTCCATTTTCTTGACTTTTTCGACAGTTTTGTAATCCACATTATTGGATTATGATCAGCTCCTATTTTAGGTAATACCTCTATTTTCTTTGTTATAAGTCCCAAATCTTTAGTACCCCACAACATGTCAATTCTAGAGAAAGAGCTATGTCTGGCTGAAAAAAAGGTATAGTCCCGTACTTCAGGATTAAACTTCCTCCATATATCTTCCAAACTCTCCTGTTTAACCAATTAAAAAAAAAAGACTTTGGCAATTTCTCTTCTGTATCATTTTTTTTCTTCCCAGACCTATCTATCGTATTCTGAATTGTTCCATTAAAGTCCCCCATCAATAAAATTTGCTCATAGGTCACTTCATCAAGATGATGTGTAATATTTTTAAAGAAAATGTCTTTAGCACCATTTGGAGCATAAAGTCCCAACAACAACTTTTTTTGGCATTGAAAGTAATTTCTACCGCTATATATCTTCCATCTTTATCTTTAAATACCAATTTCGGGTCTAATTCTTGTTTAATATAAAAACTACTCCTCTCTTCTTCTGTTCAGCCAATGTAAAAAATTCTAGTCCCAATTGTTTTATTACATAAAAATTTGTAATCCTTTTGTCTAATATGCACTTTTTGCAAACATACTACATTACAATTTTGTTTTTTTATCCAATGAAACGTGGCCTTTCTTTTTTGTGGTGAATTTAGTCCATTTACATTCCAAAATATCAATTTGTAATCCATCATGGTGAAAATTCTTTATTTTCTTCATAAAATCTACGTAGTTCCTGTGTATTTGTGATTGTAATCCTTTTCTCTTGAAGTTCAAAGCTCAAACCCTCAGGTATTATCCATCTATACCTCATTCCATTGTCACGTAGTTTTTCTATCAAGTTTTTATATGCCTTTCTGTCAGATAACACTTGTCTTGGCAGTTCTTTCATAATTCTTACTCTACTGCCTCCCACTGTCAATGATTTTTCATTCATGATCTTTCCCACCATTTCTTTTGTCATAAATCTTATGACCACATCTCTTGGCAGATTATTCATTTTTGCATAGAGTGAATTTACTCTATACATATAGTCATACATATTTCTATCCCCTTCAGAATCTTCCTCCAAAAATTCTGCTATTATTTTTATGTATTCTTTCAAGTCTGATTCTTCATCTTCAGGTACACCTCTCAGATGGATCTGAGTTTCCATCGGTTTGCAGTCATGAATTGTCACTTTTTCTTGTAATTTTAACAAAGTGGAGTCATGTGTTTTCACTCTCTCTTCCACTTCTTGTACTTTCTTTGTTATTACCACAGTATCATTTCTGAGATTCTATTTCTTTTTTTAATTCTTTCTTTGAGTCCTCAATATCCTTTCTTATTTCTTTTTTAGAGGCAGTTATCATTTCTTTCACCCCCTTCATTATCCTAGCTTCCATTGCATCTAATTGGGCTTGCATTTTCTCTATTGAAGTAGACCTAGCACGAGTTTGCATCGGGTCTGACATGTAAAAAAAAAAATCAAAAATTTTGATCTCACCAAATTAAATTTGAACCATCAGGTTTGATAAAGTGAAGCTTGCTCTTTCCAATGCACCCAATTTTGCTGTCCTCTGAGCCTCCCAGGCTCAGATATTAATGTGTAAAGTTTTTATTTCTCCCAAAATGGCAGTCACAACTTTTGCTTCACTTTAAAAAAAAAAAAATTCCCTTTTACCAGTTCAATTTTTCTTATCTACTATCCAACAGCAATAATTTTTGAATTGCCAAATCTGTTAACTCCACCAATTTTTAATGTCCCAATCACTTTAAAAACAATATTAAAATTTAGTCCTCCCAACAACAATGACCACCGATGTTTCTCTCTGGTATTATAATCCTACAGTAGGCTGTTTGCTTCATTGACTTCCTTCTTCTTCCTCCAATACTTCCTGCTTTTCTTGCCTTCAAATCTTGTTTCACTGGTAGAGAAATCTCACGATATCTGACATGTTTCCTGTGTTGACTGTGGACATTGCAGATCTGTAACACTGGAGCTGCCTCCTCAACCACAGATAGACTAAACAATAAATTCCTTTCTTCTTTTAACACTGTCTTTTAAGTTTACAAAGTTCAAATTTAGCCCCTTATCTTCTTCTCCTTTCAGGCTTTCAGTATATCCAACTCCCACCTTTTACTTTTGTTTTGTTTAACTTTAATTAGTCCCGGAATGAAGAGATAGCAATCAGTACCTTTTTTCCGTAGTTTAACCAAATCAACACCAGTCCTTTGTAAATTAGATGCTCAAAATTGTAAAAGAAGGTTTGGATCCTGTTGAGCTTATGCCAAATTGATGACTCTGGAAACTTCTGCAGACGATGAATATGCAACTTCTCTCCAGAGATCCCTCAAAGCCTCAAAGGAGCGCCCCCCCCCCCCCCCCCGGGACTCCCTTTCAGCCAAGGTAAGTCTCCTCAAAGTATCTGTGCATATCTTGGACAATTCTCTAGCTGAAAAATGTAGGCAGAAGGCATTAATTTGCCTTTTACTACCCTGAACAGAAGTGCCAGCCTGCCCCCGTTAGGGAAAGCAACTCAGCTTGCCATTTTCCAACCCCGGAAGTACCACCTATGCAGAAGTTTTGATCAGGTTTCAGTGATGTTTTCAATAAGCTAGAATATATACCAGAACTAAAACTTTTATCATCTGCTAGTAACAGGGCTTTTTAGTCAAAAACACTTCTGATTTAATTTGAACCCATTTGTCCTGGTCTGACCTTCTGAGGCAACAGAAAACAACTCTGCACTATCCTTTAGATCAGGGTTTCCCAAACTTTTCTTTCCCATGACCCGGTTATTTTTACACTTCGTGGCCCACTAAAATTTGGAGGTAGCGCCAGGAGACTTTGGGGGTGGAGCCGGGAGACAGGAATTATGTCATTTCCTGTAGTGTCAAGGACCAAGTGATGTCACTTCCAGGGCACACTGAACCAAAACTCCACCTTTTCCTGTGATGTCACTTCCAGGGCACTCCCCCAAACCTACCTCTTCTTCTGAAGTAAATTCATTTTCAGAAAAATCTCTCTGAAACCCATACTGAGCCAAAATGGGGGTGGAAAGTGGGCGGTCCTCACTTTCCACCCCCACACCTGCATGCACCTATCTGTGTGTTCTTCTCCAGCTTGTAAGAACTCCTAATGCCCATGTTCAATTGCCTGCACCACCTACACATCCCTTCCTCAACAGCACTGGCCAGTGTATGCAGTTGGGAATGCTGTTGCCATTGCCATCAGGAATGACAGCACTGTGTACCACCCACACTAGGCCCTGGCAGCTACTTCAAAATATGCTGACACATTTAGTAGGCCCTTCCTTCAGCTGCTACTAATGAACCCTGCCTCAAGCCACAACCAAGCTTGCTTGGTTTCAAGAAAATATTTCAACAGCTATTTTCATACTTTTCTTTGATTGAAACACTGGGAAATTGCTGTGAAAGGTAACAGAGAATTGTACTGCAAATAATGAATTAATTTCAAGTTATATGAAGTTCATACAAGCTTTTTTGCAATTATCCCCAAAAGGATATTTATGAGGGCCTTGCAGCGTTTTACTGGCTGTGTTTCCCATGGCTTTAAAAGCAACCTGTTGTGCAGATACTTAGCCAGTGAACTTCTTTCATCCTTTTTAATATCTACAGGAGGAGTTTACTTTTGGTGTCAGACAGCTGTTAAAAGCAGGACCAGTAAAATGGTGCCAAGTTCATAGTACCATCACTCCCAGTGCAGTAATCTCCAATACTCTTTCTGCACCACACCTCTCACTCTCACTCACACAGAAATCTCATAGAGGCCAGCTAGTTACAGCTTGGGGTGCCAACTTTTCATTGGCAGAGCTCCTGTCTGCAACAACCGTATGATGAACAGAAAAGTTTCATCCAGTAAAAATGGAAGGAAAGAAAGAAATAGAAAGGAGAAGAAAGATAGGGAAAGAATGAAATGGAAGGAAAGGAAAGGAAAAGAAAGACATTGAAAGAAAGAACATAAACATAAGAGGAGCCATGTTAGGTCAGGCCAGTGAACTATCCAGTCCAAAATTCCCTCATACAATGCCCAAAAAGCACCAGAATGTCCATCAGTGAGGCCAGGGCACTAGAAGCCCTCCCATTGTTTCTTCCCGCCCCCTCCCAGCACCAAGAATACAAACAGAGCATCACTTGCAGGGAAAGAAAGAAAGAAGGGGAGGGCAAAGGGAAAAAAAGCCTTCCTCAGCAACAATTCTGCCCAGGGGTCATTTCGTAAAAAAAAAAAAAAAATAGCTACTGGAATGCCCACTCCCCGCCTCTCTCGGCTGAAAAACACACATACCCTTCTTTGACTCCCAGGCCTCCCGGGGAAATCTCCCCAAAAGAACATACTGCAAGACACATGAAAGCCCATACCTTGAAGAACACTTCATGGCTCTAAAGTGCCAGTGGATGCCAGCTTTTCTCTCAAACACTGGGAGCGGGCGAGAAGGAAGGAGAGGCAGCCCAGCTCCTCTCTGCACAACACAGATACGGGGCGGGGCTAGCTTTGCTGGGAGCAGGGCTAGCTTTGGCTTTTCTTGTGAACTGGTAGTAATGATAATAATGATGCTTTTTATTTATATCCCGCCCTCCCCGCCAAGGCAGGCTCAGGGCGGCTCACAACATAAAATACATTATACATCGACCGTTAGTGAGGCTTCTGTGGCCCAGTATCAGGTCACAACCCTGCAAATGGAAAACACTGCTCTAGATGACAGTCCTTCAAGTACTTGAAGATGGTGATCATATCACCTCTCAGTCATCTCCTCTCCAGGCTAAACATACCCAGCTCCTTCAGCCTTTCTTTATAGGACTTACTCTCCAGGCCTTTCACCATCTTTGACGCCCTCCTGGACTCATTCCAGCTTGTCTAGAATAGATTCTTCTTAAATTGTGGTGCCCAAAACTGAATGCAATACTCTGTGAGGTCTAACCAGAGCAGGGTAAAGTGATACCATCACTTTGTGTGATGTGGACATTATACTTCTGCTGAGACAGCCCAAAATTGCATTAGCCCTTTTAGCTGCTGCATCACACTGCTGACTCAAGATCAGTGTACAGTCCACTAAGACCCCCTAGATCCTTTTCTCACATAGTGCTGCCAAGACAAGTCTCCCCCATCCTATAATGATACAATGGATTTTTCCTACCTAAATGCAGAACTTTACACTTACCAGTTAAAATTCATTTTATTGGTTTTGGCCCAGTTTTCCAGCCTGTCAAGATCATCCTGTATCCTGACTCTGTCTTCTACTGTATTTGCTACCCCTCCCAATTTAGTATCATCTGCAAATTTAATAAGCATTCCCTCTATTCCTTCCTCCAAATCATTTAGAAAGATGTTGAACAAAGCAGGTCCCAGCACAGATTTTTGAGGCACTCCACTTGTCACTCCTCTCCAAGAGGATGAGGAACCATCAACATGCACGCTTTGGGTGCAATCAATCTGTCAACCAGTTACAGATATATACATCTTATAAATGGTTGAGGCTTATGACATTTTTCCATTCAAGTCAATGGAAATTCAAATATGAATTGTCACCAAATCATACTATAATATATAAAAATAAGGATTTATTTGGCTATAATCCATTTTGCCAGATGTATGAAGTTCAACCAGGCAATGAGCAAAGTATATTTTTTAAAATAACATGATTTGTACTTTGTGAAAGACTTGTTTCTCTTCAGGATCAAAGACTTACACTGAACTTCACTTTTAAACAATGTTTACTGTGAGTGAGAATTCTACCCAACAGTGAATTCTTGATTCATGAGCGAAAGAAAGATATCATAATGCCATCTGTGGAGGTGTGGGTCTTCCATAGGACTAACAGACTTTGATGAGGCAAATGCCCCCGTAATTCCTGCAAATATTCAGTTTAAGACAAGAGATCTTTGTCTGGTAACTGCCTCTATTTCTTGCCGCAACACGTCTGTCCAGTTTTCGTCTCGGCTCAGCGGCCTGGATCTGGTCTCCATCTTCTTCAAGGCGCTTATCTCCGGGGCAACTTCAGGGGTAAGACCAGCTTTGAGGACAGCGTCCTTGAACTTGACGGGAGAAGCAGGAGCCAAGCAGCACCTGTGAGGGGGCGGGGGGAAGCCAAGACATGAAACTCCTCTCTCGGATACAAGAGCTGACCTTAAGGAGTAAGCTGAGTTCTGGGGGGCAGCCATGGGGGTCTGATGGGGGTCCAGGGGCTGAGGGGGTGGGCCTGCTGCTGCACACAAAAGCTAGACCCTGAATAAGCCTTGGTGGGTATTAAAGGTGCCCAACTGGACTCAACAGCTGTTCTAGGAAGTTTAGTATTCAGGGGTGATCCCTGGCTTCAAGTGGTTCAGGCCCTACCCCTTTATTCTGCTGTGCGATGCCTGCTTTCCTAGGGCCAGTGCACACATCACAGAGCACCCGGGCAGGTAGAGAGGTGCACACATCACAGAGCCTGCCTTGGATTAGGACCATGGCATGTATAGAGAAAGGGCTCCCCAAGCAAAAGAGGGTGGGAGGGGAGACGGAAACTACTCCACCCACAGGCCCCACCGACACTCCCAATCCAAATCACACAGGCAGGAAATGAGGAGAACCTGCAACTCAATCTGTTGCACAAGCCGGGGACCTTTGACCGAAGTAATGTGTGAATGAAGAATCCTCACGTATCTATCATGCAGGTCAAGTTCTCTGACCCAGCTGAAGGCTTTTGGTCTGTCTGTTTAGCAATTTCCCTATTCCTGGAATGCCCTGGGGTTCTACTTTGGGGGTGAAATGTAGCCCCAGCAAAACAGAGGTGATACTGGGGGGGGGGGGGGGAGATCTGGCCCAGGAATTGGGATGTCTCCTGTTGTGGATGGAGGCTGCACAACCTGTCAAGGAGCAGCTGGACCCAGGCCTCCTGCCGAAGAGACAGGGGCCAGCAGGGCCTGGGGGCACCTTTCCCTTGCTTCAGCTGCACCCCTTCCTGGATAAAAACGCTCTTGCCACTGTGATGCATGACCTGGTAACATCTCAATCCAATTACTGCCCTGTGAAGAAGCTGCCTTTGCTGCAGAATGCTGCAGCTGGAGGGGTTGGCAGGGAGCATGGCCCTCTGGCCCTCTTCCACCCACACTGGCTCCCCATTTGCCACACGGGGCTGGTCTCCATCTCTCCTACTCCACATGGCTTGGGGCCCAGCACAGCTGAAGGGCTGCCGACTCCCGAAGGAACCAGGGGTTGGTTTGGCACTCCCTCCCTAACTCTCATTGGCCTTTCACCCCGTTTTATTATGTTTTAACCCTTTTATATATATTTTTATCTGCATTTTAACAACGTGTTGGTTTTCTGTCCCCTTGGGTACCCCCTGAGTTGGGTGGGATAAATAAAACAAAATCAATAAACCAGACCCGGATGTTGCCAAAGCACGGGTCACTCCAGAAAAGCCTTCTCTGTCCAAAAGGGGCCACAGCCGAGGCACAAGCTTCAAGGGGACACCACAGCCAAAGACTGAATCAGATCCCCACCCCCCCCCCCCACCCCGGTCCAGTCAAGTCAGCTGGGTCTACTCAGACGGGCAGGGAGGGAGATCTTTTCCATCACCTCCTTACGGCCTGATCCGGAACGGCAGATGCCGGGGGCTGAACATGCCATGCAGATGCTCTGCCACTGAGCCAATGGGCAGGCCAACATGGTGAGACCCTGTTCCTGAGGAAGAAGTGGCCTCCCAGTCAGAATGCCCGAAGACTCCTTTCTGGGGCCACGGAGCCACTTTTTCACGGGACCCCCTCCTGGCCCCGACTGTGTTTCAAGTCCATGCCCTGGCCATGATCCACTCCAAACACTTGGTTTATTAGCACCTCCCCCCCCTCCCCTGCTCCACTCCACCCTTCCGTTGAGAGGAGAACCAGAGCTGGGTAGAGAGGACATGGAGCAGCCCACTGGCTCAGCTGATCCAGGGCCAGGCCGAGTCCCCTGCAGAAAACTGCCAGTGATGCTCAGCCAATGGGACTCCCGTTTGCCCCAGAAGCTGCGGCCTCCTGTTGAAGGAGGGGCCAACCGAACATCTGACTTGCCTTCTCCATCTCAGAATCTGGCTTCTGCAAGGAACTTACCTGCTGAGCTGGGGGCTGGGGGGGTGCCTGTAATGGTAGCCCACAGCCACGGCTGAATGCGGACACAGGAGGTACCGGTTCTCTTCCCAGCAGCTCCTCATGGTCTGAAGAATGTCCTCATCAGAGAAGGAGCCTGTCCTCAGGGCCTCTGAGAGCTGCAATCAGAAGGAGAAATGAGACATCCTGTCCCCCCCCCCAGCAGAGCACACTTGCCCTACACGTCTTCTGAGCTCCTTCCCAGGAGATGGCAGGGGCGGGGAGCATCAGGTGCTCTCCTGCAGGTGCCCTGGGGATGCCTCCCCCCCCCCCGCCCCCAACTATAAGAATATTATTCGGTGGCCCTCTTTTCAAAAAAAGCCCTCTGAAAAAGTCCCGGGGGGGAGGGGGCTGGAAGTGGGGAAGCTGAGGCATGAGACTTGCCCCACCCAGGACAGGAGCACAACCCTGCAATGCCACCGCATGGCCTGTAGCCCAACCCCCAAGGGGACACGGGGTTGCAGCACCCTGGCAGTAACTGCCAGTGAGAGCAGTGGGACTTCCTTCTGAGTAGACACACATTAGACTAAGTTGCACGAGCATGATGGGCTGAGAAATGGACTCAAGCAGGTGCCACTGGGACTCATTTCTTCAGGGCAGTCTTCGCTTCCCAGCCCACCTCCCCCTGACAGCCTCAAGTGGGTTCTGCCTGGGTCCCAGAACCTGGCTGGGGGAGTCTGTCCTGGGGAACTCCGTGGTCCCGGCTGGCCTTAGAGCCCAAGTGCTGCAGGGCAAGCACAGGCAAGCCCCAGATCCTCTCCCCCTGCTGACTGGAGCCCAGAAGGGAAGCAGCTCCTCAAGGCAAGCCTGGCAGCAGCCACCCCACCCCACCCCCCGCAGGCCACTCTGGCCCTTCCCCCCTTCCCAGGACTGCAGCTCAGCTCCCTTCCCCCCCCCCCCCTCCTTCTGGGCCTCCTGGATGGCCCTGCAAGACTGAATGGCAGAGCTGGAGAGAGCCACCAAAGAGACACCAACTCACTGCCTTCTGCAGCTTCTCTGGAAGCTTGACTTTCTTTGTCGTATAAAACTCTTCCATCAAACGTTTCACTAAGCTGCTGTCGAAGCCGGAGAGTAGCCAAAAGATCCTCTCCATGTTGTAAGGTTCCTAAAAAAGACCACACACACAGCAGCCTCGGTCTCTTCCCTCTAAGCTGAGCTGGTGTGAGCTAGCTCACAGTTTTTTAGCCTTCAACTCACACATTTCTGCCTTGGCTCAGGAAGGAAGGATGGCCCCAGAGCAAACTCACTGATGCAGGAGCCAAATCACTTGCCCACCCCAGGAAGTAGGATTTTTGCCCCCAAGACCCCACAGCTGGAGGGAGAATCAATGACTGATACTTTTTAACTGAACCTGTTCTGCCCCAACTTTCTCCTTGGGTCAGGGCAGCTTTCCCAGGAGAGGCTTCCAAATTCAGAAGCAGAAGACAGCACTGATGCCTCAACTTCGTGGGTACCCCCCCCCCCCGCACTCTTTGCACGCCCCACCCACCGCACTGGTGACCTCCCTTTCCCTTCACAACAACCCTGTGGGGTGGATCGGGCAGAGAGCATATGACTGGCCTAAGCTCATCCCGCCAGCTTCTGAGCCAGCTCTGGATTCAACACTCTCCTTATCACCCTACCCCCACCCCCCAATTACAGGGGAAGCAGGCAGGCCCCACCCACGAGGACTGACAGCCCTAACATTTCCTACAAAGTGTGGCTCTCTCATCATGGCTGGCTGAGGCCTGCAAGGAATCTTGAGAGCAGATGAAAGGGGGCGGGAAACAGGAGATGGGGGAAGGGGTCTGCTGTAATTCGCAGAATCCTGGAGAAGCCAGTTCTGTGGGGAATTCCAAATTGTTCCCCTCTCCCACAATTCCCTGAGCCTGTGGAATCACATCAGAAAAAGTCAGCCAGTGAACTAACTTGCTTCTGGCAGCTCAATCCATAAGCAATGGCCCTTTTATGTGTTGCGGGGGAGGGAACCTGCTCAAGCCCCCACCCACCTCCCCCAGAGCTTGCAGAAGTCTGCAGGGGGGGGCCTAGTGGCAGGCAGTCTTCCCACATGGGTTCCTCTTTGCCATGACGCCTCACAAGCCTTTGCCTTGTTTATCTAGTATTCAGGTACTGCTGTGTATGTTACTGAGTTTTAAACGTCTTGTAAATTCTAGAGGTGTTTGATTGGAGTGAGCTCTCCCAGAGCCTGCTGCTGTTTTATTTTGTACAGCCCCCCACCGATACCCTCCAGGCACGCTGATGTGTTCCCATCAACCTCTTCACTGACACCAAGCGTGACCCTGCGTGGGGTTAGGAGGATGCAGCCGGGAGACACAGGCCCATCCCGCTGCGGGGCCAGGGGCGATCGCAGGGTTGTTGCTGGAAGGCTAGGGTGGAGGAGGGGATTTTCCATATCGTGCACTGCACTGGGGGGTCCCTGCTAGGGGAGTAAAGCAACCTTAAAATATCTAGATCAAGAAATGGCCAGGAAAGCCCCTTGCTGACTGGCTGGCTGGGGCCACCACAAATAAAGAAATGCATTTCTCTTGAGCCAAGAGGAAGGAAGGAAGGAAGGAAGGAAGGAAGGAAGGAAGGAAGGAAGGAAGGAAGGAAGGAAGGAAGGAAGGAAGGAAGGAAGGAAGGAAGGAAGGAAGGAAGGAAGGAAGGAAGGAAGGAAGGAAGGAAGGAAGGAAGGAAGGAAGGAAGGAAGGAAGCTTACCTGGATGTCCATTGCTGAGGCAAGAGTAGCCATCCTGCTCCTGGCCACGGAGAAATCCCCCTGCTGGACACTCCTGTGGACAATGTCATTGCTGTTGACCGCAGCCACCAGCTCAATGGGGAGCCCCATTTTTTTGGCAATCAATCCAGCTAAGCCAAAGAACAAAAACAGAAGCATCAGTTATTCTGATGGCAACCTGACAGCGCCACAACAAGTAACAAGTGACGCTAAAGCCCCACCTGCCCCCCTGAGACTCTGCTCCCGCAGAAGAAGGGCCGACTGCCTACCCAGAAGGCCTGCGGGGGCCTTCATGCTCATGACTCAGTGTGGGGATTCAGAACCCTCCACAACCAGCTCCCAGCAGGAGGGACTGGGGCCTGAATCCCTCAGCCAGTCAGGTGTCCCCGGCCAGGGGACGAAGGTCCTCAGCGTGCTGGGAGCCCCAATTCACATCCAGCACATGGCCGGGGGGGGGGGGGCAGTTCCCAGTGGGTATGCTGAGGGGCTGGCACAGGAGCTTGGCGCTTCGGAGGGCAACACCAGGCTCAGGGTCTCTTGGGGCAGGATCCTGCCAGCAGGCTGAGAATCCCGCAGCAGATGGATGTGCAGGCCTGGGGGTGTGTGGAGGACTGTGGGCAATAAGGCTGTCTCAGCCAGTGGGGTTTGGCTGGGATGCACCATTCATCTAGCACTC
This sequence comes from Heteronotia binoei, assembly GCF_032191835.1. Classification (NCBI taxonomy): domain Eukaryota; kingdom Metazoa; phylum Chordata; class Lepidosauria; order Squamata; family Gekkonidae; genus Heteronotia; species Heteronotia binoei. The sequence goes on along the minus strand of NC_083232.1, from coordinate 104,651,299 downwards.
CCTGCCCATTTCCCTAGGGATCTGAGGAGGAGGAGCTGAGCTTCCATCCTGAGCACTGGGAAAGGAAAGCCTTGCCAAGAGAGCAACAGCTGATACCTCCCTGAACAAAAACTCAGGATTTGTGCAGACTGAAGAGGGGGAGAGAGCAGCACAGGAGGGAGCCTGATCTCGCCAGAAGCTCAGCAGGGCCAGTACTTGGAAGAGAGACCACCAAGGAAGACTCTGCAGAGGAAGGCCAGGGCAAACCACCTCCACTTCTCAAGGGCCTGAAAGCCCCTTGCTGGCTGGGGTCACCACAAGTCGACTGTAACTTGATGGCACTTGACACACACAAATTGCAGTGGTAAAGAGGCCTCCGTCTGTCCCAGCATGGAAGACGGCTTGCAGCCAAGTATTGGGTGAGGAAGTCTGCCCAAGGGCTGCCTTCTCTTGCCAATTGGGGCCAATCCTCCCACAGCCAGTTTGAGGCGATGAGTGCAGAGCTGCCTTGCTTCTTGATGCAGCACATGACAGCTACATTGTCTGTGGCTGCCTGGACTACCTTGCCCTTGAGTCTGGGAAGGAAACACGACAAGACCCACACGCAGCCAGAAGCTCCAGATGGTTGGCATGCAGCCCCCTTCCTTACAGGGTTAACTGACAGCACGTCTCCCGTAGTGGGCACCTGGCCCCACAGCGAATCACCCATCGTCGTGAGCATCGCCAAAGGAGGTAAGAATGAAAAAGGGACCCCTTGCCAAAGCTGCTGATTGTGAACCCATCACCAAAGGGGAGGGACGGTGGCTCAGTGGTAGAGCATCTGCTTGATAAGTAGAAGGTCCTAGGTTCAATACCCGGCATCTCCAACTAAAAGGGTCCAGGCAAATAGGTGTGAAAAACCTCAGCTTGAGACCCTGGAGAGCCGCTGCCAGTCTGAGTAGACAATACTGACTTTGATGGACCAAGGGTCTGATTCAGTATAAGGCAGCTTATACTGAATTTACCGAGTTTCGCGCGGTACAGATGGAAGGTGCCAGAACATCTCCTGAGAGTCCTGCTTGGGTTGGAAAATAGGCTGGAAGTCACATGGCCGGGGGGGGGGGGAGGCTTTTTGCTTGGTCATCTATAAAGCTTCATCTGCTAAACTTTATCAGGCACCTTATTGAGAACCAGGGAGATCCGCCCCCCCCCCCAAGGACATGCGGCTAGAGACCTTTGAAAAGGAGGCAGCACAGAAGCAGACCTTCCAGGCAACTAAGCCCACTCCTTGTTGCCTCTCTTCCAGTTGGGCGCTGAGCTCCATGCCCTGGCGAATGGGTGAAAACACTACAACTGGTTTGCAATGCTCTCAGAAACTGGGAGCGCTGAAGCAAGTTTCATCTACTTCTCCTTCACCCCTCTGAAGAGAGCCAGAAGCAGGTCAAGCTCCTGGATCTGGCGAGGGAGCACCAGGGTCTTCTGGACTGCGTAGAGCTGATGCTGATGCTCAGCCCCAGAGCAGCTGCCACTTGAAGGAGTTGCTCCAAGGACCTCTGCAGGTCCCCCAGAAAAGGGTCAGCAGTCAGCTGACTGGGAGAGGAGCCTCCTGCATTCCAGGATCCCCTCGCATCCGAGGCACCTTCTCCTTCCCCTCCTTTTCTGATTCACCACGAGAACAAGGGTAGCGGGGAGGGGGGACAAGAGGCTCCTGAGATCACACCCCCGAGCCAGTGACTGCAAGACTGATGTGGCAGGCAGTGCGAGAAGAGGCACATGGACAACCACAAGAGTTCAAGGTAATCCTGTTGGTTCCAGTGCTCACTTCTGAAGAGAGTCTGGGGACAGGAAAGAGCCGCTGACATCAGTGCCTGGTGTCGAGGCACAGCTCCCACCACAGAGGGAGTGGCCAAGGTGAGGCAGCTGAGCTCAATTTCACACCATATCACCAAGGGCAGCAGGAGACTTGGAAGAGCCCATGCAGCAGAAATGCAAGAGGATGGATGGTGGGAGAGAATGGTGAGGCTGGAAGGATGGAAAATCCTATAGTTGCCCTTCTTAGAAGAACCCCCTCCCCTGCCCGGAACTTCTGGGATCAGGGCCTGCCGCCCCAGTGGTGCTCCCCGTGCTGGGATGAGGCCCCCCTGCTGAGTTCCAAGAATGCTACCAGCTTGGCTCTGGAGGCTCCACCCTGATGCCTTTGGGAAGCCAGGACTGAAGAAGTCACCACCCCAGGCCCGGGCAGAGACAGGGATGGGGCAGCTCAGAAGCTGGGCCCATTTCTTAGTCTCAGGAGAAGAGGAGTGGCCCATCTGCCCAGCCCCAAGAGAGCCTCCGCCGGAGAGCACTGTCTGCCAAGGCAGGAGGGCTTCACAAAGACCCCAGCGTCAAGCATCAGTATTTCGAATAAACAACCAATTGTTTGATACAAAGACTCATTTTTTTGATAATCCGTTGTTGCTCAAGGTATGGTACCTTGAGAGTGATACAGAGTTGCTCATAGCATAACGTTTTAAGGACTACATCAAAGGATATAGAAAAGATAGCCTCAAGACATAACAAGCAATCTTAAGAAAAATAAATCGCCAGGACCAGATGGACTCCCAGCAGAATATTACATCGGATTGAAAGACCATCTAATAGGTCCTTTTAAAAAAATGATAGAGCAAATATGGTTAACGGCAAAGGTCCCAGAATCATGGAATCAAGCGAACATAACTCTTATTTTAAAAGAAAATGGTGACCCTGAAGAAGTTAAGAGCTATAGACCCATATCCCTCCTGAATGTGGACTATAAAATTTACGCAGCCATTCTTGCAAACAGATTGAAAAAGATTATGAAAGAGTTGATTCATCCGGACCAATCCGGTTTCCTCCCAAAAAGACAAATGAGGAATAATATCAGAATTGTTCTAGACGTTCTGGAATACTTTGAGGTTAATTCTGATAAACGATTGTCTTTGGTTTTACTAGACGCTGAAAAGACGTTCAATAATTTGAATTTGAATTTTATGTTTATGCAGCTTAAGTTAATGGATTTTGGAGACGAATTTATAGATACTATTCAGGCAATATATAAAAATCAGAAAGCCAAAATAATAGTCAACGGGGAAACAACAGAGGAAATTAGTTTATTTAAAGGTACCAGACAAAGATGCCCTTTATCACCGCTTCTTTTTATTTTATCGTTGGAGGTGTTGAATAACACAATAAGAGGAAACTCAGAAGTTAAAGGCCTTAAAGTGAGGGAAGAAAACTATAAGTTGTTAGCGTATGCAGATGACATTATACTGATTTTACAAAACCCATTGGAATCGATTGAACATGTGCTGAGAGATCTAAAAGAGTTTGGTGAGGTTGCTGGTTTGAAAATAAACGATAAGAAGTCAAAATTGTTAACCAAAAACATGTCAGAACAGGAGGTGAGGAGCTTGGGGAAAAAGGCTGGTTTTAAAAGAGAAAAGAAAGTGAAATATTTGGGGATAACTCTGACAGAAAAATGCAGTGATATTTATGAAAACAATTTTTTGACTCTGTTAAAGGAACTGGAGACTCTTTTTTAAAAATGGGAACGGTTGCAGTTATCACTAATGGGACGAATAGCGGTTATTAAGATGACCGTTCTGCCAAAATTAATGTTTTTGTTTCAGACAGTTCATTTAAGTTTAAGGAAAGATTTTTTTTACAAAATTGAATAAAATAGTAACGCACTTCGTTTGGGAGGGTAGGAAACCAAGGATTAAACAAAAAATTCTTTGGGATAAAAAAGAGAATGGGGGGCTTGCTCTGCCAGACTGGGAGACGTATTATGTCGCAAATGCAATTGTGTGGCTGAAAGATTGGGTAAATTTAGAAAATAAAAGAATTCTGGTATTAGAGGGAAATGATTTGAAGGCGGGCTGGCATGCTAACATGTGGTACATTCAAAAAGAGCAAAAATACTTTACAAACCACTTAGTCCGCAAATCAATCTATAACGCATGGTTAAAGATAAAGAAATTGATTTACCATAAGACTCCTAGGAGGATTTCTCCAAGTGAAGCTTCCATTCAACCTCAATTATTTGATTTTACAAATGTTATGACTTATCAAGACTTGCTGAAAGAGGATGATACTCTAAGATCGAAAGAGGAAATGGAATTACAAAAAGGGGGGGGGGAATGTTGGTTAAATGTACGTCAATGCAAAATTTAGTAAAGACAAAATTAAAGGTTTCACCAAAATTTTTTACAATTATTTGGTACAATTAAAGTTGGAGGATGAGGTAGTAAAAGTGGCAATGATAAAATGGGCACAAAATGTGGAGAAACCTATTGAGTTAGAGCAATGGTTAATAATGTGGCGAATAAACTAAAAGATTAGAGCGGTGAACTTCAGAGAAAATCTTTTTAAAATGTTTCACAGGTGGCATATAACACCAATTCAGTTATCGAGAATAGATCCTAGCCTACCTCCAATGTGTTGGAAATGTGGAAAAAAAACTGGTACTTTTTTCATTTATGGTGGATATGTAAAAAGGCAAAAAAATATTGGATTGAAATGTATGAATTTCTGAGGGAAATTGTTACAAATGGATGTCAGTTTAAACCAGAAGTAATGCTACTCTCAATGATAAATGCAGAGATCCCAAAAGATGATATGTATATGATAAGCTACATTCTCACAGCGGCAAGAATAGTGTATGCTAAGTACTGGAGACAAATGAAATATCCTAAATTAGAAGTGATTGATAAAATCTTCCTGGCAGCTGAGGCGGATATATTGACTGCAATTATTAATGGGAAATCTAAAATACAGGCGAGTAAGAAATGGGAAAAGTTTTACATGTGGATTGATAGTAAAGCAGGAAACGAGGGAGTAAAAGGGGTAATTATTAATTAAGGTGGCTATGAAGAATTTAAGTTTTGATGTGAAAGAGTGAGGTAATGATCAACTGGTTAATTTACAAAAATGTCTATATCTACCTATCTCTCTGTGGGGTTTTGGGTTTTTTTTTCCTTTTCCTTTTTTTTTTTCTTTGTTTATTCCTTGTAACTGGTTTCTGGTAATAACTTGGATAAAGATATATTTATGTATTATTGAATGGGTGTAATGAGACTGTAATATTGTAACACTGTAATATTGAATTTTTCTTTTTTGAATAAATTATTTTAAATTTAAAAAAAAAGGCATAACAAGCATATGTGAATTGTTACATCTATGCAAAAATACTACCCACTACTATCATGTGGTTGGAACTTCCCTCGTTCTCATACATTCCTGCTTCTTTTGATAAGCGGTGAATGGGAACTGTTCAGGGGAGGAGCCTCCTTTCTCTCTATCATCAACGTTACTGCATTCCTACATTTTCTACCCAGAGGTGGGAAAGAGAAAAGGAAGGTGAGAAAAGTACGAGGGGGGTTGAGCTTTGAAATGCAACTATGGGAAAGGAAAGATGTTAGAACAAAGGAGAGAGAAATTAGATTCCAATAAGTGTATTGATTTAATGCACAGAAATAGCATGCTTGACATACTGCCCCCCCTAAGATTTTTTCCGGGGTTTATTCGGGTTTATTTGGTAGAATTTCTTTATTAACCTTGAAGCTCTTACATTTGAAGCCTCTACCCACTCGTCGTGACTAAGTGGGAAGTGTTTCCATCTAATTAGAAAATACAGCACCCCTCTTTTTAATTTTGCATCCAGAATTTCTTGTACTTCATGACGACTCTGATTCCCAATCTGGATAGGTTATGGAGCTGGTGGTCGAGGGTGCAATGAAAGACATGATGAATTTTACTAAGCATTTTTGGCAGATCTAGCTCCACGGTGACTTTATTGATTACTCTCTTTATTTTGAATGGACCCAGGAACTTGTAAGCTAACTTCTTCGAAGGCTGGGACATTGGTTAGTTTTTAGTCGATAGGAAAACTGTCTCTCCTATTTTGAAATCCCACAGTGGAACATGATTCTTATCATAATGTCTTTTATAAGTGTCTTTAGCCGCTTCCAAGTTTTCCTGTATTACCTTCCATTCTTTTCCTAAAGTTCCCCACCATTGTTCAAACGATGAGGGTAATTCCATGGCATCCCCTCCTGGTAATAATGGGAAAGGTTTCCCTTCATAGCCATTTACTACTCTGAAGGTAGACGTCTTGGTGGAACTGTGGACACTGTTGTTATATCCATATTCTGCAAAGGGTAGCAAATCCACCCAATTGGATTGTTGGTGATTCACACAGCACTGTAAATATTGTTCTAGGAGCTCATTTACCCTTTCCATCTGTCCATCTGTCTGAGGATGGTACACTGAGCTCAGACCTTGTTCCATGCCTGTTAATTTGCAAAACTCCCGCCAGAAGTTGGCAACAAACTGTGGCCCCCTATCACTAACGATCTTATCAGGGAAGAAGTGTAATTTAACTACATGTCGGAAGAACAAGTAGGCTAACTTCTTCGCATTAGGCAGTTGCGGGCATGGGATGAAGTGTGCTTGCTTTGAGAAAGTGTCCACTACTACCAATATTACGGTTTTCCCTTGAGACATGGGGAGCTCTACAATAAAGTCCATTGAAACTACTGACCACGGCCTCCCGGCTGTCTCTAAGGGTTGTAGTAATCCAGGGGGTTTCCCTCCCCTTTTCTTGGCCATTATGCACGCTGGGCAGGTGGATACATAGCTTGAGATGTCTTTCTTCATATGTGGCCACCAAAATTGTCGATTGACCAGTTGTAAGGTTTTTACATAACCGAAGTGCGCTGAAATTTTACTATTATGGCAAAACTGTAGCACTTCTTTCCGGAGGCTCTCTGGCACATAGAGTTTCCCTTCCCAGTACCAAAACCCTCCTTCTCCCTTGATAACTCCTTCTGGTTTGGTATCTCCCTCTTTCTCCACCTCAGTGATTAGTCTTTCTCCTCCCCATTTTTCTTCTATGTTACCTTTTTTTGTTTTGGATCTGGTAGTGGCTACCTCGACTAGGTGATTGGGTGATATGATAGAGTCAAAAACTTCCTCTCTTTGACTGTTGTGTTGAGGAAGTCAAGATAATGCATCAGCCAAGAAATTTTTTGATCCAGGAATATGCTTTAAAGTAAAATCGAATTTGGCAAAAAATCCCACCCACCGAATTTGTTTTTCAGTTAGTTTCCGACACCCCGTAAGGGCCTCTACGTTTTTATGATCTGTCCAATTTTCAAACGGGACTTGGGCTCCCTCTAGCCAAGACCTCCAGGTTTTTAACGCAAAAGTCATGGCAAATGCCTCTTTGTCCCACACGGACCAATTCTGCTGTTCTTGGGAAAATTTCTTAGAGATGTATGCACAGGGTCGTAGCCTCCCTTCATCATCTGCCTGCATTAATATTGCTCCCACCGCGACGTCGGAGGCGTCACATTGGACCACGAAAGGTCGCAATTCATCTGGGTGACTAAGGATAGGTTCACTGGTGAACAATCTTTTCAGTTTATTAAACGCCTCCTGGCACTTGGCTGTCCATGCTAGTTTAGCGCTTGGCCTTTTTGCTTCTGGACCCTTCCCTTTTGTTTTAAGAAGGTCCATCAGCGGCAACATAGTGTGTGCAAAGCCCTGAATGAAATTATGGTAAAAATTGGTGAATCTGAGGAAAGATTGGAGCTGTCTACATGTCCTCGGGGGTTCCCAATCTAATACTGCTTGTATCTTTGCGGGGTCCATAGCTAGTCCCTTTCCAGACACTCTATATCCCAAATAGTCCAGTTCTGTCTTGTGGAACTCGCACTTAGACAATTTAGTTTATGTTCGTACAGAGTGCTGAGTACTTCCCGCACTAATTTCACATGAGACTTTAAATCCTTGGAATAGATAATTATATCATCCAGGTACACCTCGACCCCTTTATATAAATACTCCCTTAGTACTTCATTGATGAAAGTCATGAAAACTCCGGGCGCCCCTTGTAATCCAAATGGCATTACTAGGTACTCAAACTGACCCATGGGAGTATTGAAGGCGGTTTTCCACTCGTCCCCTTCTTTTATGCGCACTCTAAAGTAAGCATCCCTTAAGTCCAATTTTGTGAAGATTTTCCCTTCCGACACCGCACTCAATAGGTCCTTAATCAATGGGATGGGGTAGGCATTCGAGGTGGAAGTCCCATTGATCCCTCGAAAATCTGTGCAAAGTCTAAGCCCCCCCGTCCTTCTTTCTAAACAATACTGAGGCGGCATGTGGTTCTGTTGCCAGTCTAATGAAACCCCTCTTTAGGTTTTTGTCTAAGAATTTCCCCAGTTCAGCCTTCTCTGCTCACCCCATGGAGTACAGTTTTGCCTTGGAGAGTTCTTGCCTGGGGATTAGCTCTATGGCACAGTGGGTATTCCGGTGTGGGGGAAGTTCATTCGCTTCCTCTTCGCTAAACACCCCTCTTAAATCCTTATATTCCTTGGGGATGGAGCGCACTTCTTCTACTATTAAGCATAGTCTTTCATTCCTGGGGGGGAGGTTCCATGCCCCAAGTTTTATCCCATTGGTGGCGATTGCACTTACTGTCAGTAAAGTCTATGATTTGGTCTCCCCATTTAATGTCTGGTTCATGCTTCACCAACCAACTTACTCCTAAAACCACGTCGAAAGATGCAGAAGGAGCAATTACAAAGAGTTCGGTATCCCAGTGATTATCTATGCCTACTGGAGAAAAGGAAGGTGAGAAAAGTACGAGGGGGGTTGAGCTTTGAAATGTAACTATGGGAAAGGAAAGATGTTAGAACAAAGCAGAGAGAAATTAAATTCCAATAAGTGTATTGATTTAATGCACAGAAATAGCATGCTTGGCACCCAGACAGGGTCAGCATGGCGCCCTCAGGACGACACACGTGTTGCGACTCAACAGATGCACAGGACGGGTATACAGCATTCTAGGGAATCCCAGCTGTTGCTCTCAGAACAACCCAAGTGCCTGCTTGGCGCCATTTCCCAAAGCAAACGATGTGCTCTGTACAGATTCCCACAGCGAGATACGAGGTTTCGCTTTCCTGTGGAGCAGCCCCTTCCGATCCCACCGACAAGCAGAAGAGGAATAAATTGTGGGAAACTAAAACTTACACACAAGTGGCAGAATGCATTTTTGGCCGCAGAATTTAGTAACCTCGGCAGTAATTTTTAATGCTTAGAAATAATATGCTGAAATGAAAACGATGGTTAGTTCCAGCTGTGTCTCAATGACCAAAACCAGAGTTTTGTTTGTTTTAAGTAGGAATATCTGGTGAGAGCAAGAAAGATCAGCTGCCCCCAGAGCACCAACACAGAAAGTTCTTTGAGGCAGACACTTGAAGGCAGAGCCCAACTCCCACAGCAGCCACAGCGCCCCGCCCCCAGCTATCTCTAGGCCCAAGACATGCTGTGCTGGATTTCACCCACCTGTGAGATTCCCTCCTCCCCCAGTTGGAACAACAATTTCCACCACGGGCAGTGGAGCAGCATCTATGGGTGGGGCACACTGGAAGTAGGCGTAGAAATGATGAGCCATCTGCACCAGGATTCTGGACCAGTTGACCGAATTCAGGCTCATCAGATGGTGTCTTCTGGCAAAAGCCTCATCTGCAAACAATTCTTTGATGGGCTCATCAATGTCATCGCTGTTTCCATCAGCTGAAGGCAGGAGGAGAGAGCGAGAAAGGTGGGCAAGGAGCCCGCAGGTGATCCAAACACAGTGCTGCACCAAGCAACTGGGGCACGGCAAGCACACCCCCTCCTCCCGCCTGCCTCTGAGCCTGCTCGCTAGGTCTTCCCCTCCCCTCGTGGGAGAGCACCCCAAGACATACCGTGTGGGTCAAGGTCACAGCCTGTGGGAGGAGAGATCGGGTGGTACCCCCTGCCTCTGCTCCCTCCGCCCACCTAGGAGGGGCAAGTCTGAAACCTGCCCCAGCCTGAAGCATCACCCTGTATATGGCTTGCCTACTTCTTTAAAATGAAGTTTTACATTCATTTTAAAATTTTTCATTTAAATCTTCAGGTGTGGGAAAAAAGAGGGTTTCCAAATTGTTCCCTGTATAAATTAAGAAACTGGCCCTCCTTTGCCATGATGCTGCAGCCTCCACAACACACAACCTGCCCTGCTCCCCACTCCCCCAGGGCTTGCAGGCAGTGCCAGGAATGGGGCCTCCGGGCTGGAGGGGACACACCCGATGAGGCATGTCTCAAGCACTCACAGATAAAGCAGGGAGGGACGGCCATAAACACGATTTTCAGCATTTGCAAATCGCTGGCAGTATCAAGCAAACTCTGAACATTATGAAATATTGCACTTCTTTTCATAGCCTTGCTCTGGATATCGAAAGGGTGGAACCTTCATTTTGTCTAACTGTGCTGCAAGAAATGGGTTTGGAACTCAAGCAACACAAACACTCCACTGTTTAGTGAACTGGTAATTTATTCAGTTACTGATGATACTGGTAGCAAAATTAGTTTTGCTGGCAGGCTATGCAGTTGACCCCCTTATACGTGCTTAGGTTAATGGTTACGTTTTCCAAGTGAAAGTGGGAAGTGAAGGGCGGTTGAAATTGACCCCTCCCCCACTGCGCAGTCTCTTCTCGAAACTGGTGTTGCACTATCAGTAGTCTGGCCTTGGGAAAGGAGTCTTGGTGCTTGTTACCAAGGTAAGGAAATGGAGGTGGCAGCACAAAAGCACAGCATAGCAAGCAAACTGATACTGGAGCATAATTCATGGCAAGGCCCTTGACAGGCAGCAGCTCTCCCGAGGCTGGCCGGGTGGGGGCCTCCTGGGTGGTTGTGCAGGAGGGTGCTCAGGAGCAGCTGCTATCCTTCCTGCACCACCCATCAGCTGATCGGCAGGGACTGGCAGCTACTCCTGGGCACTCTGCCCATCATGCAGGGGCTGGGCTGGCCCCCCCCTCCATTTGAGCCGCCGGAAGGGTGGGGGCAGCCTCCAAGCACCTCCCAATTCAACAGCTGCCCTCCTCCCTGCACACTTTAAAGACTCTGCTGAGCAGCTGGCTGGCAGCTCTTGAAATGGCGACGGAGGGGCCAGCTCAGCTGCCCATGGGATCAGGAGAGCACCCAGGAGCAGGCACCAGCCTCCCGGGTGATTTGGGACCTTTCCCTGCATGGGAAGGGCAGTGGTGCCTAAGATCACCTAACGGGTGCACTGAGCCTGTCTCCAGGGTCCTTGGAGAGGCCTTTCATGCCACCTGCTTCCTGACCCCTTGCAGTGGAGATGGCCACGTTTGGGCCTGGGACCTTCTGCGTGCCAAACGGACCCTCTGCTGCTGCACCCCAGCCCCTTTCTTACTCGGAAGGGTCTTGGGAACACAGCTAGACACACCAGACTCCACCTTCGCTACAATTCAGAACATGAGAAAACAAGAGAGGAAACACACCAAGGTCCCCCAACGTAACTCACCGAGAAACACATGGACGTTCTCTTCCGTGACTGTAGTCATCTGCAGCTCCTGTTCTTGGCTACAGAGACCGTGCGGCAGCAGAACAAATATGTCCATGTTCCTTTCACCTCTGACACTTTCAATTGCGGAGCTGCCAGTGTCTCCGGACGTCCCTGGCCAAAGAGAGGACCCAGGGAATGCTTAGCTGGCACAACTCTGGCAGACCAGCGTGACTCAGGGGCTCCCCATCAGTGGCACTCAATGTCTGGATCTCTTCCCCCCCCCCTTTTTAATTTCACTCACTTTTTAGTTTAGCACACTTGATATCTCTCCTCTTTTTTCTTTTTCCTTCCTCTTATCCTTTTTCCTAATCCCCACCCACTGCAACACAACAGTCCTTCCAGAGGGCAGGCTGTGGGGGGGAGGGGGGTCTGCAGCAGAGGAGCCAGATTCGAGTCCAGCGGCACCAGAGCAACCACAAAGATTTCCAAGGCAGAAGATCCCAAGGTTCCTTCCAAGGCCCCCCCCTCCTCCGGCCTGAGAGAAGGGAGACCTGGGACTGTCAAAGCTTCTGCCCTGGAAAGCGGCCTCTGCACTCTGGCAATGGGCGGGCCTCGAAAACCTTCTGCACTCCAACACTGCAAGAACAATCTACAATGGTTTGAACTATTTCAGTAGTGGAAAAATACTTACAAATTCATAGAATCATAAAGTTGGAAGGGACCTCTGGGGTTATCTAGTCCAACCCTCTGCACAATGCAGGAAACTCACAAACACTTCCCCCTAAATTCACAGGAAATTCATTGCTGTCAGATGGCCATCTAGCCTCTGTTTAAAAACCTCCGAGGAAGGAGAGCCCACCACCTCCCGAGGAAGCCTGTTCCACTGAAGAATCACTCTAACGGTCAGGAAGTTCTTCCTAATGTTGAGCCAGAAACTCTTTTGATTTAATTTCAACCCATTAGTTCTGGGGCCACAGAAAACAATTCCACATCATCCTCTATATGATAGCCCTTCAAGTACTTGAAGATGGTGATCCTATCACCTCTCAGTCGCCTCCTCTCCAGGCTAAACATCCCCAGCTCCTTCAACCTTTCCTCATAGGACTCGGTCTCCAGACCCCTCACCATCTTTGTCACCCTCCTCTGGACCTGTTCCAGCTTGTCTATATCCTTCTTAAAATGTGGTGCCCAAAACTGAACACAATACTCCAGGTGAGGTCTTACCAGAGCAGAGTAAAGCGATACCATCACATCACATGATTTGGACACTATACTTCCTGTTGATACAGCCCAAAATTGCATTTGCCTTTTTAGCCACCACATCACACTGTTGACTCATGTTCAGCATATGAATGTTGTAATGATTGCAATAACCATTTCTCAATAACTGCATTTATCATATTTCATAAGCTGCTTTATAACAAAGGTTGAATCTAGCCCATTTCCCCAACCTATCCCATTCCCCTCCATACTACAATCCATGTCTCACATGGTTTTGGTGTGATGTAGAGACCATCACGCTTGGCTGCATGACCACCACCTCCTTCCTTTCTCAGCAGCAGAAAAGTGAACGGGATCCAACCCTACATCTGTTCCGTTCACCCGGCAGTCCTAAACAGAACTGCACCCTTCTAAGCCGACTCCCTTCAATGGACTGCAGTGCCAATCACTGTAGGAACCGACCATTTTCAACATATCAGTCTGAAATTGGAGCAGTAGCCAGTTTTCTCCAGATCCAATTCCATTTCTCCACAAAATACTTTAAAATTTAGCATTATCAATTGATTATCAGAGTGACAGAGTGTGGAGCATCCTGTCAAATAAATAATTAATAAACGTATATGTCTATCAAAGTTTTTAAATCAGAGAGCAAGTCCAGAAAGTTTACTGTCTTCTACTGCCAATGTGGGCCTGCCGGACTCAACAGGTATGCTGCTTTGTGAGATATATAGTTTTATATTTATATATATATAGTTATATATAGTCTTCCCCAATTAAAAGAATGTGTTAGGGCTTGTATCTGGATCTGACCTAGTCCAGGCGCACGGACTGATGAGGGCCAGGGAAATGGATCAAGATCATCACTTTTTAAAATTCTGCTTTTGTTCTAATTTCTTTGCCATTTCTTCTTAACAGGATGTGTCTTATCAAGAGTCGTGGAAATCCTATGCTCTGTAGCTAAAAATGAGATTGAGACACTGTCACCAAAGTGCACAGCGCAACCTCCTTCCTCTCTGGAGGCAGCGTTCCCGTCTTCCCTGGATCTGGTCTCATAACTCACACAGAAGTGAGGCGTGACTCCCACAAGCTCTTCCCCTGCGGCCACCAATCTGGCCAGTCTTGAAGGTGTGGCTGGTCTTTGGCTCTTTGCTGCTGCTGCAGACAGACTAACGTGATGACGACTCACAAGATCACTGCAGGACTCCAGGCAAAGACCCCAGCTAATGTGGTCTCCTGCTTCCAGCAGTAGTCAGCCAGATCCTCCCCCCCACACACACACACACAGACAGGGCATGATGGTGACAGCCATTCCACCTGTCCAGAAATCCACTGCCCACCAAAGGCCACTAGGCAGGGCTGGCATGTGGGAGTAGGCAACCTAGGCAATTGCTTCCCAAAGGGGTGGAGGACAGGCGCCCCCTCCCCACTCGCACTGTCCCTGAGCCTCCGACTCGACACTGAGGGGTCAGAGGAACTCCCCCAGCCCTTCAGTGCCCAGGAACAACGGCGTTTTCATTCCTTGGAGAGCGCTGAGGACTGAAAGCATTGTGTGTTCTTTCTGGGCACCGAGGGGTCAGAGAAACTCCCCTGGCCCCTCAGTGCCCAGAAACAATGGTGCTTCAGTGACTGACATGATGACATCACCTGGTGACGTTATCACGCCCCAGGCACTTAGTGTGCATGCCAACACTTTCCCCTGGTGGGAGGGGAGATGGGTGCACGTCAGCGTTCTGCCTCAGGCAGGTGTGGGGAAAATTTCAGAAATATGTTGAAAAACAATGGAAGGTTAAAGGACATTTGGTGATCTTTGACAATAGCTGAAAGCTAGGGGAATAGTAAATGGACTACAGTTAAAAAATGACACTATGTGATCAGACCTTTTTTTTCCGGGCTCTCAGACAGCGCCTGCTGAAGTGGCAGGATCCCGGCAGCAGTCAGTGGCTGCCCATTCACACTGCTAGCCCGGCTCAACCACGGACCCAGCACGGAAAGGGTTCCTTTTTAAGAAGGCCCCCGTGTGTGTGCTCAATTAGAGAAGCACACAAGCGCACCTCAGAGAGGGGTTAGGGGGAAAAAACACCCAAGCTTGCGGGAAACAACTTGGCGCAATCACAAAGCTTTTCCACTTATGTGTCGCCCCAGCGCATCCGGACAGCAGCCAATTATGCGACCTACATCCGATTTAGGGGGATGCTACTGGAAAAATCCAGGTAGCTTTTTGATGTGGATAGGAGGCATCTGGAGACGGGGTGAGAGCGGGTGCAGCAGACGTGCTTGTGTGATCTGAATGGGAGGTGGAGCTAGGTTGGGGCCCCCTTCGTAACTCAGCCCTTTTCTTGGCCACAAGCAACAGAAATATTAAAAACAAGATGAAAATCCACACAAAGTTAATTCCAGGGCAAACATACCCACAAGAATTGTGACGTGCTTCTTCCTCTTCTTCAGAAAGTATTGTAGAAACTGCCCCGTGCAGGACAAGGCCAAATCCTTAAAAGCAAAGGTGGCACCATGCCAGAGTTCCAAAATGTTTAAGTCCTTCTTCAGTCTTGACAGAGGAACAACCTCCTTGTGTCTGAACCTTCTGAACGCCCCGTCAATCAGGCCTAGAAAGAGGCAAAGTCAAAGCACCTGAGCAACCTGGGAACAGCCTGGAAAGGCTTCATTCTTCAGCTATCAGGAAATCCCTCCAATGGGAGACAGGCATTTTAAGCTTAAAACAGTCATCCCAGGCAATTTCAACTGCAACCGGGCTTCCCCTGCTTCAAACTAAATACTCAGCTGTGAAACCTGCACTGTGCCTTTTAATCCTTCCCATTTCTCCCAGCTGTTGACTTTAAAGTGACTGAGCCCTTCCATTCCCAGCAGCTGCACAGCCTTTCACTGTTGCCAGAAACAGACAGACCTTTCAAAAGAGGAATACTGTTGTACAAGAGCACATTCACCCTCCTGGAATGGCAAGCAGGCATCTTGTCCAGCAGACAGATCGCAGGCTTTGTAGCAGAGGACAGCATGGCTACCCTTGAATGCTCACAGGCCATTCAGGATTGTCCCAAGCAAAAGGGCCGGTTTAGAAGCACCCCAGGATTGCATGGCTCCTCATACAGTCTCAATCCCCAGGAAGGCAGTCTCCCCTCCCTCCCTCCCACCTGCCACAGCAATCTCCCAGAAGCTCCACGAGCCATCTGCTTTGCTGCTCACACGGGGAGAAGGCACTACACGGGCTCAAGGTGCACAGCCCTGCCTACCAAATACCCGTCAACAGCAAAAAGGTGCTCCAACTGGGAAGAGTTCCCAGCAGCTTCTACAATTGGGGAGGGGAGGGGGGTGGATTGCTTCCCCACTCCCTGAGGCTGCTCTCGCTGCCACCTCTATGGCTCTTCAAAGATTCAGAAGCAGCAGCTCCGGCCTCGGCCAACCCACCGCCCCAGCGGCAGACAGGTACCTGCTGGCTCAGCCCAGGCCTCTCCTGCTCCTCGTGGGGCCTCAACCTGCACCCCAAGCCCTGGAAGGCAGGCTCCAGTGTTGCTGCGGCTCAGAGGGGGCTCCAAAGCAGGTCACAGCCTCAACAGGACCCCAGTCATTCTTCCGGCCTTTTAGCCTGTCTTATTTTTAAAGGCCAAGTCATTTTTTTCAGCATAACCAAATAATTCAAGAGCTCCATCCAACCTCTCAGTGAACCTGTTCTGAGCCAAAGCTGACATTCCAGGTGACGTGAACTGGGCCACTAGAGTCTCTCTGCCACCCCCCAGTGCTGCCCGCCTCCTGTGCGGGAGATGAGGGGCTTCCCTATGATGTCGTTCCCACCCACCTGCGGGCAGAAACAATGACGAGGCCAGGAAGTGAGAAGCCACAGAGCCCTCCCAAGGCTAGTTCCCCACCAGGCCTTCCCATGGGGCAGTCCCAGCTGGGGTCACACACAATGACTAGGTTGGCGCTCATGGCTTTACTCCTATCAGTGAGGCTCTCTGTGCTTTGGAAATTTAACAGTCCCTCATGTAAAGGAGAATATCCCGCGATTTGGACTAGAGACATGGGAGTGCTGGGACAGGAGTCCGCAGAGTAGCCTTGCAATGGCTGACTTCCTTCCTCCTCCAGGGTCAGGGACAGCGAGGGGTGTTAGGAGAGAGGCTGTCAGCCTGCGTCCATCTGGTGGGGTCCCCCAGGGGCCATCCTCTCTTCTCTGCTGACATCTTCATGCACCTCCCCCTCTCACCCAGCTGGTGCAGAGGTTCAGTAAAGAAAGAATAAGCACCTAAGGGCAACTTCCAATAAGGAGAGCTAAAGTGTAAAACACGACTGAATTGCATATATCACATTTGTAAGTACAATCCTGTAACTCCGTGATTTGGTACTCTCCCCTTAAAAGTATCGCTGCCCAAATCTGTAGAAGAGGAGTCTTCCTTGTGTCTCTTTCGCCTTGCAGTGTTCTGATGGGTGTAAAGTCTCCAACTGCTTCTTGAAGTGCAAAGTGACTTTATATAGAGCAATGGAAATGGTCCTGTCAAGGCAATCCACAGCATGAAAGAAATCCCAAAGGGAGAGGAGAACCATCTTTCCTGCACTTCTAATGGTTCTGTATATCTTTCTTAGCTCAGTCCCTCTTAATAATAGTCAGTTTCTTCTTGGGGTCACAGAAAAGAACATTCATACATGGATCAAGGCACAAAGTTCCAATCTCTGCACAAAGACTCCAGCAAGACTCCTCTGGGCAATTATACTCTTAAAGGGAGAGCACCAAATGGAGTTACAGGATCACAGTTGTTGTGATAGTATTGTTTGTATGAATGCGATATATGAAATTCAATACTTTATAATAATAATAATAATAGTAATAATAGATTTTATTTCTACCCCGCCCTCCCCGCCTAGGCGGCTCAGGGCGGCTCACAACAATTCATACATTAACATAAATGATAAAACATTAGATTTAACAATTAAAATTAAACATATAAAAACCAGTTAATTAAGTTAAAAATACATAATTTAGTTATATTATATATATATATATCTGGCAGCAATAAAACTGATCTGGCGCTGATTCTGCCAGTTAAGATAATATTAAAGATGGTGGTTCTTTGTTCCTAACAACTCAGCAGTCGATATCGTTATAAGCTTGTCTAAAAAGGGCGGTCTTGCAGGCCCTGCGGAACTGGTCGAGGTTCCGCAGGGCCCACACTTCCTCCGGAAGCTGGTTCCACAGTGCAGGTGCCGCAACTGAAAAGGCCCGTACTCTGGTGTTTTGGAGTTTGACCTCTCTCGGCCCAGGGATCGTCATTTTATTTTTGCCCGTTGACCTCAGTGCCCTCTGGGGTTCATATGGGGAGAGACGGTCCCTTAGGTAGGCTGGTCCTCGGCCATATAGGGCTTTAAAGGTAATAACCAACACTTTGTACTGGACTCGGTAGGTAATTGGCAGCCAGTGCAGTCCGCGCAGCCCTGGCCGTATGTGCTCCCACTTCGAGAGCCCCAATAATAGCCTGGCCGACGCGTTCTGCACCAGCTGCAGCTTCCGGGTCCGGCACAGAGGTAGCCCCAAGTAGAGGGCATTACAGTAGTCCAATCTTGAGGTGACCGTTGCATGGATCACTGTTGCGAGGTCACGGCGTTCCAGGAAGGGGGCCAACTGCCTTGCCCGCTTCAGATGGAAGAATGCTGACTTGGCAGTGGCTGCTATCTGGGCCTCCATGGATAATGAAGGCTCCAGTAAAACACCCAAACTCTTTACCTGGCGCGCTGATTTCAATGGTGCGCCATCGAAAGTTGGGAGAGCTATTTCCCCTCCCAGGGCACCGCGACCCACACAAAGGACCTCAGTCTTCGCTGGGTTCAACTTCAACCCACTCAATCTGAGCCACGTCGCTACAGCCTGCAAGGCCCGATCTAGGTTCCCTGGGGCGGAGCCAGGCCGGCCGTCCATTAGTAGATAGAGCTGGGTGTCATCTGCATATTGATGGCAACCCAGCCCAAACATCCGGGCAATCTGGGCAAGGGGGCGCATATAAATGTTAAACAGCATTGGGGAGAGAACTGCTCCCTGAGGCACCCCACAATCAAGTGTGTGCCTCTGGGATCGTTCACTCCCAATAGCCACCCTTTGTCCCTGATCAGAGAGGAAGGAGGAGAGCCATTGCAAGGCCAACCCCCCAACCCCTATGTCGGCGAGGCAGCGCTTTAGCAACTGATGGTCGACTGTGTCAAATGCCGCCGACAGATCTAATAACATCAGTACCGCAGCGCCGCCCCGATCCAGGTGCCACTGGAGGTCATCCACCAAGGCGACCAGCACTGTCTCCGTCCCATGGCCCAGTCGAAATCCAGACTGGCACGGGTCAAGAACGGAAGCGTCATCTAGGAACCTCTGTAGCTGCAACGCCACTGCCCTCTCAATGATTTTACCTAAAAATGGTAAATTAGACACCGGACGGTAATTCGCCAATTCGGCCGGGTCTGCTGTACTTTTTTTTAAGAGAGGGCGAACCAACGCCTCTTTCAAAGGCGTTGGGAAATGCCCCTCTGCAAGGGATCTATTTATGATGTCCCGTAGAGGACATCTAAGCTCCTTCTGTAAAGTAAACACTTTAGTAAATAGTTGCAATAGAGCCCCGTGGCGCAGAGTGGTAAAGCTGCAGTCCTGCAGTCCGAGCTCTCTGCTCATGACCTGAGTTTGATCCTCGGCGGAAGCTGGGTTTTCAACTAGCCGGCTTGAGGTTGATTCAACCTCCCATCCTTCCAAGGTCGGTAAAATGAGTACCCACCTTGCTGGGGGAAAAGTGTAGATGACTGGGGAAGGCAATGGCAAACCACCCCATAAAAAGTCTGCCGTGAAAACATCGTAATGCGACATCACCCCAGAGTCAGAAATGACTGGTGCTTGCACAAGGGACTACCTTTACCTTTTTTAAATAGTTGCACTCACTGGGAGTTGCCCTTTGGTGGTTATTCTCTCTTTACTAAGTCCTCACAAAAGGCAACAGTACGAGTGACTTGTTTACCGGAAAACAAACAATGTTTAAAGTAATTTAGAATTTTCAGCTAGATCCAAGTATTTAATAATTTCTGAAGCCTCAAGGTTTTTGGCTTTCAAATATTGATAACTGATTAAATGTACCATTCAGATCCGCTCTGGGAATAAGTTCAGCTGGAATGAAGATGGAGCTCAGCTGTTTCACCAGTTCCGGGTAGGAGAAGCTGCTCCATTTCTGAAGTGTGACGTGGTCCAGAGCTGGGATTGTCTCAGGCATGAGGAGACCACCATCTGTAGCATACCCCGAAAACAGAGCGTCTTCAAAATCCAGGCTCCCGGCTCCTCCTCGCGTGCTGATGTACTGCATCGTTGGCTCCTTGCCACTGCAACGAACAGCCGTCTGCATGAGCTGGGACTCCACCATGATGGGGTGGCTCAGGACAGATAGCTTGGCCCTTCACTGACTAATCCCTCCAGCAACTCTAAAGGAAGCCAGCTTCAACCAGCTCTGTAGAGTCCCTGTGTGAACCTCCAGCCCACTGAAGGGAGAAGGAGGGAACCAGTTTACTCTTAGGGAAAGGCTTTCCGTAACACTGAATGAAAGAAGCTGCCATGGTGCCTTCTCTCAGGCACTTAATTACTCATCTTTGGAGTGTAGAAGATGAAGGCATTGGATTTATACCCCACCCTCCACTCTGAATCTCAGAGCAGCTCACAATCTCCTTTACCTTCCTTCCCCACAACAGACACCCTGTGAGGTAGATGGGGCTGAGAGAGCTCTTACAGCAGCTGCCCTTTCAAGGACAACTCCTGCAAGAGCTGTTGCTGACCCCAGGCCATTCCAGCAGCTGCAAGTGGAGGAGTGGGGAATCAAACCCGGTTCTCCCAGATAAGAGTCCACATACTTAGCCACTACACCAAACTGGCTGCTACTGCTTCATTTCTCTTTCCTTTTATTTTATTGTCAACAGTGTTAGCTGAAAGATTTGCTGGCTTTTGGATGGGAGTTGAGTAGGGTCGCGAGGGCTAGAGGACAGCTCTGTCTTACCTCTTGCTGTTCATAAGTAGAGAACTGAGTAGGTTTGATATAGTTATTAGTTTCTGGGTAGTGCAGTTTTTATGTATGAAGACATAATACAACTCTCTTCTTCCTCTTTACAAGTATTTTAGTATGTTTCAAATGTTTTTGAATTGTATTAAGTGGTTTTAAGTTGTCTTAATTTAGAGCACACTGATTAGAGGGAACAGATTTATATCAGAGATTGCTGCAACGGGTAAAAAGCAGGCCCCACTTTTAAATGAAACTAAAGTAAAGCAGACTAGAGGACTTTTAAACTAGTTTCTCCAGTTTCCCTAATAGCACTGGTTCGACCCTTTAAGGCAGCTGGAGGTGGAGGAGCTTGACAGATGCCCTCTGAACCAAAACAAATCATTTATCTTGAAGGGGAAAGAGGATGTGGCAATTCCTGAGAGGGGTCTCAAGCTCTCAGTCTGCTGGCCAGGCGAGCTGCACTGCTGGCAGACACACTCCAATTTATCTGTAAGAGGTTTGTGTTTATCACAAGGTATTGTCAAGGTAAAGAAGCCGCTGATTGAGGAAGATCCCCTACCAACTGTCTCTTGGAAGCGTCTGTTTCTGTTCTCATTTTGTAGGGCACCTGGAGTGAGCCAGGTGGGCTCTAAAGGTGTTGGAAAGCAAGCTATGCACATTTCAGGTTATAGAGTTAACTGTTTGTTTACCTGATAGAGGAAATGATGTATTGTAGCTTAAACCCAATTAGGGACTGACACTCCTAAGCTTTGCAATGGTCAGACAGCAGGTTAGATGTGAAAAGCTCTGATCTTGTTTGCAAGCGGAATAGCCTGTCTTCCTGTCCCAAATGCTTTCTGGGGACAAGGACTGGAAGACAAAGTGATATAAAACCTTAGCCATGAAGGGACCAGCCATATTTAGTCAAGCTGGTAAGCGAAGTTGTATTTCTTTTCCGGATGTTCTTCTAGTACATTTTATTTCTTTTGCTAAGCTTAAGCCTCATGTCCATTTGTTGCCGCTCCACACCTCTGCATTTGATGGCATTTCCCAACAGGAGGCGAAGGGTCCTTGTGAGATCTGCTCCCGCCCCCTCCCCCTCCCCAGGCCCAGCCTGGTTCCTGCGGCCCCCTCCCCTCCCCCCCCCCCCGAGGCCGCGCGCGCACCTGCCCGCCTCCTCCTCGCTGCCGCCGCCCGGCCCGGCCCGGCCTCCTCCGGCTGCTGTAGCGGGGGGGGGGGGGAGGGGAGGGGCCTCTGGGGCGTTTCCGGGGCCGGGCTCCGGTGGCCCCGCCCCCCAGCCGAAAGGGGCCGAGCAGAGGTCGCAGGAGGCGGGGCCAGGAATGGACAGGACTGGCTGGCAGAGGGGTCAGTCAGCAGAAGGGCACTCGGGCCTCCCCCTCCCCTCCCCGCCCCGCCCGCCCGCCCCAGGAGGCAGCAAAGACACCGGCGCTTGTGAGGACCGCTTTATTGTGGTTGGCAATCCAGAGGTTGGCAGCTGCTTCTGGGCGAGACCTCCAAGTAATTGGAAGGGCCTGGCAGCACTTACTGCTTCTTCTGGAAGAGGCCCGGGGGGACCTCCTGCTGGGGCTCAGGCAGGACCTGGATGGTTTGGTTCTGCAAAGCAGCTTCTCTCATTTTGTAATACATAAATTCATTCTGCTGGAACAGGCGCAGCTCCATCTCCGACTGGACACGCATGGCCTGCAGAGGGGGACACAAGGGAAGGAGCCTCACTCACAGGAAGTGGGGCTGCCATTGATTTCTTTGCTGCCGCCCAAGGTAGCTCACAAAGTACAACAGGAGAACATCACAGTCACAACAAAATGACCAGCCAGGACATAAAAACGGCACTATTTGTTTAGCAGCCAAAAATGATCATCATAAAACAGGACACCCCACACAATCAATCAATCATTGTAAAAGATGGAACCTCTCAGTTAAAAACCTGGTAAAAAGATATTTTTGTTGAGGAGCTTAAAAGAGAGCTAAGTAGGTGCCAGGTGGGGGAGACATTCAACAGGTGGGGTGCCACCACTGAAAAAGCCCTGTCCCTGGGCCTCACACCCCTCACCTCTGCCGGTGGGGGCTCAGAGAGCAGGGCTGGCTGGGAGGCTGGAAAGATGGAGGAGGAGAGGCGCTCCCTTGAGTACCCTGGCCTCAAGCCACGGAGGGCCTTTGAGTCCAGAACCAGGCCTTTGGACTATGCCCAGAAACAGCACTTTCAGCCCTCACCTCAAATCTTCAGGTTGCTGCCCATCCACACACCCCTCCCCCAGGTCTGTATTGTCTGTGTGTCAGAAGTGCACCAGGTCCTTGAGCTATCAGTCTGTCAGTCACTGCCTGATTTATCCTCCTGCTCAGGGTCCATCAGCCTTTGCCCTTCCAACTTCAAATCTTCTTCAATCCCCCCCACCCCCCAGTATGCTCTCACAGTTGCAGGCATTGATCTGCAGCTCCTGGGCTGGGGAACTGCAAAGGAAAAGAAAGGCTGAGATCTGTCCAGTCATGAAATCCAGGGAATGCACTGACTGAGTCCTGGGTCGCTTCAGTCATCTTGGCTGTGGCTGGTGCTTATACCAGCTTCAGCCAAGCTGGTGCTGCAAGCCAAAAGTTCGAATTGTGGAAGAGGTGCCCTGCGTTGTAGATGCAGCTTGCTCTGGACGTGAGCAGTCCCCGAGTATGTCAAAACCCAGGCAGCTGGAGCATTTGGGCATCGTCATCACCTACCTCCAGGTCTTTGGTGATGGGGTGGGAGGGGCCGTGGGTCACCAGGAGGATGGCGTAGGCCTTGCAGAGCATCTCATGCCCCACCTCAATGAGGCCGGCGTGCCAATGCGTCACTCCTGCTCTCATCAGGGCCATCCCCAGCTGCGCATTGTTGGGGTGATAAAGTTTCCTGAGGTACAAAAGAATAAGCTGCTTGACTTGCCCACATTTCCAAAATTGTTTTGTCGCGTTTGGGGAGGTCTGGGTTTGAGGAGAGCCGCCTGCCACCCACCTGGTCCCTAAGCGCAGAGGAGGAGGGGTCCTCCCTGGCTACCGGCGGGGGGGAGGGGGGGTTGCCAGTTCCAGCAGGGGAAACCCCTGGACATCTGGGGGTGGAGCCTGGGGAAGGGGCAGGACCTCCGTGGGGTACAGTGCCCAAGAGTCCACCTTCCAGAGCACCCCTTTTCTCCAGGGGGAAACTGATCTCTGTTGCCTGGCAAGGAGCTGTAATTCCAGGGGGTCGCCAGGTTCCCCCCCCCCCCCCCGGCAGGTGCACCAAACGCCTGCCTTTTGAATCCCCCTAGGTGGACCCTGTGGGGAGGAGACTTTCCTTCTTCTGGTCTCTTCTGCTCTGGAGAGGAGGGGCCAGCAAGCAGGAGGCCAGAGAGGTGTGAAATGGGCAGCCCCAGAGCTCAGGCCAAGGGGAAATGTCACTCTCTGTGCGGCCAGTGCAAGCTGCATTCCTTCCTTAGCTCTTTCTGTGGAGTACAAACTTCCAGGGGGATGGAGAATTCATAGAGTTAAAGTTGTTTTCTTTCCACCTCTCTCTCCCCCGTTCATCTTCCTGCCTGCCTACACCTGCTCTCAAACATCTGATGCTCAAGTCTTGCAGCTCTCAGACATCTTGACGTTTATTCTCTGTGGCTCTTATGTTAAGCAGCTTTGGCCACCCTTGCTCTGGAACGATGGCAGGCAGTTGGTGGCATGGGGAGAGTTCATGCGGGCTCATGCAGCAGGAATGTCCCAGAACGGGACCCCTGGCATTAGTCCCACTGAAGGAGCGGTTGACGTTTACCCCAAGAAGAAGGGATGTTGCTGGTCTTGGAGGTGACTTTGCCACACACACACACACACACACCCCATGCTGGGTAGACCAGCCTGTGTCAGCAGGGCAAAGGGGTTGTGCCGGGGGGGGGGGTGCAGAATGTGCCTGTGCAGAGGTTCCAGTAACACTGCAGCAACATACAATGAGGACAGGTGAGTAGTAGAAAAAGAGTGATCAGATACGCTGGCTGCAGAGCAGATGGGAAGGGCCGCTTGGCTCACGTACAGGTAGCCGTCCACCATCCGCTTGGCATAGCCAGCCGCTTCGTTGATGAGCTGGAGGTAAGAGAGGACTTCAGACAAGATGCTGAGGATGCGAAGCAGGTAGATGTTGGTGTCTCCCAGAATGGACTCCTGCTTGGCCAGACACTCCCGGCACAACTTCACCACCTGGGCAAACCAGAGGAAGCAACGTGAACAAACACACAAGAACAGGACAGAACATTCGGCCTCCTCCAAGCACACCTGCAGCAACAGCAGCCCAGGCCTTCAGAGACATCCCTGGTTTGTTTAAAAGGTCTATTTATTTATGGTGGAGAACCAGTTTGGTGTAGTGGTTAAGTGCGCGTACTCTTATCTGGGAGAACTGGGTTGGATTCCCCACTCCTCCACTTGCACCTGCTGGAATGGCCTTGGGTCAGCCATAGCTCTGGCAGAGGTTGTCCTTGAAAGGGCAGCTGCAGTGAGAGCCCTCTCAGCCCCACCCACCTCACAGGGTGTCTGTAGTGGGGGAGGAAGGGAAAGGAGATTGTGAGCCGTTCTGAGACTCTTCGGAGTGGAGGGCGGGATATAAATCCAGTCTCTTCATCTACCTCACAAGGTGTCTGTTGTGGGGGAGGAAGGTAAAGGAGATTGTGAGCCGCTCTGAGACTCTTTGGAGTGGAGGGCGGGATATAAATCCAATATCATCATCATATTTTATTAGATTTATATCCTGCTCTCCCCTATCGGGCTCAGGGCAGCTTGCAACAAGTTAAAGTACATAATGTTAAAATAAATTACAGTAGAATCATTAAAATTTATTGTATACATACAATACATTTACAGTTTCAGTCCTAAAATCCAAGATGGCATCAGTATTATTAATTCATATTTGGCGCTGCATTCAGTGCTGTGGTCCAGTGGCCGCATTCCCCGTTAGTTGTGAGAAGCTAATTTAAACAGTTCTGTTTTGCAGGCCCTGCGGAATTATGGCAAGTCCCGCAGGACCCGGCTCTATTTGGGGAGGGCAGGGGCTGCTACCGAAAAAGCTCTTGTTCTGGTGGTACCAGCCGAGCGTCTGTTGGCCCAGGGATAACAAAGAGATTTTGGGTACTTGATCTCAGTGCTCTCTGGGGCTCATATGGGGAAGGCAGTCCCAGAGGTCCCTGGCCCTATAGGGCTTTAAAGGTCATAACCAGCACCTGGAAGCGAACGCGGAATGCTACAGGCAACCAGTGCAGCATCCCCAGCGCAGGTTGAATGTGCTCCCATAGAGGTAGCTCCAATAACAACCTGGCTGCTGCATTTTGCACCAGTTGCAGCTTCTGAGTTTACGTCAGGGGCAGCCCTATGTAGAGGGTGTTACAGTAGTCTAATCTTGAGGTGACTGTCACATGGATCACTGTTGCCAAATTGCTGCGCTCCAGGTATGGAACCAGCTGCCTTATCTGCCTAAGATAATAAAATGCAGATTTGGCAGTGGCTGCTGCCTGGGCCTCCCTTGTCTATACACTGCCTCTTTCAGATCCCTGCCAGTGGAGGCCCACAGCCTAAGATCAGAAAACAGAAAGCCATCTAAACTGACTCATAAAATACCAGTCAATAACTATAGAATCACAGGTTTGAAGGGGCCATAGAGGCCATCTAGTCCCACCCCCTGCTGAATGCAGGATCAGCCTTGAGCATCCCTGACCAGGGTTTGTCCAGCCGCTGCTTAAAGACTGCCAATGGCGGGGGGGGGAGCTCCCCACCTCCCTCAGAACCTGATTCCTCTGACTGTTAAAACATGTTTCCTAAATCCAGCTGGTCCCTTCCCACCCCTTGTGAGTCTTCTCCTCAGCTGCCACCAGGGACAGCTCCCTGCCCTTTGGGGAAGGCCTGCTTGAGGTAGCCAGGAGGGGGGAAGTGCAGTCCTTGTATTGCGCCTCTGCATTTCCCTTCCCAGGGAGGCCATTTGTGGCTGGGAAGGAAAACTGCCCACCCGGAGCCCTCACCTGCCTTGCCCCCACCTTCCCATTTGCACGGGGTGGGGGGATTGGATTCAGAGCCCCCACAGCCAGTGTCCAGCCCCAGCCCCTAAGCCAGAAACTGATTCACTCTGTTGGAAGTTTCAGAGGACAGAATTTATGGGGGAGGGGGGTCAACTGATTGATGACATTTTAGTCCATTCTGATCTTTCGCTCCCTCTCTGATACCAGTGGGTCACACAACCACAGGCTCAGGACCCAGAGCTCCCCCCACCCTGCTGCAGATGCCCCATCAAAGCTCTGCTTGTGGCCGCAGGAGGGGTGACCGGGAAAAGCACTCTCACCCCCCCCCCCCCCAGTGTCCTCAGGGGCTGAGAAGAGCAACCACCCCACTTCTGCAAAGTAGACCTTTTGCTTACAAGACTCTGCAGCTTAGAGGGAACATTGGAGTCAATATGTCACCCCCTCCCCCCACCACACAGAATAACATGAGGGCCCCTCCCCCTCTCAAGCTTTCCGGAGAAGGTCTGCATGAGCAGGCCCCCTCCCACTCACTTCATGGTAAATCCCCTCCGACCGAGCTCTCTCAATCTTCTCCAGGGTCTCCTTGGAGAACTGGATGATTTCCTTCACTCTCTCCTGGGAAGGCTGCAAAAAAACCAGGGGAAAGACACCACTGAAGGCTGGCCAGATTCCGCCCCCCCCCCCGCCCCCCAGAGACCCAGCTGGCCAGCCACCTTATCAAATTGAGGAGTAAAACCTCAGGAGAAACAAACAGGATCAGCCCCAAGAGTAGAGGGAATCAAGGATGTTCCCCATGAGGACACGGTTCCATTTGCTTCCCAGGTACAGCCAGAGTTTTTGTGCTGAGTTTTACCTGAACATGCTCTGTGTGGCATTCAAGCCAAGCCTCACATTCTTTTTCCCTTCCTTCTTATATGAAGCCAGTGGCAGCCAGTGCCCAGTGGGGCAGGCAGGAGAGAGTTCTGATATTTTTATGTCAAGAAAGGCTAACTTGAAGTTGAACTTGAGAGGGCTGGGCAGCAACACAGAGGGCAAAGGCAGAACCACACAGTGGGCAGAGCCGGATCAAACCAGCTCTGACTCTCTCCCCAACCTGATCTTTGCAAAGAGAAGGATGCTTAGGTTCTCATGTCACGTGACATTCCACGCATGTGCAGCCAAACCCCACACTGCTCCGGGTACTGGCCCCTGGCTTCATTTGTACCGTGAAGATGCCCTGGATCTTTCTTCCACACATGGGTAGGAGAGTGATGTGTTCGCTGTAACATGGGAATGGGGCTCACGAACACGCCTTCACAATACTCTGCTGCTGAAGGAACTTCAGGAGAGTCTCTTGCTTCTTGGTTCAAGAGGCCGCTCTGTTGCCAAACTTGATTCTCATAAGGGGGAAAGGGCATGTCTTCCAGCGCCCCTCTCCACACCCAGCCCGCCCACCAACCCAGGGAGGCTTTCGTGTACTCTCTAAGCACACTTCATCAGACGAGGAATCCGGTACAGTGAGCAAAGCCCCACGTAGCTGGTAGTCAGTGGCTCAAAATGCAAACTGGAACAAATTTAAGAACCCTCCACCAAAGGATAAATAGACACAAATCTGACATCAGGAATTACATAACTGAGAAACCTGTGGGGGAACACTTTAACCTTCCAAAGCATTCAACGGGTGACCTCAAAGCAGCTGTTTTACTGCAAAGGAACTTCATGAACTGAATGGAGAGAGAAATTGCTGAATTACAAATTATTCTGAAACTTGGAACAAACACCTCCCCAGGACTGAACAGGGATATTGGTTTTTTATCTCATTACAGATGCTAAACCCACTCTCACTGAGTAAGCCATACATCCACAGTATTCCAATGTATTTCTCTTTTAGAACAGTGTATCAGAATGATTTTTTGTATTGACATCCTCAAAATAGGGACATTGGCTGTTTGTCTCATTGCATATACTTAACCCATTTTCATTATATTTTATTGTATTCTTTTTTTTCTATGGCAAACTAGAATGATGTTTAAAAAAGTAAATTAGGTGGACAAGAACATCACTATCCAATGCATTTCTCTTTTAGCTGTATTGACATACTCAAACAGAGATATTGGCTGTTTATCCCATTACATACACTGAACCCATCTCCCACTAATTTTAATGTAATTTTCTCCTATGGCAAACTATATGTACGTTACATGTTAAAAGGTAAATTAGTTGGATGGGAAATCTTCTGAGATATAAATACTTCTTTTTGACCCAGGCTTAATACAATATAGTCATTAAAAGACACTCTCACATTTTGACATATTACTGTTTTATTGCTTTTGCATGCTCATGCTACTCAGATCAAAGGTTTGCTCAATTTGTTAATTTTACTATTCTGTCATTGAATCTTAATTTTTTTTTTTTACCATTTTGCATTCTAAACCACTCCCTACCAGATATTTTACTATACTGTCATTGGTTCTTAAATTTGTACCAGTTTGCATTCTGAGCCACTGACTACCAGCTACGTGTGGCTTTGCTCACTGTACTGGATTCCTCATCTGATGAAGTGTGCATAGAGAGTACACAAAAGCTTACGTTCTGAATTGCATATACTTGCATATACTTTAAGTTGGTCTTAAAGATGCAACTTGACTCCTATTTTGTTCTACTACTTCAGACCAACACGGCTGACTACTTGGATCTACCCAGGGAGGGTTCTGTGGATTTTTTATCTGTGCTTAGTAGTGAGAAGCTCCATTAATAAAAAGCTGCAGGCTGCAATTCTGTGCACGTGTTCTTAAGAACAAAACCTGCTGATCTTGGTTTTCTTTCAGGTAAATCAGCATGCGACTGGCTTGGCAAGTCGAAAAGAGGCTGGAGGAGAGGGAACTCTTCTTGACTGGTGCAATCCTACGCAGAGTTACTCCAGTCTAAGCACATGATATTCAGTGTGTGTAGACTGAAGCCACTCTGTGTAGGGATGCGCTGTAAGAATCTTGTACCTTCCTCCAGCAATGTCCAAACCACTGCCAGCCCCAGGACAGATGAGGATTGGGCCACTGGGGAAACTGCTAGGCAGTAGCTGTTGCTAGGCAAACCAAGTTTGCTTCTGTCAGTAAAATGCAACCAACCTTGGTTCTCTCGCTAAAAGTTGGGGGGGAGGCCCTTTCTAGACTCTTTTGGCCTTTGAGGGAGAACTCACTGGGCACAGTCCTGACTAGGGCTGCCAGCTTCAGGTTGATGGAAAATTTCTAGAGATTTTGTGATGAAGTTTGAGGAAGGCAGGGCTTGGGGAGGGGAGAGGCCTCAGCTGGATAGAATGCCACAGAGTCTGCCATCAAAAGCAGTTATTTTCTCCAGGAGAGAAATCAGTTATCTAGAGTTCGTGATCCCTGGCGATCTTCAGGCTCCACCTGGAGGTTGGCTACACTAGGCCTGATTGCTTGCTACTGCTGCTGGGAAGAAGATAGAGTTGCCAACTCTAGGTTGGGAAATTCCTGGAGGTTTGAGGGGTGGAGCCTGAAGAGGCTGGGGTTTCAGGAGGGGTGGGATCTCAGACAGTGCCATAGACTTCACCCTCCAAAGCAGCCATTCCCTCCCGAATTGCTGCCAATTTCCAGGTGAGGGCTCCAGATCATTCCGAATTGCAACTGCTCTCCAGATGGCAGATATCAGGTCCCCTGGAGAAAATCTGCTTTGCGGGGTGGGTTCTGTGCCATTATACCCTGCTTCAGTCCATGCTATGATTTTGAATTTTATAACTGATTGTAGCAATTTTACCTCTGTTTTCCCAGCACAATTTATATGGGTTACTGTAACTGACATTGGTTTTATCTCTATTGCTTTTGCTGCCTTTTGCCTTGAATAAACTTGATAAAAGCAGTGGCAGCTGGCCAAGATATGCCTCCCTGGTCCTCTCTGGCAAGGCTTCTCCCTCCTGCTGCCCTGAGGGGCAGCCTCAGCTACCCAAGCCATGGCCTGTAACGCCCAAGGATGTGGCCGGTGCCTCCTTCCTGTTGGCCAGAGCAGCAGCAGCCCCAGCCAGCCTGGAGTCCAGAGCACCTTCACCCAAGCCCAGCCTTACAGGAGGAACCTCCTCACGTGGAAAGACAGATTGCAGGGCGAGCAAGAAGGCCAATCTTCTGAGCTGCTCCAGGTTCAAAGATTAGCTTGGGTTGTGAATGCTGGTCAGCCAACTAGATCAGCTGCCCATTCTCATGTGCGGCTGGGCACCGCCCTCCAGCTTCCCTGGCAGCAACATGGCCGCCGGCCTTGACTCAATGCCTGAGACCTGCCACTGTGAACACATCCTCCGTTCTCTCTCCCCATGTCAAGAGCTGCTTTGCCCCTGCCCAGGCACAGGTAAGGTACTGCCAGGGGAGGAGTGGGATGCGGAACCGCCCAGTAGGAGAATCACACCTCAGAGCCCTTTACTGCCCCCTGCCTCTTCCCAGCCCCACCTGTCAGAGCCCCCCCCCCATCAGGTGCCTTCTCAGTGCATGCCAGGCAGCCCTGAACTCAGCACTGCCCCACCCAGGATCTGTGGGGAAAGGCCTGGTGAGTGGGTCCCACTCTTCCCCACGGGTTCTGAGGGCAGAGCCCTGCTGGTCTGCAGCAGAAGGGCTGGATTCCAGCCCATGGGGGGGAGACCCACAGGAGTTTGGAGGGGGGGGATAAACACCAAGAGCTCCCCCCCCCCGGCTGCTCCCTTCCTCTGGGGACACTGGATCTGTGCCCCCCAGTGCTCTGAGAGGTTTCTGCAGAGACTGGCCAGCTGGTTTGTTCTCGATGGCCTTTGGCCTTGACCTCTCCTCAGCCCTTGACCTTACCTTCTCCTCTCCCTCCTTCACAGCCAGCATCAGGTCGTCTTTGGTTCCTTTCTGGCAGTGCTGGCAGGTGCAGTCAAAATAGTACTGCTTCTTCAGCTGCTGCCTTCTGTCTTCACTGACGTTGAGGAAGTCAACATAGGAAACGGTCAGTTCTTCTCCCGGGGAGATCTTTCCCAGGGCCCGGAGCTCTATCCTGGTTATTCAGACAACCAAGAGAAAGGAACAAAAGATGGAAACCGCCCACCTTGGGCCAAGAGTTGCAGCCCTGAGTGATCAGTATCTATCCAGAAAGAGCGACTATCTAGAACTCATTAAAAAACCCTTAAATTCGTTGCTATGAATTCTGCAATCCTGTAAATTTTGCAACAAGAAAATGAATTCTGCAACAAGAAAAGCCAGTCCTGCAACCTGTAAAATTGTACAAATGAAAGCGATGTTTATGGTTTATCTTATTTTGCATAACTTCTCTGCAGGGTTCTGCATCCCCCCCCTGCTCCCACTAGCATTGTGGAGGAGGAAGGAGTTCTGGAGGGCACTGTGCTCTGGCCACCGGGTAGCTTCTTCAGGGGCCTCTGAGACCTTGGCCCGTGCCTTTCCCAGTCAGTCTTCAGAACCGCCATGCCTTCTTCACTACTTGCTGAATTGTGCCACTGTCTAGAATGGTTCTCAGCTTCTGCAGAGCTGCAGCAAACACACCACCCTGCTGAGAGCACTCACTCCATCCACCAGCTTCCTGGTGAGGCCTGGAGGTCTCCTGAGGTTGCAAAATCACAGGGATCTATTCGCCTGGAGAAAATGGCAGACTTTGTGGCATAAGCCCCACCCCAGGTCCTTCCCCCAGGCTCCACCATTCCCCCTCTCCACAAAACCCCCCAGCCTCCTCCTGGCCCCCTCAAAGCCAGTGTCCTCTGCTGCCCGCCCTCCCTCGCCAAGCCCTTCCCCTCTTCTTGCTTTGAGCAGGGAGCCCTGGGCGGGCAGGGCTCTGTTGAACAAGACCTCCTTGAGGTCAGAATGCCACCAACAGCTCTTGTCGGTTTCTTCCCTCCAACAAATAAAGTCCATCACACAATCACTAGCATGTCCAGAACCTCGTGTCCGTATGAGAAGTTATTGAAATCAGAATCCATTTAACAGTCTGACAACTGAAGAAGAACAGAATTGAAATGTCTTGGAATCTAGAAGGGGCATCTTATGAAGTCTGTAAAGATTTCCTGGTCCCTCTGTTGGAAAGACTTTCTGGACACACTACTGATTGTGTGATGGACTTTATTTGGTGGAGGGAAGAAACAGACAAGTGCGGTTGTACACACTGGCTTGAGATTGGAGACAATGTTGTAGAATATTATACGTTTGTTTGAAAATTGATTGCATAATATAAGATTGTTATTTAGTAGTTTTCCATCTGACTATTTTAACACTAAGACCCCCTATTTTGTGCAATCTATACTGAAGAGCAGCAGCACTGGGATCCGCTTCCAGTGGAGGTTGGGGACTTCTCAGCGGGGCAAATGGCTCCGCCACAGGGCAGCCTCTTGGGCAAAGAGACAAACTGCCGGCTGTTTGGGAAGCTCCAGGGCAGGGCCTCCTTGGGGCAGCGGCGGCAGCAGCAGGCGGCACACTGACTGGGGGTGGGATGCCAGTTATGAAGTCCTCCCAGGAGCTCAAAGCCACTTGCATGCGGCTCCCAAAAGGTCCGGGGGCATCCGAGGGCCTTCAGACCATCCTCTAGGCCTATTCAGGGAGCAGGGAGCCTTCGGGGTTCTCGTTCTTCCAGGGATGTGCTGACATCGCTTGTGGCAGGACCGGAAGTGATGTCCTCACGTTGCCAGTATAGCGTTCAGCCCGATGGTCTTGACTGAATAACCATAGAGTCTTGACTAAATGCTAGAGGTTTACCGGTGACATGGCGATGTCCCATTCAGTTGTGCTGGAGGTGATGTCAGGCCTGCTCTGTGAGGAGCCCCAAAGTGCCTAGAGCTCCAAGAGCTAGAACGCCCGAGGGGAGCAGAGCCTTTTCAGGAGCCCGGGGGGGGGGGCAGGGGCTTAGCCATTCTCCTGGGTGGGCGAAGTCCTGCCCAGATGCTTCTGCGTCAACCTGAAGGTATTCTGATGATTGCCCAAGGGAAATATCTCTGTGCCCAGCCCTTCACTAGGCGGCTGCAATGCACCATGGGAAATGCCACCTGAACCTTCTCCTCTCCGGCCTTAAAAGGTCTCGGAGGTTTTCTCAGGCCTGCAGAAGGATGTCAAACAAACCTGCATGCTGTATTTTTGAGCATAAACATTTTCAGCAGCTGTCCAGCTAAGCTGATGAAATCCCAGCTTTGTTGTAACAACGCCACCCTCAAGACCTTTCCCTGAGCCCTAAGACAGTGGCTGAGGACCAGGCCGGGACAGTTCCAGAATTATGTCAGTTTACAGGGAAAGGATCACACACACACAGAGGTGTGCCAGCAGACATGGTCCCGCTTCCTCGCCCAGGGGTCCCCAATGGGGTGCCAGGTGGGCCTTTTGCCCTGAAAGGTTTCTGATTGGCCACCAGAGTTTTGATTGCTTGTGCAGATGTTTAAAAACATTGTTTTGCAGTAGCTGCCCCCGCAGTGCAAGCATTGTCCCTGTGCGACTGGAGGCCACAGATAGCTTGTGGCCGGTGTGACCTCCTGTGGCAGCCATTTTGTAGCAGCCATTTTGTGACTTCTGCCCACCACACTCTGTCAGGATCGCAAAGGCACCTGCAGGCTCAAAAGGATTGGGGGACCCTCTTCTGGAGTGGGGCCTGTTTCCTTTCCATGTAACACTGATCATCGTCCCTGTCAGGAAAACTGACTAAAAGACATCTGTGAAGATTCCTGGTTTCCACCATGCCACAACGTCTGCTCCCAGGCACTGCTTCTGGCTGGCAGAACGGAGGCAAAGATGTCTCGGCCAGCTGCAGGGAAAGGCCTCCCTTGCGGGGAGAGGAGGAGACTTTCGTGTCCAGAGGCCTGGGCTGCATCCTGCCCCTTTGCAGACATGGGAGGTCTGAAGGGCTTAAAAGGAGGAGGAGACAGAAGTGCTCTTGCAGAGGAGCCCTCAGCCCAGCCCTGCAGAGGGTCAGCCCTGCCGATTTCCATCAGAGCTCCTGCAGACATGATGCACAGCATCCAGGCCGGGGGGAACTGACAACTCACTCCTCTCGGCTGGCAGTCCTGGCAGCCCAGCATTTGTCCATGGAAATCCAAAACAATCAGGGCTCCTGAATCTCCTTTTTTGTAGCAGCAACTCCTTTGCATGTTCCTCCACACACCCCTGATGTAGCCAATCCTCCCTGTAAGAAGAGCCATGTAAGCTCCAGGAGGATTGGTGACATCAGGCGCAGGCCCATAGCTAACCAGGGGCCCATGGGGCCTGGCCCCCCAACAGGTTTTGTGGGCCGCTGACCCCCTTCCCATGACCACCCCTCCTATGTGATTTAAATTGCGTGACTGCCCCTCCCATGCCATTCAAAGGGCCCGCCAATCAGCTGATCAGCAGGCTCTTTAAATCACTGGAAGGGAGAGGGATAGCCCCCCATGGCCCCCTCCCCCGTGGCCCCTAGCTACGGGGCTGCATCCAGGAAGTGTGGCCTAAGATGCAAAGGAGTTCCTGCCACAAAAAAAGCCCAGAAGCCAATCATCTCACTTTGCTTCATATCTAGCAATACAAGGCAGAAAGACATGGCATTACTGGGAGTCACACACGTTCTTGAGGTGAAAGGATTTCCATCCAAGATGCTTGATTCTCCCTGCCACCCCAGAAAACCTCCCTTAAGACTTGAATGAATAAAGTGTTCACTTACAAAGAACAAACAAACAGACGGGGAGCTTGCATGCAATTCAAAGCAGAGAAAGAATGAATCTGACAAAGTATTGCTGTTTTTTAAGGGCTTAAAAGGAGGGGGAGGAGGAGGAGCAAACACTGTGGTATTTCAACTTTTAAAATCAGAAGTGTGGGGGTTTGGGGGTTTTCTTGTTTGTTTGTTTGTTTTTTGGGGGGAAGAGCTTGTTTCGAAGACTTCCTAGACACCTGGTTGTTTTAATTTTGGCTATCATAGTTTTTGTAAGCTAGTGCAGATCAGAAGCAGTGAGCCAGATGGGGATGCCAGGAGCTTCCAGGTGGGACCTGGAGATCCCTTGGAATGACAGCTGCTCTCCAGACGACAGAAGTCAGGTCCCCCTGAAGAAGAGGGGTATTCTGGAAGAGGGGTGGCCTCGAGGGCACTGGACTCTGTGGAAGATGCTCCGCTCCTGCCCAGCCTCTGACTCCAGATCTCCAGGGCTTCCCAGCCTGGATATGGCAACCCTAGCGCCCCCATTCCCCTACTGGTGACTGGGAGGACCTGCCCCCCCGACTCCCTGCACTAGGAAGGGCATGGGGGAGGGGGCCTGGCCCTGTGGGTGGAACAGCCAGAGTCCAACGGGGAAATGGCGGCAGTGTCCAGGGTTAGAGCCATGCTTGCAATATTCTAAAGAGCAAAGTATTATTGCTGTTATATTTCATCTCTACTATTTTTCAGAGCCACAAAATTCACTTTTATGAAGACCAACCAGCAATGACACAAAACAGTATCTGAACTTTTGAATTCTCCAGAACTCTTGATCAGGGTGGGGGGTGGGGGAGATGCTGTGTGCAATGTGGAGCAGGGCAGGCAGCACCAGTGTTGGCACTGGGGCAAGGTGATGGTGCCCTGGCCATCCAGAAGCAAGAAGCCCCCAGAAACATCTCCACTCCCCACCCCACCCCACCCCTGCCTCTGGTTTCTTTTGAATGGCAAGGCTGATCAAGAGTTCTGGACAACTCTGAAGCTTGCACGGCTTGTGGCTGTTTTGGTTGGTCGAAATCAAAAGCATGAGGCATGGCTTTGGGAACTGGATTTTGCTGTGAACTAATGCCTCTGCTGCTCCCAGCCGTCCAAGGACAGAAGGGATTAGTTCATGACCAGGCACACCCCACAGCAGGGGCTTCGACCTTCCCCACCACGCGGCAGTTAGTCATGCTGATTCCTTTCCATCGTAAAGCACACCGGAAACAGGTCCTGCAGCGGGAAGCAGAAGCCATGATCTGGGCACAGAGTGAGTGATGAGGCCCTTGCCCAGGAGCAGTTTGGGGCCTTCAGAAATGACACAAGTCAGGGGCACAGAAGCATACAACTGGCACATTTGCTCAGCCCTCGCTTCAATCTCTTCCACAGAAATCAGTTGGATTTGAAAGCATGTGTATTTTAGAAGTGATTTGTTTTTGTCTTGTTATATACAAATTAAAGAAAGATATTGGCCCGAACAAGTGCTTGCCCCCCTTGGAATCTTTCAATCAGCCCTGATCCCCCAAACCCTTTAAGGCACTTCTGAACAGGGGCTGCGGGAGACGGCCAGCCGGGCGCTCAAGGGGGCAGGCCCCTGTGGCCCCCCCTTAGCACATGACGGCATTCTCCGCCTACTGGAAGACAAGCACTTTTTGCACTCTGCTGGAGATATTATACAACCTTACATATTCTATCCAATGTTACAGACAAATAAATTTGACAGCTTGGACATCTGGATTTCTCAAGGAATTTATTCTCCTTTTCTAACGTTGCTTTTATATGATTGTATAGAACATGCTCCTTTTGTCTTTTAAACTTTTTTTTAAAATGAACATGCTCCTTTTGTCTTGTAAACTACATATTTAAAAAAAATATCAATCCACTCCAAAAACTGGGGGGAGGGAGGCAAATAGAAGGGCTGGGTTCAGTGAGACTTTGTATAAAGGAAAGGAATGTACATTCAGAGGTTAAGAACAGTCACTGGCTACTCTAATAGACATCACTAATTAGCTTGTTATAATTGACTGTTGGAGTTTGGTGCCAAGACAGGATGTGAGGGGGAATGTTATGCTAAGGAGACCAACCAACCTCATCTGGGTGTGGAACAGGGATCGGACAGCCTCATGACTGAAAGAAAAAACAGACAACTGCAATTTGACGTGGCACAAACAGGAGAAAAGCAAACAGAATCTGCACATTGATCCTAGCAGACAGTCAGAAGGGCACACACAAACAGAAGCCCTCTTCAGTCACTACAGTTTGGGTACTCAAGGGAGACAGTGTTGCCCTCCCACCCCCAACCCTGTTTGGTAGACTAGGCAGTTGGCGTCTTTCCAGCGGACGCCCTCAACAATGCATGTAGCAAAACGGAGACAGCCGTGTTTCCTTGTTCACACCAAAGGATGTCCACAGGAACGGAAAGGACCAGACCACAAGTGAGGGGATCACCCCCGAGGCAGCAGCACCAACACTGCTGTGACTGAGAAGGAAGGGCTAAAGGCAATGGTGAAAGATGCTGCAGGAACAAAGGCCTGCAAAACAAGGTCATCCAGACACACTGAATAGTCCAATGCAATGGAATTTGGAGTGGTAGATTTGAATATGCTCCTCTGGCCCGGGGGCAGGGGAGAGACCTCCACACAGCCAATTGCTTTCAGAGAAGAGGATACTACAAGGCCACCTTGAGAGGAGACAGTTGGGGTGCAACGGCCAGCAGGGCCTCCGTTAATCCTTTCCTCTCCGCACCCCACCTGCCCATCAGTCTTCAATTTTGACATATTTATTTCCTTCACTATGTTTTCCCTCAGAATTAAACCCAAACAAATGGTGACCGGATCGGCTAAGCTTGTTATTCCATGACTCTGTCAAGCACCTTTATTATGCTGTGGGCTGCCTGCCTGGGTGTCTGGACTGGTGACTTCCATTCCCCCCACCCCACCCCCCCCGCTCTGGGGAAGGGGCCTGCTCGCCAAAGCTCCTGCCTTGAATCATTTGGGGGAATGCCCCCCTTGGTTCTCTTCTTCAAGCCCCAGAAGTCAACAGAAGCTGGCCTGCCCGAGGCCCTGAGCTCCCCCCCATCCCCTCCTCAAGGTATGTCCTGCAAATGTATCTCCCCCTGCAGCCCCAGGGGATGTGGCTCTCTCTGAGGGACTGCTTGCCTTGTCTCCCATCTCTCCCCGTATCAGTGATGGACTTACTTGCCGTTGTTAAAGATGACGGAGCAGTTGGGCCAGCAGTCGTGGTTGACCATGCAGAGGTTGGGGAAGATGGCCACGCCCACTGCCTGCAGCCCCCGCTGGTCACTCAGGGTGAACCCATTGCAGTTGATCTGCTCCACAAACACACAAGGGCAAAAAGGCGTTAGCGGGGAAGGGGGCTGAGGGTCAGGGCTGCCACCTCC
Organism: Heteronotia binoei; assembly: GCF_032191835.1. Taxonomy (NCBI): domain Eukaryota; kingdom Metazoa; phylum Chordata; class Lepidosauria; order Squamata; family Gekkonidae; genus Heteronotia; species Heteronotia binoei. The sequence goes on along the minus strand of NC_083232.1, from coordinate 104,612,749 downwards.
TACTTGGGGGCCTCCCTGAACCAGCTCCTTGGAGGGAACAAGCAAACCTCCCTCATCTGGCCAAAGCAACCCGGGGACAAAGACTCTGACTTACAAAGTCCCCAAATAAGTATAATAGTAAAGCATGGAATATCTAATGTCACCATTTTTGAAAATGATTTTTCCCTCCTTCACAGTTAGATTGGAGGCTCTTGCTACTTGCGGGGTGGGGGGGTCAGCATGTGGTCCTCTGTCTGTGGCTCTCAGGCCGCCACTACTCGCTGCTTGCTGGGCAGTTTCCAAGGAACAGACCGTCAGGTGCTCCTGGACTCCAGCTTTGTTCGACTGCCCACCTGGGTCTCAGAATGGCTGCAGGCAGCTTTACAGAGGGGAGGTTGTCTCCATTCGGCTTTCGTAGAGCAGGTTGTGGGGGGGGGAGGGGTGCTTCCCATCCCAGCCATGTGGCGTGAAGAGCAGGCTGGCCTGGGGCGGAGCTGCACTTGCTCCTCTGGGTCTCCTCTCAGAGACTCGTCCAGGCCAGCCACGCGGATCCACCCTCCAGCAGCTGGATTACTGTCACATGCTGTAGGTTGGGCTGCCCTTGAGGGCAACCTATTTGAAAGCAGCCATGTTGGGGCTGACAGTCTCCTCCCGCCCTTCCACACGTTCTGGCTGTTTATCCCCCTGAAGGCCTCCGGCCCAGCCCTGACCAGAGCCGAGCAGGCTCCCGAAAGAGGGGAGTGGGAGCCTCTTGCTAGAAACCACCGGGTCATGCTGTAGAGTCATCTTATTGGTAGGCAGCCTGTGGGCACTTTAGTGGAGGGGGGCATGGGGGGCGGTTATTGTATGCTCTACATGCTTAAGTTAAGATTGTAAGCTGCCTTGAGCCACAAGGAAAGATGTTTTCAGGAATGACCACAGCCTAGAGCAAGGGTCGCAGCCAGCCCCACCCAGGGCTTTCCAGTGGGCAGGCCAAGCCCCACCTCGACTGCTGCCAGCAGGGGAAGGGGAGGGCCCCTTGGGGGAGCTTGCCTCAGCAGAACCCTCCCCCCAGGCAGGCCAACCTACCACCCCCAGGATGTGGGAAATGTACTGCATGCCAAACTGCTTGCTGTTGGGGGGCCAGAACTCCAGGAAGCACTCCAGGTCGACCCGCAGCTCCGTCTTCTCCTCCGCTCCAAAATGCTCCACGTGGTTCTGCAGCTCATCGATGGAGACCAAGCTGCCCTCCGTCAGCCCCCCGCCTTCGCGCTCAATGCGCCACAGGATCTGGGCAGCCAGCCTAGGGGAGACCCAGAAGCACAAGAGAAGGAGGAGGCCTTGAGCACAGCCATGGCCACTCTCAACCGCCTTCAGAGGGGCCTAGTTTAACTTTATGGGACCACTTGTAGAAATGCTTTGTGATTCTAATAGATTTCCACAGTATTGGGTTCAAAATAATAATAATAATAATAATAATACATTTTATTTGTATCCCGCCCTCCCCGCCGAGGCAGGCTCAGGGCGGCTAACAACATCCATTAATAAAACAAGTTATACAGTAGTTTAAAACAACAAGTAACGAATTGATTAAAATTCTAAAACAGTAAAACAATAAAAAAAAGAAAAGAAAATATTATTTCTTTGCGACGCTGCCCTTCCCTGAAGCGGCTCAGGGCCACTGACATCAAAGTCAAATACAGTATATAGTAAGGTTGTTTTAATTGCATTAAAATGCATTAAGCCAATTCACAGAAAACAGGATTCTGTCCAAGATTATGGATCATTTCAGCCTCCTGGGCGGAGCAGATTTGGAGACCGGCCTGAGGCACCCCTGGGGCCCACCCAGCCTCCTAGTGGATTTATTTTATTTTATTTATATCCCGCCCTCCCCACCAAAGGCAGGCTCAGGGCGGCTCACAAACTGAGGGTGGACACAAGCACATTAGTGTGACCAGTAAAATAAACAACAATAACAACAATAGGTACAGGTATTCATTTAACCAGGCATCTTTCCTAGTTATGGGCCCTTCCCCAAGCCTTGGCTCCCCCTCGGGACCCCCCCCCCATCGCCTCGGCACATGAAGCAGCTAGTGGCTCCAGCAAGCTCTCCTCTGAAGCACTCGGAGCAGAGGTGGGTGGGCGGGCAGATGCCGAAAGTTGGGTGCAGCTTTCCAGGAAACCTGTTCTTTCTGGGCTTTCAGGGATCAGGGGAGCTCCCCCGATCCCTGAAAGCCCAGAAAGAACACCCGCCGCCTTCCCTGCCAAGTGTGCTCCGAGTTCGGAGTGCGCTGGGCAGGGAAGCCGCGTTCTTCCTCGGCTCTGAGGGATCGGGGCAGCTCCTCCAACCCCTCAGAGCCAAGAAAGGCTCAGAGACGGCGCGAACGGGGACGGGCTGCCCACCTAGTTTGCCAACTCTCACAAGCCAGCCCTGTGCGTAGCTTTCCAGGAGTGTGATGGGAGGGAGGGAGGGGGCAGTCCTTGGGCAAGAGAAGGCCTTCTGCAGAGCATGCCTAGAGGTGTCTGCGTGCCCATCCCCAGCATGTCTCTCACCGGATGTTTTCATTGGGTGCCTTCCCCTGCTTCTTGATGGCAAAGCACTCACTCTTGTGGTTTGCCCAGCCATCCCTCTGGCAGGTCCGGTCACAGTAATGGGCAAACTTGCACTGGCCGCAGCGGTGGAGTTTCTCATGCCGCTTGAAGCACGTGTGGCAGACCAGGTGAGTCAGGCTGGAATGAGGAAGAGAGAAACAGCAGCTGGGTGAGCAGCACAGGGGGGGGGGGAGTCTTGTCTGGAGGAGGTCACTCAGAACCACCCCCAGATCTGGCCAGTAGCCAACCTGCCCAGTCAGGGCAGAACTCAACCAGGCTTCCCTCATGGGCCCAGCCATTTCAGGACCTCTGAGGCAGCGGAGTCTTTCTCTCTCTCTCTCTCTCTCTCTCTCTCTCTCTCTCTCTGTCTCATAAGAACATAAGAGAAGCCATGTTGGATCAGGCCAGTGGCCCATCCAGTCCAACACTCTGTGTCACAGAAGAACATAAGAGAAGCCATGTTGGATCAGGCCAATGGCCCATCCAGTCCAACACTCTGTGTCACAGAAGAACAAAAGAGAAGCCATGTTGGATCAGGCCAATGGCCCATCCAGTCCAACACTCTGTGCCACGGAAGAACATAAGAGAAGCCATATTGGATCAGGCCAGTGGCCCATCCAGTTCAGCACTGTGTTGCATAAGAACAGAAAAGAAGCCATGTTGGGTCAGGCCAATGGCCCATTCAGTCCAACACTCTATGTCACAGAAGAACATAAGAAAAACCATGTTAGATCAGGCCAGTGGCCCATCCAGTCCAACACTCTGTGTCACATAAGAACATAAGAGAAGCCATGTTAGATCAGGCCAGTGGCCCATCCAGTCCAACACTCTGTGTCACATAAGAACATAAGAGAAGCCATGTTGGATCAGGTCAGCCATGTTGGATCAGGCCAGGTCAGCCATGTTGGATCAGGCCATCAGGAGGTCCACCAGTGGGCCCAGGACACTAGAAGCCCTCCCACTGTTGCCACCCCAACAAGCACAAAGAATGCAGAGCATCACTGCCCCAGACAGAGAGTTCCATCTATACCCTGTGGCTAAGAGCCACTGATGGACCTCTGCTCCATATGTTTATCCAATCCCCTCTTGAAGCTGTCTATGCTTGCAGCTGCCGCCACCTCCTGTGGCAGTGGATTCCATGTGTTCATCATCCTTTGGGTGAAGAAGGACTTCCTTTTATCTGTTCTAACCCAACCGCTCGGCAATTTCATGCGCACACCACCACCTTCCCTGCACAGGTGTGAAACTCAAAGCTCCAGCCAACTAAGAGAGGGGGAGGGTTTCTTTGTCCCTCTGCCCAACACAGAGCCCTACGTGGCCACCAGGCAAATGAGGTAATTGCCTAGATGTAACCTACCTTTAGATAACTAGCAAAACTTATGGACGTCACATACTTTTTCAGCTCTAAACAGGACTCAGCTATTTAAAACAGTCTCTAGGTGGTATGTTACACCTATTAAACTCCACCATATGCATAGTTCTTTCTCCAAAAATTGCAACTTGATTGGGAACCAGCTTCACTGCTGGTGGCAGTGCCACCAAGTTCAAAAGTTTTGGAAATCTATTCAAAGCAAACTGCATACTATTCTACATGTTCATATCCCTCTGAAATGTGAATATTTTATTTTAAATATTTGGACATGCCATCTGGAAAACTTTCACGGTTACAAACTTCTAGAAAAGTTATGTGCAGAGGCATGTTTGGAAATAGCATCTAAATGGAAATCTTCAAAACAACTATCAACAAACAATTGGCAAATAAAAGTTTAGGAAATGTGTGTGCTTGATAAAATTACTGACTCATTAAAGCAACAGGACTCTGAGTTTTATAAGTCCATCTTTTTTACAACTTGGTCCCCATATCTAGATTATCTTGCATCGGACAAACTTTATGTTAGTCAACTGGAAGTGACTAACAATATTTATTAAACATATGTTTTTAATTTATGTTGGAAATGTAAGGTTTAACTCGAATAAGGTTCACAGCTGCTTTTATGTCTTATAAGTGGTATAACTGATATTTGTACATTCTTGCCTAAGCCTTAATACTATCAAGATTCATCTCAACTTTGGAAAAGTTTCATTTATATATATGTAAGATGACACTCAATTTTCGTTTGTAATTTTTTTAATTTTTAATAAAGATTTATATTATTTAAAAAAAAAAACAAAGCCCACCAAATAAAATCACATTTTAAAAGGACCCCCCTCCAAACATCGATGATTAAAACAATTTAAACTATTTGAAAATGAAAACAATTAAAGTTGGTTCCGGAAGGATTAGTCAGGAGCACCAAGGGAATGCCTCATGAAACAGAAGAGGCTCCACCCGCTGGCAGAAGACAGCCACAGGAGGGGACAATAGCTCTTCTGGGGCGGGGGGCAGGGTGAGAGTCCCTGGGCCCTGGCTGCTCCCTGCCTCAGGCCTTCTGGTGCCCCACAGGGGCCAAGCCCGGCTGCTTTCTGGAAGCTGTCAGGATGGAAGCCAGTGGGGCTCTCCTGATATGGCCACGGAGAACAACAGGCCCTGCTGAGGGGAGGGGCAGGGCAGCCCAGGGAGCCCAGCAAGCTCCCGTCTTTTTTCGGAGGGGGGCAAAGGAACACAAGTGGCTGTTTTCCCACTGAGCTTACCTCGGAGCGACGTCCCTCTTCACCGCGCAGCGTCTGCGTGGATTTCCCACCAACTGCTCCGAGGCTGCTCTGAGTAACCAAGTAGAGTCGCGGCTTTTGCGTCGCTAACGTAAACTGGTTTTTAGCGGTTTCCATTTGCGACGCAAAAGGTCGGGAACTTCCTGGTTCCTCGGAGCAGCCTCAGAGCAGTTGGTGGGAAATCCGCGCAGACGCTGCGCGGTGAAGAGGGACGTCGCTCCGAGGTAAGCTCAGTGGGAAAAGTCCAATTCAAGACATATCTGGGGACTTTGGGGGTAGAGCCAGGAGCAAGGTTGTGACAAGCAGAATTGAATTCCAAAGGGAGTTCTGGTCATCACATTTGAATGCCTTCCCTCTATTGGAAATAATAAAGGCTAGGGGCACCTTTTTGGGGGGCTCATAGAATTGGTCCAATCCTTTTGAAATTTGGAGGGTATTTTGGGGCGAGGCACTGGATGCTATGCTGCAAATGTGTTCAAAAAACAGGCCCCCAGAGCCCCAGATACCCGCATATCGATGCTTTATAATACCCTATGAGAATCAGTCTCCATGAGGAATAATGGAGGGCTGGTAATGAGACAGGAAACCCAGGTCTCTATTCCATGCAGGAGGATTCAGTCCAGGAGGAGGCAAAGAATAAATGGGCAGAAGGCTGACATTAGAAACCAGGCCCTTCAGTTGCTGGCCTAAGTGGCAGGGCTCTCACCAAGGAGTGCCCAAGGGGGTTGAGAATGAGAGCCTGCTGAACTGCAACTAGTCCTGAAGCTCAAGGCAAGGCCTTCTCCCGGACTGGGCGGAGGGCTCGTTTCCCTGTCTCCTTACCCAATGTGCCCTGGTATCATTTGGCATCTGAAATACTCCACTCTCCAAGATAGAAGGACCAATCCATGTGTTCTGATTCCTAATTAGGGTCTTTTTGAAAGAAATTAAAGTACAGAAAGGAGCAGAGAAATCCAACTTTTCTGAATAAAATTGTGCTTGTCAGAAGAACCCACTGTCCCTCCCTCCCTCCCTCTGTCCAAAGAACAGAGGCTTGCTTGCACACAGAGGCTTATACCTGGAATAAAACACTGTTGGTCTTGAAGCTGCCATGGGTCTCTCTTTCCTCCCCCTCCCTTCCTCCCCAAAACAGGAGCAGCAGCCCCCAAAGGAGGAAGCAGAAGGAGGGGTGTCCGTGAGAGAGGGGGGGCTTGAATCAGAAAGCAGCCAGAGAGCTCTCTGTGTGCCTGGATGTGTGAGAGAGGGAGGGGGTGAGAGAGGGAAGGCAAGAGGCAGGAAGCAAAGAGCCACTAGGGAAGGGGGAGTTAGGGTGGGGGAGCAAGGTTGTTAGCCAAAATGCCCTCAAAACAAGGTTGGGGAATTAGTTAGGTGGGCACCTGGCTCACTAGGAATCTTTTTACCTTTGTACACAAGGTTGACCAGCCAGAGAGTGATGCTCAATAACAGGACCCTAATTTAGTAAAACCAATTGTAATTTATTAAGAAAAATATAGTCTTCCATACAAGATTAAAAATACAATCACACATTCACACAGTCCTAGGAAAGATGATAGATAGATGATAGATAGATGATAGATAGATAGATAGATAGATAGATAGATAGATAGATAGATAGATAGATAGATAGATAGATAGATAGATAGATAGATAGATAGATAGATAGATAGATAGATAGATAGAGGAACATATAAGAGTAGACACACAGGGCAATATTTACCTATCGCAGTCTTCGAGGAAGGCTCCAATGGCGACACATAAGAACATAAGAAAAGCCATGTTGGATCAGGCCAATGGCCCATCCAGTCCAACACTCTGTGTCACACAGTGGCAAAAAAAATTATATATACACACACACTGTGGCTAATAGCCACTGATGGACCTCTGCTCCATATTTTTATCTAAACCCCTCTTGAAGGTGGCTATGCTTGTGGCCGCCACCACCTCCTGTGGCAGTGAATTCCACATGTTAATCACCCTTTGGGTGAAGAAGTACTTCCTTTTATCCGTTTTAACCTGTCTGCTCAGCAATTTCATCGAATGCCCACGAGTTCTTGTATTGTGAGAAAGGGGGAAAAGGACTTCTTTCTCTACTTTCTCCATCCCATGCATTATCTTGTAAACCTCTATCATGTCACCCCGCAGTCGACGTTTCTCCAAGCTAAAGAGTCCCAAGCGTTTCAACCTTTCTTCATAGGGAAAGTGTTCCAGCCCTTTAATAATTCTAGTTGCCCTTTTCTGGACTTTCTCCAATGCTATAATATCCTTTTTGAGGTGCGGCGACCAGAACTGCACACAGTACTCCAAATGAGACCGCACCATCTATTTATACAGGGGCATTATGATACTGGCTGATTTGTTTTCAATTCCCTTCCTAATAATTCCCAGCATGGCGTTGGCCTTTTTTATTGCAAACGCACACTGTCTTGACATTTTCAGTGAGTTATCTACCACGACCCCGAGATCTCTCTCTTGGTCAGTCTCTGCCAGTTCACACCCCATCAACTTGTATTGGTAGTTGGGATTCTTGGCCCCAATGTGCATTACTTTGCACTTGGCCACATTGAACCGCATCTGCCACGTTGACGCCCACTCACCCAGCCTCAACCGATCCCTTTGGAGTTCCTCACAATCCTCTCTGGTTCTCACCACCCTGAACAATTTAGTGTCATCCGCAAACTTGGCCACTTCACTGCTCACTCCCAATTCTAAATCATTTATGAACAAGTTAAAGAGCATAGGACCCAGTACCGAGCCCTGCGGCACCCCACTGCTTACCGTCCTCCACTGCGAAGACTGCCCATTTATACTCACTCTCTGCTTCCTATTACTCAGCCAGTTTTTGATCCACAAGAGGACCTGTCCTTTTACTCCATGACTCTCAAGCTTTCTAAGGAGCCTTTGATGAGGAACTTTATCAAAAGCTTTCTGGAAGTCAAGGTAAACAACATCTATCGGGTCCCCTTTGTCCACATGTTTGTTTACCCCCTCAAAGAACTGTAACAGGTTAGTGAGGCAAGATCTTCCCTTGCAGAACCCATGCTGAGTCTTCCTCAATAACCCGTGTTCATCAATGTGCCTACTCATTCTGTCCTTAATAATGGTTTCTACCAACTTTCCCGGTATTGAAGTCAGACTGACAGGCCTGTAATTTCCCGGATCTCCTCTGGAACCCTTTTTAAAGATGGGGGTGACATTTGCTACCTTCCAGTCCTCAGGAACAGAGGCAGATTTCAATGAAAGATTACAGATCTTTGTTAGAAGATCCACAAGTTCAACTTTGAGTTCTTTCAGAACTCTCGGATGTATGCCATCCGGACCTGGTGACTTATTAGTTTTTAATTTATCTATCAGTTGTAGGACCTCCTATTTTGTCACCTCAATCTGATTCAGGCCTTTAAACACCTCTTCCAAAATTTGTGGTTCTGGGGCGGGCAAAAGTTCTCGTCTTTCACAGTGAAGACGGAGGCAAAAAATTCATTTAGCTTCTCAGCCATTTCCCTATCCTCCTTCAGTAATCCTTTTACCCCATGGTCATCCAAGGGCCCCACTGCCTCCCTGGCTGGTTTCCTACTTCTAATATATTTGAAGAAATTTTTATTGTTGGTCTTTATGTTTTTTGCAATATGCTCCTCATAGTCCCTTTTTGCCTGCCTGATCACAGTCTTGCATTTGATTTGACACAGCCTGTGTTCCCTTTTACTAATCTCACTTGGACTGGTTTTCCACCGCTTAAAGGAGTCCTTCTTACCTTTTACAGCTTCCATTACTTTGTTTGTTAACCATGCAGGCCTTTTCTTATGCCTGTTTGTGCCTTTCCTAACTTGTGGTATGTATTTTATCTGAGCTTCTAGGATTATAGTTTTAAATAGTGTCCAAGCTTCCCCAAGGGTTTTGACCGTATTTACCTTTCCTTTCAGTTTCCTCCTCACATGCCTCCTCATCTCAGTGAATTTACCCCTTTTAAAGTTAAACGTGGTTGTGGCGGTCTTTATGGGCAACTCCCTATTTATACAAACGGTGAAATCAATAACATTATGGTCACTGCTCCCAAGCGGCGCAATCACTTTTACATCTCTCACCAAGTCTTGGGCATTACTTAGGACCAAATCCAGGATCTTCTCACCCCTGGTAGGTTCTGAAACCATCTGCTCCATAGCACAGTCATTGAGAGCATCAAGAACCTCAACCTGAGCCATTCGTGGGAAGGGCGGGATATAAATCTCAAATAAATAAAAAAAAATCTCTTTCTCTCTACCGGAACACATATTGACCCAATCAATCTGTGGGTAGTTAAAATCACCTATTACGACACAGTTTTTACGTTTAGCCGCTATCTTTAAGCCTTCCATCATATTATAATCGTCCTCTCTCTTTTGATTTGGTGGGCGATAACAAACTCCCATAGCTAAATTTCCTTTTGGGCCCTCTATTTCAACCCAAAGCATTTCTAAAAGTGAATCTAATTCTCTGACCTCAGTCTTACTGGACCGTATATCCTCTCTGACATACAGAGCCACCCCACCTCCAACTCTTCCCTCCCTATCCTTCCGATATAACTTATATCCAGGAATCACCGTGTCCCACTGATTCTCCTCATTCCACCAAGTTTCTGAAATTCCCACAATGTCTATGTTTTCTCCCAACACTAAACATTCCAATTCACCAATTTTACTTCGAACACTTCTAGCATTTGCATACAAACATCTATAATTTCCCAGGCAAGCTAGGCCCGCCACCTTCCTCCTGCCGCCTCGAGACTCAGGCAGACAGTCCATACTGTTTGTCGCCATCACAGTGGACAACTCTGGTCCATTACCCGGTAGAAAAATAGCAGCCAACACTTCATCTCTTTGAGACGAGTCCGCCCGAACCAGAGACATTTCATCTCCTGTCGGCTTTCCCCCAAGTTTTAGTTTAAAAACTGCTCTGCCACCTTTTTGATTTTAAGCGCCAGCAGCCTGGTTCCATCCGGGAACAAGTGGAGACCGTCTCTTTTGTACAGCTCCCTCTTGTTCCAGAAAGCATCCCAGTGCCTAACAAACTTAAACCCTTCCTCCTTACACCATCGTCTCATCCACACATTGAGACTTCTAATTTGTGCCTGTCTCTCCTGCCCTGCACGTGGAACAGGTAGCACTGCTGAGAAGGCTACCTTGGAGGTCCTGGCCTTAAGTCTCCTGCCTAGCAGCCTAAATTTTCCCTCCAGGACCTCACGACTGCATTTCCCCACATCGTTGGTGCCAACATGCACCACGACCACAGGCTCCTCCCCAGCACTGTCTATCAGCCTATCTACTACACGCGTAATGTCCGCTACCTTCGCACCAGGCAGGCAAGTCACCATACAGTCAGTACGCGGTTTCGCCACCCAGCTGTCTGCTTGCCTAAGGATCGAATCACCAACTACCAAAACTCCCCCTCTCCCCTTGCTCAGGGATGGTTCCTTGGCACGAAAGGATTCCTGCTCACCAACCGAAGAAGAGGTCCCTTCTGAGGGCGCATTCCCCTTATCCTCAGCACGGTGCCCTGTTCCCTCTCGACCCTCACACTCACTGGCAGCAACGGGGCTGCTACGTTCAGAGTGGGGCTTATCTAATACGCCCCCGAGATTCTTCCCCGAGTGCCTAACTGACCGTCTCTGCTTCTCCAGGGCTGTCACCTCGGCCTCAAGGGTACGAACCCGTTCCCTGAGGACCAGGAGCTCCTTGCATCGAGTACACACCCAAGACTTCTGTCCTTTGTGCAGATAGTCGTACATGTGACACTCAGTGCAAAACACTGGAAAGCCCCCAACACCCTGCTGGCATTCTATCTTCATGATATAAATATACAGTCCTCTTTAAATGCTGTCTGTTTAAGTGGCTCCCCTTCTGGAGGGTCAACTTACCTTACCTTAACTTACCTTATGGGGAGAACAAGGAAATCAGGGATCTGGGTTCTTGGTCCTTAGGGAGCCCCCAGGCGAAGAGCCCTTTAGCTCTCATCCTTCGGCTCGCGCCAAAGGCTCGCGCCTTTGGCAAGGCTTGGCTTAAAATGCAAAGAGGGTGGGGCAGAGTCACTCCTCAGCAATCAGCAGCAATCACTCTTAATCTCTTTCTCCTTTAGCCCACTCAACCAAACAAGAGCAAACAAGAGCAAACAAACAGCAGTCCCCCTGCTATCACACCTCAGAATTTTAGGCAGCCCCACAAGCTCAGAATGAAGTCTTCCAACACTCAGAAATTCCCAGCAACTTCTCCAGCTGCTCTGCACTGTTGTGCTCCTCTCAGACCTCTGTGAGATGTGAGGAAGTGGGTAAGGGACCCGAAACTGATCAGGAATCGGGGCTGGATCTATGCAGTGGAAGGTGGGATACTGATAGATACACACCTGTGGGTAGCTAGTCCACAGGTTATAAGGACTCTATTGAGCCCTCAGGGGATGGGAGGTATCAGGGAGGAGAAAGGGGAGGCTCTGCGATGACCATGAAGGCTGGACATTCGCAGAGCCAATGGCAGGTCCATGGGTGGCATCTAATTGGGTGCCTGCTTTTGACCAATGAACTTTGCCTTGGTCCTATGTACCTGGAAATTTCCAGGTTGCAACAGGGCCTGAGGCGGCTCCAAGGTGTCAGACTGGGAGAAGAATAGGAATGGCTAGATACTTAAGATTAAATGGGCTTATCTGGGAAGGTGACAATAGGGAATCAAATATGGACCTAGGTATCCCCGGTGTAGACAAAAGACTTGGTTGAGACAGGAGATGTTCTTCCTCTTATCCCATCATCTTCTGGGCAGGAACCATTGTCTAGGGTTTTGCCAGACAATCAGGAACAACAGTTGAGCTGTTAATCCATTCATGGGGCAGATGGGTTGCTTGCGGGCTAAGGGTGACATAGGGTGTGTACGTGAGCTTTCCACTATGAAGGAATGAAGTCCAGCCTGGCAGGAAGATGGCTACGAGTGGTGTTAGCGTTACACGGTGGATTCCATGTTCAGCACTTCACAACCGGTCGCCTGGATAGCTCCTTGGCGGCGCAGCTTCTTCCGTTCCATGGCAGGCCCATTTGGTGACGGGGAAACGTCCGTGTGTGTGTTAGCAAGCACTCTGTACCGGGTTAGAATGCCTGCAAACTTGGGGCTGCTTGTACACATAAGTCCCTTTAGGTTCCTGGATAGCTTTGCCTACACTCTCTGGCCAGACGTGTGCGAGCTCACTTCTCCAGGCGCCCTGGCAACCATACTGGTGACTATGATGTTCGGGGAAAAGGGGGCTTTTCCTCACAAGGTAAGGTGCCTGCTGGAAAGGGAAGCAGGAGAAGGAAGTTGCTCAGGGGACAGATCTGAGCCCTGTGTGGGCCAGATACATCCTGCAGGTTGCATGTTTGACACCCTGTTCGAGATTAATAACTAAACAAAGCCCTGGGCTCTTTCCACCAGGCTTTCAATGACTTTCACTCTACCCTCAACCTGACAATGAACCCATGCGGGGCTTTTTTTGTGGCAGGAACTCCTTTGCATATTAGGCCACGCCCCCCTGATTCAGCCAATCCTTCAAGAGCTTACAGTAGGCCCTGTAAGAATAGCCCTGGAAGCTCTTGGAGGATTGGCTACATTGGGGGTGTGGCCTAATATGCAAAGGAGTTCCTGCTACCAAAAAAAAGCCTGAAACCATGTATGCAAGAAATACATTTTCTGGGCACTACTATAAAAATACACAATGGATGCATAGATACCACCTTATACCAGAAACCTACTGACTGACAAACATACCTGCATGCCTCCAGCTACCACCCTAAACGTCCCAAACGATCCATTGTATACAGCCAGGCTCTATGCTGCAGCCACATTTGCTTCTCACCTGAGGGATCTACAACAAACCTTTTTGGAACTAAAGTACTACCTGATGAAGCCAGGAAACAGATTAACAAAGCCAGAATGATAGCCAGAGAAAACCTGTTACAAGACAGGCCCAAAAAAGACAATAACAGAACACCACTAGTGGTCACACACAACTCTCAATTCAAAACAGTTCAACACATCATAAACAATTTGCAATCTCTATTGGACAGTGACAGCTCTCTTTCAAAGGTACTGGGGGGGCAAACCTTTTCTTGCACACAGACAACCCCCCAATTTCAAAAAAAAGCTCCTCACACACAACAATACAAAATCTCATTTGAGCATGGACCAGAGCTTGCAATAAACCCAAGTGCACCCAGACAACACAATCCCTGGGCCTAACAGCATTAACTACACCATCTCAGGCTCTTTCACTTGCTCATCTGCCGACATTATATATGCCATTAAATGCCAACAATGCCCTTCAGTTCTCTACATAGTGTCAGAACTTGTAATTATTGAACTCTATGATAGTAATGCCTGCTTAGCTTAGCTGAATCTATATTGTAACTGTTAGGAAATAGCTAGCTCTGTATCTGACAGTGTGCACAAATGCTTCGCATTCCAAGCAAACGGGAGGGTGACGGGGAGTTCTTGGGAAACATCTGCCAGTAACCTTTGAAGCTGCCTCCCCCTCTCCTCTCTCACCGATAAGAAGCCTTGGAAACCCAGCAGGGCCTCTTGACGGGTGGGAACCAGTTTGTTATTGTAACTAGAATAGCTTAAAGAATGTAACCGCTGCTGAGCTCGTCATCAGAATCAACTCGTCTTCTACCTGTATAGTTCTCAATAAACGCTTAGACTTTAACCAGAGTCATGGGCCTCGTTTGACGTTCTTCAAGTTCTGACATTTTGATTCTGATCATATTTTGGAGCTTATCCGAACTGGGAACCTTGGCTGGATGGCTAAAAGGGCACCAGATAACGGAGAGCCCACCAACAAACCCATGGAGGCGGATCTCTGGGCCTTGATGGAGGAGATCCAGGCCAGCCATGTCCAGATCACCCGAGAAATCCGGGAACAGCTGGACGCGATCCGGAGGCAGACCGGAGCCCGAGAGGGACCGCGGGGCGCGCCGGCCCCGCTACCCCCGCCGGCGCCGCCACCGCCCGCCGGCCCCGCAGCACCGGGACCCCCCACAGCGCCAGCTGCCCCAGCAGCCCCAGCCCCCGCGAGACCGCCACCAGCAGTGCCGGTCGCCCCGGCGGGAACGGGATGGGGGGGGCCGAGAATTGAAGATCACGTTCGATGGGGACGGAGACGAAGTGGACTACTTCACCATCCAGTGCAACAATTTCTTCACGCACTGGGGAGCAGGCTACCCCACGGAGGCGAGTCGGGTGGACCACATCGCTTCCAGATTGAAGGGGGCCGCGCGGAAATGGTACGTGGGGTTGTACGCTGGACGCAAACCCGAGTTAGCCACGGTGGCCGACTTCCTCCAAGCCATGCTGCGCCAGTACGGGGACCCCCTACGAGAGGAGAAAGCCGCCGAGGCCCTGCAGAGGATCGAGCAAGGGAACCGCACGACCCTTGAATACGCCACCGAGTTCACGGAGCACTGCGCGGCAACGAGGGGATGGAGCGAGGTGATGAAGTACACAGCGTTCAAGAATGGGCTGAACGCGAACATCCTCGACCGGTGCTACAAACGAGGGCGACCCGACACCCTAGTGGGATGGATCCAGCTGGCGGGAGAAGTGGAGACCGACTTGCAGCATGTCGGGAGGCGCCGCCAGCAACAGCTGAGCAAGAAAGGGGAGAAATCGGGCCTCGCCACTGGCAAGACCGAAGGGAAGAGGCCCCCCACCCCTGTTGCAGCCAGCAGGAAGGGCCCCAGGTGCGGCGACCCCGGCCACCTAGCCGCCAACTGTCCGGTGAGACAGACACCAACCCCAACTCAACCCAAACCGGCGACCACCGCGCAGAAGAAGAAAGGCAGCCGCTCCAAGGAGCCCAGTCGGGGCGCCGTCGCAACATCCTTGGCGATTGACGAGGATGTTACCACCATAGAGGAGTCCAGCGAGGAGTCCTGGGACCAGGAGTCGGCGGGAAACGACAGCGACCTGCTTTAATCAGTGCCGCAAAGCAGGTCCAGGAAACGCCGGCACTACTGACGGTGAGAGTTACCGGGGGGCTATTGTTCATGGCGGTCACCCTCCTGAACCCCAACCTTAAGCGGTTTATGCACACCCGCACCCTGATTGATTCAGGGTGCACTCGAGACATTATTACCCCGCGCCTAGTAGAGGCGTTAGGACTGGCCACGTCCCCCCTACCCCACCCCATCCAATTTGAACAGATGGACGGGTCCACCATGAGGGGGGAGCCCTGCACCTTGGAGACCCAGGCGACCCCCGTAGGGACGGAAGATCACTGGGGGATAGAGACTTTCGTTATAGCCCCTTCGTCTTCCTTTGACGTGGTGGTGGGGGCAGGGTGGCTCGCCCGGCACCAACCAGACATTCGATGGGCTGAACAGATTGTGCGATTCCCTGACTGGCGGTGTGAGCACCACCACTGGAGAACTGAGTGGGGCCCTAAAGCCCCTCCCCAGAACGAAAGACTCTGTCTCACTCTTGAGGAGATAGGGGCGATCCCCAAGGAGTACAGAGACTTAAGGAAAGCTTTTAGTGAGCGGGAGGCAGACGAACTTCCTCCGCACCACCCTACCGACTGCGCCATCGAGCTAATACCAGGGCAGGAACTGCCAAAAGCTAAACTCTACTCGATGGGCTGGGCGGAGAAGGAGGAACTGAAAAAGTTTATTGACAAAAACTTGAAGCGGGAGTTCATCAGGCCGGCCACGGCCCCCCACGCTGCCCCAGTCCTATTCCGCAAGAAGAAGGATGGCAGTTTGAGACTTTGCACAGATTTTCGCGGGATAAACGGGATTTCTATGTCCAACGCCTACCCGATCCCCCTGATAAAGGACCTGCTGAGCACCATGGCCGAGGGCAAGGTGTTTACCAAACTCGACCTCCGCGACGCGTACTTCCACGTGCGGATCAAGAAGGGGGACGAATGGAAGACGGCGTTCAACACGCCCATGGGACAGTTTGAGTACTTAGTAATGCCTTTCGGACTGCAGGGAGCGCCGGGGGTGTTTATGAACGTTATAAATGAAGTGTTAAGAGAATACCTGTACAAGGGGGTGGTGGTGTACCTGGATGACATCATTATTTACTCGAAAGATCTTGAGTCGCATGTACCGTTAGTGAGAAAAGTGCTGACCACCCTGTACCAAAACAAACTGTATGCTAAATTATCCAAATGTGAGTTCCACAAAACGGAACTGGATTACCTGGGATTCAGGGTGTCAGGGGAGGGACTGGCCATGGACCCCGCAAAGATCCAGGCGGTGCTGGACTGGGAACCGCCCCGAACCCGACGGCAGCTCCAATCTTTCATTGGGTTCGCAAATTTCTACCGCGGGTTCATTAAGGGGTTCGCTCAAGTCATGCTCCCGCTCACAGAGCTTCTCAAGACAAAAGGGAGGGGGGAGGAGGCAAAGAAACCTGGTGCACGCCTAACTTGGTCACCCGAGTGCCAACGAGCTTTCAACGAGCTCAAGAGGTTATTTACATCCGAACCCGTTCTAGCCCACCCCAATGAGTTGAAACCCTTCGTGGTGCAATGTGACGCCTCCGACGTCGCGGTGGGGGCCATATTGATGCAGAAGGACGGGGGGGGGCTCCGACCGTGCGCTTACATCTCGCGCAAATTTTCAAATGAACAAAGAAACTGGTCAGTGTGGGACAAGGAAGCATTTGCAGTCATGTTTGCCCTGAAAACATGGCGGTTGTGGCTAGAGGGAGCCCGCGTCCCTTTCGAAATTTGGACCGATCACAAAAACCTAGAAGCCCTGACCGGCCGCCGCAAACTGACTGCAAAGCAAATTCGCTGGGCGGGCTTTTTCGCAAAGTTCGACTTCGTGCTGAAACACATCCCCGGCACTAAGAATTTTCTCGCAGACGCGCTCTCGCGTATGCCCCAGCACGACAGTCAAAGAGAGGAGGTGATAGATTCCCTGATCCCCCCAGACCAAGTAGCGGGAGGAGTCACCACTCAATCAGGGAAAACAACCGGGGCCCCGGAACTGAAAGGGAAAGATCGGTTCGTGGCCGAGACGGAAGCAGAGGGAGGGGACCGGCCCGAACGGATAGAAAAGGGAGAAGGGGGGCTTTGGTATCACAATGGGAAGGTCTACGTGCCCAGAACCCTGCGCAAAGAAGTACTGGAAAACTGCCACTCAGGCAGGCTAGCAGGGCACTTTGGTTACGTGAAGACCCTGAACCTAGTCACGAGACAGTTCTGGTGGCCCCAATTGAAAAGAGATGTGTCAGAATTCGTGAGTTCATGCCCCACATGCATCATGGCAAAACGGGGGGGGGGGACCACCTGGCCACCTTATTCCCCTGCCGACAGCCACACGGCCATGGGCAGTGGTCTTGATGGATTTCATAGTCGAGCTACCTCCCTCCCAAGGGAAAACGGTGATATTGGTGGTGGTAGATACTTTTTCCAAGCAAGCCCACTTCATTCCATGCAAGCAGCTCCCCACTGCTAAGAAATTGGCGCACCTTTTCTTTAATCACGTGGTCCGCCTCCACTCCTTCCCAGATAAGGTAATTAGCGACCGCGGGCCTCAGTTCGTTGCCAACTTCTGGCGGGAGTTTTGCAAACTCACAGGCATAGAGCAGGGGCTAAGCTCTGCCTACCACCCCCAGACAGACGGACAGACGGAGAGGATGAACGGCCTGCTGGAACAGTACCTTAGGTGCTACGTCAACTACCAGCAGACCAATTGGGTAGAGCTACTGCCATTTGCAGAATACGGGTACAACAACAGCTTACACAGCTCCACCAAAACTTCCCCCTTCCTTGTCGTCAACGGCTACGAAGGGAAGCCCGTCCCTCTCCTTTCCCCAACTGGAAACGCCACTGAGCCCACCTCGTGTCAGAAATGGTGGGAGGGGATCCAGAAGGGCTGGAAGGTAATACAAGAGAATCTGGAAAGAGCTAAAGAAAATTATAAAAAGCATTTCGACCGTAAGCACTCCCCCCAGTGGGAGTTCAAAGAAGGGGACTCGGTATTTCTCTCCACCAAAAACCTTCCCCTTCCCCAAAAGTGTCGGAAACTGACTTACAAATACCTGGGTCCCTTCAGAATAAAACGCGTGATCAATAAGGTCACCGTGGAACTGGAGTTGCCCAAAATGTTTAGCAAGATCCACCCGGTGTTTCATTGCAGCCTTCTTCGGAAAGACCCGGGGGCCACGCCCTGGCACCCGCGCCCCCCGAACCACCCCCTACCCGCGTGAGGGGCCAGAGCCACCATGAGGTGCAGGAAATCCTAGATTCCAGGGTCCAACGTGGAGTGTTGCACTATCTGATACGGTGGAAACACTTCCCCCCGAGCTGCGATGAGTGGGTCAAAGCCCGTGATGTGTCTGCCCCACAACTGCTTAAGAGATTCCACCAACTGTACCCGCATAAGCCCCGGGCGGGGCGGGGCCTAGGGGGGGCAGTATGTCAGAACTTCTAATTATTGAACCCTATGATAGTAATGCCTGCTTAGCTTAGCTGAATCTATATTGTAACTGTTAGGAAATAGCTAGCTCTGTATCTGACAGTGTGCACAAATGCTTCGCATTCCAAGCAAACGGGAGGGTGACGGGGAGTTCTTGGGAAACATCTGCCAGTAACCTTTGAAGCTGCCTCCCCCTCTCCTCTCTCACCAATAAGAAGCCTTGGAAACCCAGCAGGGCCTCTTGAGGGGTGGGAACCAGTTTGTTATTGTAACTAGAATAGCTTAAAGAATGTAACCACTGCTGAGCTCGTCATCAGAATCAACTCGTCTTCTACCTGTATAGTTCTCAATAAACGCTTAGACTTTAACCAGAGTCATGGGCCTCGTTTGACGTTCTTCAAGTTCTGACACATAGGGCAACATGCCAAAGGATAAGCGGACACAAATTTGACATTAGGAATTACAGAACTGAGAAACTTGTGGGAGAACACTTCAACCGTCAAGAACATTCAATGGGTGACCTCAAAGCAGCTGTTTTGCTGCAAAAGGACTTCAAGATCAGAATGGAGAAGGAAATTGCTGAATTACAAGTTATTATGAAACTAGGAACAAACACCTCCCCAGGACTGAACAGAGTTATTGATTTCTTATCTCATTACATAGGCTAAACCCATTCTCACCAAGTAGAGCCATACATTCGCTTTATTCCTATGTATTTCTGTTTTAGAATAGTGTATCAGAATAATGTCTTTTTTGTATTGACAAATTGAAATAAGAGATATTGGTTGTTGATCTCGTTACATATGCTAAATCCATCTTCCACTGTATTCTAATGTAGTCTTTTTTATATGGGCAAAGTGGGATGATATTTATAATGCTATTCTACATGTTAAAAAGTATATTTGGTGGATAGAAACACATCTGAGAAAAAGATGATCTCAGTTTAGCCCAGGATTGAGGAGAAACAGTGTAATTAACATTGACGGCCATTCACACCAGCATCCTCCAGTTCCGACATGGTTGTTGCCTTTTGCTGCTTTCCCAGGCAACTTATACTATCCAGACCAACTTTGTTCTAAACATCTGTCAATCCTTGAATGTGTTTGGTGTCTGTCAGAAAAGAAAGTATAGTCACTAGTATTAGGATTTTTGGTCATTTTGGGGGAATTTGCCTCCTTTTTCCACCTATTTTTTTATCCATTATCCAATTCATATCTCCAAGGATCATTCTCTCCCCTTCTTGAAAATTCAAAATAGATTGCAAAACATTTCCATAATTTTTTCTATTGCATTGTTGGGGGCATATATTTTTGCTAGTGAATAAATCTTGCCTTCTGAGAATCTGTTTTTCAAAACCATCTCTCTTCCTTCAGAGTCTCGTAATTCTTCATTTAACATTATTGGTAAATTGTATATATTAATGGTGACTCCTTTTTTTCATTATAATTGTTTTTAAAAGCACCCATGCATCCTGGCAAACAGGAGCAAAGCCCCAAAGGCTCATGGGAATTGCAGTCTGGCACAACAGGGAGGGAGGGACGGCAGGCAGGCCTGGCCTTCAGCTGCCATACCCACTGCCGCAGAGCCCCTCCTGCCAGGAGTTCCTCAATATTGCCTGGCACTGGTTGCCCGGGGCAGGCTTCCGAGGTCAGTAAAATGAGTCCCCAGCTTGCTGGGGGGGAAGCGTAGATGACAGGGGAAGGCAGTGGCAAACCGCCCCGTAAAAAGTCTGCCATGAAAACATCGTGATGTGATGTCACCCCAGAGTCGGGGGACAGGGGACCTTTCCTTTTCCTATATATTACTTCAGCAATGGATAAGAAATTCTCATAACCATTCATCCAATACACATAAGCACCTAAGTATTGACAGTAATACACCCTGTGAAGGCTCCTGTTCGTGCTTGTAGGAGTTTCTGTACACTTCTGTAATGTAAAAAGGTGTGGAAGCACTTCAGAGAGACACCCCCCCCCCTTTGACAAAGAGATTTGAAATGGTGCAGCAAACCATCAGTTGGCACCGAGCTCCGTCAGAGGCAGTTTTGGTGGAGTCTTCTGTTAAAAGAACAATGGAATGAACTCTGGATATGAAATCTTCTTTGGATACAAGCCCCCTTCTGCACTTTGCACTTTATTGAAAGTAAACTTCTTATGTGTGCTTAGGTGTATTGGATAAATTGTTGAGAATTTCTTACCCATTTCTGAAGTAATATATAAGTTGTGTGTTAATATCACTTTATTTAAAATTTACAAATTTGGTAGAAGTTGTTATTAGTGGCTTCATTATTGAATCAGGATATTTCCCCCGTTCTCCTCCCCTCTAGTCTTAACTTCCAGGTGGAGGCTGGAGATCTCCTGGGACTACAGGAGAAAATGGCTGCTGGCGGGGGGTCTGGAGCACTTTGTCCCCTTGGAGCCCCTCCCTGGGTTTTAGTTTAGTTTAGTTTATTTGTAATTTGTATCCCGCCCTTCCCACCAGGTGGCTCAGGGCGGCTTACAGCATATAAAATCTAACATAAGAGTATAAAAATTTAAACATTTCACACAGTTTACATAGTTAAAACATTAAAAACATACAGCAATCTTATAAAAACTACACTCAGTTTCAAGTTTCAAGTGCCGGTTAGTTGTAAGCCAGCCGGAAGAGGATCCACTCGCTGTATCTCCAAGATGGTCCCAAGCCTCAGCTTTGGGGCTCTTTTGCCCTCCTCTCTCCCCCGCCTTGTGAAGGAATGAAGAGGAGGCCCTCTTTTCTCAGGAAGCGGAGAGTGGCGGATGGCATCACACTAAGCAGCCACACCTCAGGCCGGGCACCCCCAGGAGAGCCAGAGCGCACGCCCCTCCCTTGGCTCTGCTTGGCCATGCACGTCAGCACAGCAGAGACGAGGCTTTGGCAACGGGGCCGGATCTAGGGGGGAGCAGAGGGGGTGCTCGCTCTGGGCACCGCTGGAGGGGGAGATGCCAAATTGGGCATGGAATCCATTCTATTCTATGGGCCCATAAGGGGGGGGTGTCATTTTTTAATTCCCCCCCTCCTCAGGGGCTGATGGGCCTGTCTCTGCAAAGCAGCAGGCAGGCTGGGAGAGGCCTTCTCTTGAGGACCAGGGCTGGGGGACAAGCACTCCTCCTTTCCAAATCACGACCCTGCAGAGGCAGCCCAGAGACCCCAGCACTGGCAGCTGCTGCAAGATCCCCTTCAGGCCATTGGCAATTCCTCCAAGCAATCCGACTGAGTCCAGCTGCTGGAAACAAATCCCTTCTTAGGGATTCTGCTTGCCCACCCAAGGCTTTCTCAGAGAGGGTTGTTGACAGTCCGTGGCGACCCCATTAGGCAGATACGAGAGTGGGCAGGGAGGGCAGGAGGCAAACAGCACTCAGCCTTTTGACCTCAGTGGGCTCTGCTTGGGGTGCTCCAGTCGGTCCTGTTGGGAGGGCTGCTCTCCCCTCCTGCAGCACCTGCCTTCTTGGGAGCCACTGAGAGCAGGCCCAGTCTTCTCCCACTGGGCCTTCCCTGCCTGAAGCCAGGTCGAGCACTCCCTCTGTGCTTAGGCCGCCCTTGTCGGCTTACCTGTCGAAGACCACTGCTGCGTAGGCTCGCTCGGCGAAGATGATGTCTCCCGTCCACAGCTCCTTCCCAGTCTTCAAGCCCCGGCCTTTGCCCTCTGAGCTGAAGAGCTCCACCGTCTCCATGCTTCCCTCGAAGGTTTCAGTCCCACCCTGGCTTCCCACACCGATGGCTCCAAGCGGGTCACACCTCTTATCACTCCTGCTATTTGAATCTCTTCCAGGTCCCAGAGGGCCAATCCCAAAATGGGCTCTCCCCCCCCACACACACACACACCCACTCCTGTCGCAGCCAGGACAATGTTTCCCCAGGGCAGGCCAGAGGGTGGGCTATGCTCTCAGGGGTCGCTTCCTCAGGACAAGGATTCAAAGCACAGCTTTCCAGAATGAAGACTGTTGTGGATGAAGCACCATGGCATTTCTTTTCCACTCACTCCCCCATCAGGAAGAGAAGGGTGGGTTCTGGAAAAGGGTATTTTTAGAAGGCAAATGCTTCTGTCTGTCAGGGGCGACAGCTGAGCCAGAGCTGAAGTGGCCTGGGAGATATGCAGCCTGGGGCTATCTGGTTGCCTTAAAAAGAAACCAAACAATGCCACCTTTGTTGGACATGCCATGGATGCGGGGCGCCTTTTCTGGAAAAAGAGGTGCTGGAACTGAAGGAGAAACACACGGGATGGCATTTTTTTCAGAATTTTGTTTCCACAAAGAGGTTCCAGAACTCTGTTCCACTGCATTCCTCCAGGGAAAAAGCCTGAGTGTAAGTCATGTGGGGCAGCCGCCATTCAAAGACCTCGGACTGAAAGCACAAATGCAGTAGAGGATAGAAAAGTTGCTCCCAGGACAGAAGCCGAGCTATTGGGCAAGGCCTGGGAGTCTTCCTGCAGCAGACGTGGGGGCAGCTGCGCCCTTCCCGGGAGCATCGAGAATAATGGGGATGGCAAGGGAGTTCAGAGACAGGCTGAACCCTCCCTGATTCCCACACCATCACCTCAGGTTTCCCTCCTCACCCCCTGTTCCATAAGCCTTTTGTCCACCCACTTCCCTGGATCTCCACTGTAGCCCTTCTACTGATCAAGAGGCACTAAGTTTCACCAGTAGAAAAGCCTACGTTTTGGAGGTGGGGGGAATTAATAGCCATCTGGTAGTAGTGACCCTCCCCCTATAAAGAAGCCATCTACTGGTTTTTCTTCCTCCTCTTTCCACGGGCCAAAGCCCTTCCACATCCACTTTGTGGAGCATCCCCCATCACAGACATGTCAAGAGGGGAGAATTCCAGCTAAACGCTGGTCTCTGGGTCCAGCTCAATCAGAGAGTCGCTGGGAGGTGAAGAGCTGACCTTGGGAGGAGGGGAGGGGGAGCTTGAGTGACAGGCTGCTCCTCTTCTCAGATTGGCCAGTGCCAGCAGAGGAGGAGCACTGAGAGGAACCCTTGTCTGTTGTTCCTTTGGAGTCAGGGGCAGACAGGGTCACCTCAAGGGGGAGGGGGTGCACCGGAGACTCCTTGCCTTGATTGTGTTCTGTCTCTAACCTGAGGAGGAATTCAGTATGGTGGGCAAGCCTCCTTATATATTTAATTCCTTTATAGCCTGCCTTTCTCCAAAGCAACTTACATTGTTTGCCTCCATTTTACCCTTACAACAACCCTGTGAGGTAGGTTAGGCAGGAAAAGTGTGACTGGCCAAATATGACCCAAAGAATTTCCATGGCACTGGAGGATTCAAACTTGGGTCTCCAAAATCCTAGTTCAACACGCTTAACCACTACACCACGCTGGCTTTCAGGGCAGGGTTGTAGCACTCTTATCTTGTACTCTCTGTTGACACTACAACAGAATCAGTAAAGAGACCCTGCAATAGGAGACCATCAGACACCTGCTCGGTCAGACCAGTGAGGGTCCATCTAGTCCAGCCTCCTGTCTCACACAGTGGCTGCCCAGTTCCTCTGAAGGGCCAACAGCAGGGCAGAGAGGCTGAGGCCTTCCCCTGAGAAGAACATCAGAAGAGCCCTGCTGGATCAGACCAGTGAAAATCCATCTAGTCCAGCCTCCTGTCTCACACAGTGGCCACCCAGTTCCTCTGGAGGGACAACAACAGGGCAGAGGCTGAGGCCTTCCCCTGAAAAGAACATCAGAAGAGCCCTGCTGGATCAGACCAGTGAGGGTCCATCTAGGCCAGCACCCTGTCTCACACAGTGGCCACCCAGTTCCTCTGGAGGGCCAACAACAGGGCAGAGAGGCTTAGGCCTTCCCCTGAGAAGAACATCAGAAGAGCCCTGCTGGATCAGACCAGTGAGGCTCCATCTAGTCCAGCACCCTGCCTCACACAGTGGCCAATCGGTTCCTCTGCAGGGCCAACAACAAGGCAGAGAGGCCAAGGCCTTCCCCTGAGAAGAACCTCAGAATAGCCCTGCTGGATCAGACCAGTGAGGGTCCATCTAGTCCAGCACCCTGTCTCACACAGTGGCCACCCAGTTCCTCTGGAGGGACAACAACAGGGCAGAGGCTGAGGCCTTCCCCTGAGAAGAACATCAGAAGAGCCTTGCTGGATCAGACCAGTGAAAATCCATCTAGTCCAGCCTCCTGTCTCACACAGTGGCCACCCAGTTCCTCTGGAGGGCCAACAACAGGGCAGAGGCTGAGGCCTTCCCCTGAGAAGAACATCAGAAGAGCCTTGCTGGATCAGACCAGTGAGCGTCCATCTAGTCCAGCATCCTGTCTCACACAGTGGCCAGCCAGCTCCTCTGGAGGGCCAACAGGGCAGAGAGGCTGAAGCCTTCCCCTGAGAAGAACCTCAGAAGAGCCCTGCTGGATCAGACCAATGAGGGTCCATCTAGTCCAGCCTCCTGTCTCACACAGTGGCCAACCAGTTCCTCTGGAGGGCCAACAACAGGGCAGAGGCCAAGGCCTTCATAAGAACATCAGAAGAGCCCTGCTAGATCAGACCAGTGAGGGTCCATCTAGTCCAGCACCCTGTCTCACACAGGGGCCAACCAGTTCCTCAGGAGGGCCAACAACAGGGCACAGAGGCTGAGGCCTTCCCGAGAAGAACCTCAGAAGAGCCCTGCTGGGTCCGACCAGTGAGGGTCCATCTAGTCCAGCACCCTGTCTCACACAGTGGCCAACCCAATTTCACTGGAATGCCAACAACAGGGCACAGAGGCTGAGGCCTTCCCCTGGTGGCCTGCTGGCTCTGGGATTCAGAGGATTCGTGAGGTTCTTCTCAGTCACCAGGGCTAATAGCCAGACTTACCCTCCATGAAGCCTTGAGTGGCCTGGGACCAGCATATCTACAGAACCACCTCTTCCCATATGCCCCCCCCCCCCCCCCCGCCGCAGAGCCTTGCACTCCACTGTTCAATATCTAGTTGTCCACTTCGCCTCAGCTAGGGCCAGGGCTTTGTCTGTCCTGGCCCCTGCCTGGTGGGACCAGCTCCCAATGGGGATCAGGGCCCTGCAGAACCTGAGGCAATTCCGCAGGGCCTGCAAAATTGAAATGCTTCACCAGGCCTTCGGCTGAGGTAGCAGAGGGAGAACCATACAGCCTTCCAACTTCAGACGGCCCCATCTTTGGTCCACCGGATCACTAACACTTGATTGTTCTCGCCCAGTTGTGGGGCCACACAGAGGACAAGATTTTATATCACCACCATTCTGGTATTTTAATCAATATTTTATCTGATGTTTTAACCCATATTTGATATTATATTTTCTTGAATGTAGATGTTATGTGTTGTTACCCACTCTGAGCGCACTTGTGGGGAGGGTGGGTTATAAATCAAAGATAATAAATCAATCTATCTAATCACCCTTTAAAGCTGTTTATTCCTGTGGCCAGTTTGGTGTAGTGGTTAAATGCTCAGACTCTTATGCAGGAGAACAAGGTTTGATTCCCCCTCCTCCTCCTCCACATGCTGCTGGCTGGGTGACCTTGGGCCAGCCCCAGTTCTCTCAGAGCTCTCTCAGCCTCACCTCCTTCCCAGGGTGTCTGTTGTGGGGAGAGGAAGGGAAGGAGATTGTAAGCCACTCTGAGGGAAGGGCGGGGTATAGATCCAATCTCTTCCGTCTTCTGCATCCTCTGGCAGCAAATTCCACAGTCTAGCCACTCTCTGTGTGAAGAAGTATTTCCTTTGCTCTGCCTCGAATCTACTGCCCATCAGCTTCATTGGCTGCCCTCAAGTTCTAGCAGTTGGGGAGGGGATGAAAAGGTTCTCTTTGCCACCTCTCTCCACCCCATCCCTCTCTCATGCTCTCCCTCTCAGCGATGTTTTTTTCTAAGCTGAGAAGTACCAGACTTTTCAGACTCTTCTCAGTGGTTAAGCATGATGTGAAAATTTGCAGCAAGTAATGATGATTAAAACTGGCATTTTGAAGTACACCTGACAGCCTTTTATTACATGTTGGCAAAGGAAGTACAGCAGTGTGTTGTCCACTGCAGCCTCTAGCGTGGGCAGAAACATCATTATTTGCAAAGGACCATATTTGTTTTAAAGCATCAAGTCTGAATAGTCTCCCTCTCCTCCTGACAAGACCTCTTACAAGACAATTTGCCTTCCATGAGATTGGGGGAGGGGGGGAGATCCAATGCCCAGCGTGGCGGCTTCATGCATGGACATATGGAAACTGGCCATTCTTTCCAGGTGGGTTTCTACCCTGTTCATTAGCCCATAAAGCTCAGTAGCCAATAAAGAAATTTCACCCCTAACAATGGCACAGATAACATGCCAAAGTATTCTTCACACAGAGTGCGATTTATTCTTCCGCATGAGCAAAAATGTTAAGAGGGATGGATCTTTCCAAGCCGGTCCAGGTGTGCAGTCCTAAAAAATTCATTCTTCAAACTAGGAAGTGCTTCTAACAAGATTTCATTATAGAAAGCAACAGAGTTCCAGTGCCAGGCCAAGAGCACCTGCTTCAGCAGTGCAAAATCTACCAAACTGAAGAGAGGGGATAATGACTCCTCAGCCCTGAGAACTTGGCCAGCAAGTGAAGCAGGAGGCAACGTGGTCTCAGTCACTGCTGGGCCACGAGTCACGAGAGCCGCCATCCCGGGCTGTGTTATATGAGTCACAGTGTTTGCACTTCATGCCCAGAATATGGAATTGTACTGTGGATCGAGAATTGCAGTCGTTGCAAAGAATCTGGAACCAAACAGAAAACATTTGTGTAAAGCACAACGGAGGAATTAATAACAGCAGTAATAACTAATAACTGAGCTTTAGTAGGGAACAGATCGAATTTTGTCCTAGCAAGTCTACAATGGACCACTGTATAATTCTTAACCATCTGATAGAGAAATACAGTGGTAGAGGGGGAAGAAGGCTGTTTGTGGCCTTCCTTGATTTAAAAGGGGCACTTGACTCTATTCCCAGGGATCTTCTCTAGAACAAATTGGACATCATGGGTCTGGATAAACGCCTACTTTTTCTTATTCATAAAATGTATTTCCTTAATAGCTGTCAAGTGCAATATAATGACCTAGGTGCATTAACTTCAAAGATCATTTCCAATCGGGAAGTCAAACAGGGCTGTATTCTAGCCCCCTATTTAATTTATTCCTGAATGATTTGGCCCCTCTCTAAACGCTATTGATGGTCACTCCCCTAAACTTGGACCATCCATTATCCCTTTATCGCTCTATGCCAATGTACTGTTACATTCACAGAAGGACCTCAAGCGCCTGTTACTTGCTTTTACTTCGTACTGCGAGACAAATTTCCTGTCCATAAACTATGTAAAATCCAAAATTTTAGTATTTTCAAAGTCCCGAAAACCACAAAGCTGGTGCCTCAAGGGAAATAATATTGAACAGGTGAAATTTTTCAAATACTTTGGGGTCTTTTCCCAATATAATTATAATTGGACAGTACAACGCAAGCAAGCAGTCATCTCAGCAAGGTATAGTTCGTCTGCGGTGGTTAGCTTTTTATATAAGAACGGCAACCAATTTGTCCCAGCTGCCATTCATGTTTTTAATGCTAAAACAGTTTCTCAGTTGTTATATGGGATCCCCATTTGGGTTTGAACCCTCAATTTCCAACTTGAGCAAATTCAGGCAACATTTTTACGCCATATTTGAGTCCCCAACTGTGTCAGCTATGCTGCAATGTGCCTAGAGACTGAAATCCATTTGATTGAGACAGGGGCATGGCTACTATCTACAAAGTTTTGGCTATGCCTACACTTTAGGGCAGACCCTGCTAGTTATATCCATATGATGCTAGCAGATTCCTTCGTTTCCACTTGGTATAGTCAGATCCAGAAGAAAATACACTCCATAGGTGTACCGTTGGACTACCTCTATATGCTAAGTGAAACGCAGGCATTCAGAACCCTGAAACAGAGGACCTTAGATATTGATAAACAGTCCCTTTGTTCTTCTGGACATAAAACGTGTTCCCCTTTAGCATTTGGTATCTTCCCAGATCATGGGCTGCCTGCTGCCTCCCTTTCCCAGATTACTTCACCCCAGTTATGCCGCTCTTTTATGATAGCAAGACTCAATGTTCTACCCTAATCTTTATGGATTACCTGAAGCCAAGTTAGTTTTTTTCCTACTTTCTGACCAATGTTCCCATATTACAAGCCTGGTTGCAAAGTACCTTTTGGCTGCCACAACAATCAGGGAGCAAAAGACTAGCTCTCCTTCTTGATGTTTGACTGGTTTTTATAGCTGAAACTCCATGTAAATTTGCTATGCTGTACTTTTTATTTCTATGCCAATAAAGGTATTTGGAAAGTAACTGAGCTTTGAAAGAGATGGAAGTCATTGTTACAGAAACAGTCCAAAAGGTAATGATTTTAAATTTCTTGACTAGGAATATCTTTTTGCTTGTCCAACAAAGAAGTGATGTTTGCTGGAAGTTTTTCATCAGAAGATCTTCCTGTTCCTTACCTTCAGTGGACCTGTTTTGTTTAATATCTTTATAAATCATTTGGATGAAGGGATAGAGGGAATTATTAAATTTGCAGATGATACTAAATTGGGAGGGGTTGCAAATACAGTAGGAGACAGAAACATGATACAGGATGATCTTGACAGGCTGGAAAACTGGGCTAAAACCAATAAAAAGATTTTTAACAGGGATAAATGTAAAGTTCTGCATTTACATAGGAAAAATCCAATGCATCATTATAGGATGCAGGAGACTTGTCTTGGGCAGTAGTATGTGTGAGAACGGATCTGGGGGTCTTAGTGGACCATACACTGAACATGAGTCAGCAGTGTGATGTGGTGGCTATAAAGGCAAATGCAATTTTGGACTGTATCAACAGAAGTAGAGTGTCCACATCATATGAAGTCATAGTACTGCTTTACTCTGCTCTGGTTGGACTTCACCTGAGAGAGCTCTGAGTACTGTGTTTAGTTTTGGGCACCACAATTTAAGAAAGATACTGACAAGCTGGAACGTGTCTAGAGGAGGGCAACGAAGATGGTGAGGGATCTGGAGACCAAGTCCTACAAGGAAAGGCTGAAGGAGCTGGGCATGTTGAGCCTGGAGAGGAGATGAACGAGAGGTGTTACGATAACCATCACTGAGAGGTGATAGGATAACCATATGGAGATTTCTAAACAGAGGCTAGATGGCCATCTGACAGCAATGAGGATCCTGTGAATTTAAGGG
The DNA here is from genome assembly GCF_032191835.1 of Heteronotia binoei. Classification (NCBI taxonomy): domain Eukaryota; kingdom Metazoa; phylum Chordata; class Lepidosauria; order Squamata; family Gekkonidae; genus Heteronotia; species Heteronotia binoei. Next base: position 104,582,954 of record NC_083232.1, on the reverse strand, counting down.
GAGGAATTTGTGAGTTTCCTGCATTGTGCAGGGGGTTGGACTAGATGATCCTGGAGGTCCCTTCCAACTCTATGATTCTGTGACCTGTGAGTAGTGGGGAGGGAAGCTTTGGCTTTAGCTTGCCTGGTACTGTTTGTAACACACATGCAACTGCTCAGCCTTATGGGGGAGGCTCAGGTGAGGAAGGACCAGGACCGCCACCGGCATCCTCAGCACACTTAGGGGTACTGACAGATAAGAGGTCGATTTGGTTGGCAGGTAGGAAGGAAGGAAGGAAGGAAGCAGGGAAAGGGAAGGCTGTGAGGAAAGAAGAACCAGTTCTGGGAAGGGGACACTGGGGAAAGGGAGGAGCCCCGGCAAACCCTTGAAGGTTTCAGCAGAGCAGCTGGAAACAGGTTGGCTGGTGGGTGGGAAGAAGAGACAGTGGCTGTACACTCCGCATAAGAAAAAGAAGAGAAGAGGAGAAGATTGGATTCATACCCCACCCTTCACTACCCAAAGGAGGCTCAGAATCCTCTCCCTTCCCCTCCCCACAACAGACACCCCATGAGGCAGGTGGGGCTGAGAGAGCTCTGAGAGAACTCTTTCAAGAACTGGGAATGACCTCATAAGTCCTTGCAGGTCCCCCCCCCCCACCCTGTCTTTGGAATAGTGGAGATAAAGTGAATGAGTTGGTTTGACATAAATTCTAAAGGTTCTGAGTTGGGATGGTGCCATGGGGGATGCTTTATGTAATTTTATGGTGTTTATATATCTCACTTTTCTCCCAAAAGGGTCCAGAACGAATGGCAGCAACACACTTTTGAAAATAAATGTCAATTTTAATTTGTAGCCAGTGAGAAATACCCTTCTATAATGCTTCTTTGTTAGTATCTTTGGCGATGTTAATTTCCAGGCCTTTAAATTAGCTTTCCGGATGCTTTTGCTTTGGAGGGATCCAGGGAAAGTAGAATTAAGGGAGCCAGTTACTTGGCTTCTTAGCAGTTGTATATTCTGCCTCATTCATGCCATATGAAGGGCCAAGGGTTCTTCCATTTTCAACGAACGCAACATTTCATAGTTCTCATCAACGGTGCAATCCTAAACAAAGTTACATCCTTCAAAGTCCCACTGCCTTCAATGTATTTAGAATGGTGTGACCTTGTTTAGGATGACTCTGCCCATCTGCCAGCCAAAGGCCTACTAATGTAGGGGGAGGTGTTTGTGAGTTCCCTGCATTGTGCAGGGGGTTGGACTAGATGACCCTGGAGGTCCCTTCCAACTCTAGGATTCTAATTAAACTCAAACAAACCAATGGAGATCAAACAATGCAATTGTGACAATGGATCAAAGTGAGATGTGTCCCTCTGCAGTGACCACAGAACCAAACTCTGAACAGTAAACTTCAAGCAAACCACAGCACACTGAGCAACATTTTCTTGCCGGTCCCCCTCTCTCCTGTCAGATCAGATTTCACACTCCAGTGAACTGACTCTGTTCCAAGGACTCGAGGTGACCAGATCCACCTTTACAAGCCCTGTCTAGATTTGCCGTGCCTGTGAATCAGCCTTCCACTGTGGCTGAGGGAAAAGAGTTCAACCAAGTAAGCACAAATGCTCTTCTGCCACGAGGGATCACGGGGTCCTTCAGTTCAGGATGGCGGAAGGGGGGGGGGCTGCGAGGAATGCTGGGAGTCTGCTGGGCCACCCGCCAACACCGTACTTGTTCTATTCAAGTTCAATACTGAGGGAGGGCTGGGTTTGCTTTATGATGCCCATGTCTTCGCCACCAAACCCTAACTCCTGGAGTCTTACCCATCACCTTCCGAGGCCCCTTCGAAGAAGGCTCCTCCATAAGGCTCACAATATCCTTCCTCACAATGGAGATGGCCAAGATCCACCCCCGAACTTTCAATGAATTTCTGGTCACACAAGGCCCACCCGCAGCCAGCCCCTCTCAGCAGGGCTAGTGAGCCACAGTTCAGTTCAAACAACACAGGAGCCAACGTCTTCTGCTTGAAGGAGCCAGGCAGGCAAGTTAGCGGGGGGGAGGGGGGGCAAACACTTCCCTGGCCATGTATCGTCCACTCCTAGCTTGACTGAAGAAGATCTGCCTCTCCATGGGGGAAAGGGCCACAGACCACTGTGTGGCCCTCCCCCAGCATCTGCCACCTCTGCCCACAATGCCGCACGCCCACACTTTGGCACAGACATCCGCTGCTGTTCTCCTGAAGGCTCTGCCACAGCACCTCAACAAGCCAGCCACTCTAAACTGCTGGAGAGAAAATACTTTCTTCAGCCTGTAGGAATCTCTAGCAATTCCACAGGAGCCCAGCAGGAGGCACAAACTTCACAAAGATGCCTCAGAAACCTCAGGAGATTTCTCAGAAACTTTTCTCTTCTTTGACAGCACATTCTTTGAAATTCATTGAAAGTTCGGGGGTGGATCTTGGCCATCTCCATTGTGAGGAAGGATATTGTGAGCCTTATGGAGAAGCCTTCTTCGAAGGGGCCTCGGAAGGTGATGGGTAAGACTCCAGGAGTTAGGGTTTGGTGGCGAAGACATGGGTATCATAAAGCCACATAACACTTCCAAGGGTTGAGAGTAGAGCTTCCATGCCCAGCTTGACTCCTGGTTAACCCTTGACATAATTTATGTTCCATATTTAATTGCATATTAGTCAAAATTTCAGGTTAAGTAATGCCAAAAAAAGAAAAGAAACGATAGGGGGAAAGTCACACCAATGGAGCAGATTCACATTCAGCTTAGAGAGCCAAGTTCTGCTTGACACAAGATTGAAGGGCCCCTTCCAGGACTGTGAAGTGCCCCCCGCATGCAGAGGACGGTGCCCAAGGCCAAGCAACCAGTGGGGGGTGCATTTGGCACGCTATTCAGACATCTTCCACTTTACCGCCCTGAGCCCGCCTTTGGCGGGGGAGGGCGGGATACAAAAATAAATTTATTATTATTATTACCTCCACCATCGTGTTCTGATACTCCAAGGGCATCGGCGTCAGAGCTACTTCGCTGTCCAGTCGTTGCCAGTATTGGGTCATATCCAAAGCTGAATGCATACACAAAGGGCATCGATAGCCTCTGGCAGAGAAGAGATGGACACATGGGCAGCTGGCAAACATGAGACTCCTCATGAGTCGCACTGAATGAAACCTGCATCCCCCACCCAATACTTCCCAGTGACAGGCGTAATTCCTGCACTGGTTTGCACACAGCGGTCTGTGCCATATCTCACCCGCTCAACAACCCACAACTTCCAGGCCCCAAAGTGTTATGCTGCCCTTAGAAGACACGGGAGTTCAAACTTACTCTTTCAGCAGGTCTTCATAACAAGTTCTAGATGAAGAAACACAACAGCAGCATTACATACATTAACAGTCAAAGAAGCAAGTGGAACAAACATTCCACCTCCCTCTAGGCTGAGTTACTGTCAGCTAGCTCACAGTTTTTTAGCCTCACATTTTTGTCTTAGCTGAGGAAAAATGGCCTCAGAGCAAGATAATGTATGCAGTAGTTCACTTTAATGCCAGTAGCTCAAGAATTTTTGCTCACAAGACTCCACAGCTAGAGAGAGTATTGTCCACCTCATTCTCTTGCTAATATTCTCAGCCCTTCTGAGTTCACTCACCCACGCAAATGCCTTTGGAGTTCACTCGCCCTCTTATCTGGGAGAACTGGGTTTGATTCCCCACCCCTCTATTTGCAGCTGCTGGAATGGCCTTGGGTCAGCCATAGCTATCGCAGGAGTTGTCCTTGAAAGGGCAGCTGCTGTGAGAACCCTCTCAGCCCCACCCACCTTACAGGGTGTCTGTTGTGGGGGAAGAAAATAAAAGGGATTGTAAACTGCTCTGAGACTCTGCTTTGGAGAGAAGGGCGGGATATAAATCTGCAGTCTTCTGAACTTCAACTGATACTGATGTTCAAGACAAGGCCTCCTCGACTGAATTGCGAGTTCATTTTCCTGCCTCACTGCCAATGTGTGCTATTATCATGCTGGACACCTGAAATCACTCCATTCTCCAAGACAGAAGGACTAATCCAAGTGCTCTAAATCCTAATCAGGGTCTTATTGAAAGAAATTAAAGTACAGATAGGGACAGAGAAATCCAATTATTGAATTTTTTTTTCAGAATAAGCCAAAATAATTTCCTCAATATAAATTGTGCTTGTCAGAAGAATCTATCCACCCTCCCTCCCACTGAAGAAGTGTGCTTGCACACAAAAGCTATACTGGAATAAAATGGTGTTGGTCTTAAAGCTGCCATCATGGAACGCCACTTTTGTTTTCTCTCTCTCTTTTTCCTTCCCCTGTCTTCCTCCCCAAATAGAAGGCATAGCCCGAGAAGGAAGCAGAAGCTGAGGGGGGGGGGGAGGGAGTGTCTTTTTATCGCTCCTGCACAAAGCAAGAAGCAGCCATTGAGGGAGATCTCTCTCTCTCTCTCTCTCGGTCTGTCTGTCTATGAGAGAGAGAGGGGAGAAGAGGCAAGAGGCAGGAAACAGGAAGCAAAGAATCTCTGAGGGAGCTGGGGGAAAAGCAGGCTACTATGTGGCTGCAGCAGCAGCAGGCCTGGAGAAGGAAGCAGGAGAAGGAAGTTGCTCATGGGCTGCATCTGAGTCCTCTGGGAACCAGGGATGTCTCAACGGCCACATGTTTAACACCTGTGGTCTACTCATACTGGCAGTGGCTCTCCATGGTCTCAGGCAGACGTCTTTCATATCACCTAGTGGCCAATCTTTTAACTAGAGATATCAGGGATTGCACCTGGGTCCTTCTGTGTGCCAAGCAGATGTTCCACCATTGAGCCATGGGCCCTCCTAAATGCAACTGCTTCTCCGTGCATTTTGCTACCAGAAGTGCAACTGAGGTCAGAAAATCTCCCTGGTGCCATTTGCCCAGGAATCTGTCCTGGATTTTGTAGTAACCAGGTCATTCACAACAAAGCAGAACTCCATTTCTTATGTTCAGTTCTCAAAAAACAGCCTCACCGATGAAGAAGATGTCCACAGGGCAGGACGTGAGCTCCCACACGTGAGGTATGAATGTCCTGTTTTAAGAAACAAGAATGATGTTTCCTACATACATCAAAAGAAACACTTTCAAATGAAACAGAACACTGACATATTAAGGATGTTACCTCCAAACATATGGGACAATCTTGCCTTGAGACATTTTCAATGCACTGTGTAAACAAACAGAGAGAGATGCTAGACAAGCAACCTTCGTTATGAGATATACCCGTTATTAACTATGTCATTAAGGTTTCTTAAAAGTGCCACTGGACTCTAGCTTTGTTCTATTGCTTCAGACCAACACAGCTGCCCACCTGGATCTATTTCCCTCTCAGTTTGGTGTAGTGGTTAAGTGCGTGGACTCTTATCTGGGAGAACCAGGTTTGATTCCCCACTCTTCCCCTTGCAGCTGCTGGAATGGCCTTGGGTCAGCCATAGTTCTCGCAGGAGTTGTCCTTGAAAGGGCAGCTGCTGTGAGAGCCCTCTCAGCCCCACCCACCTCACAGGGGGGTCTGTTGGGGTGGGGGAAGACAAAGGAGATGGTGAGCTGCTCTGAGACTCAGTGAAGGGCAGGATATAAATCCAAAATCCAGTATCTTAATTACTCACCCTCTTTTCCACCCCTTTCTCATTCATTTTCATTTCATTTCTTCAGTTTATACCCTGCTGTACCCCCCAAATGGGCTGAGGGCAGCTTGCATCATAAAACCATCAGAAATGAAACAATAAATAGTACTCACAATTAATACCCCAAAGCCCCAAGCCTCATGTCACCCCAGAGACTCCAAATAATACCAAAAGGCAGCCAAAGCGCCGGGAAGGAGCTACAGACAGGGGAGGCCAGAATGATCTGAATGTATGTTGCTTCCGCCAAAAGGCAGGCAGAGCAGCTGTGTATTACAGGCCCCCGAGGAACAGTAATAAGTCCCACAGGCCCCTGATCTCCAGGGGAGCCTTTCCATCCACCAGGTTGGGGCAAGGGAGGAAAAGCCCTTGCCCTGCTGGAGGCTAAACAGGCCCCCTGTGGGCCAGGGACTACCCAAAGAGGGGGGTCAGAAGAGCACAGAGTTCATTTTTCTCTGTCTCTCCCCCTTTATTCTCACTTCTTGGTCTCAAGGCCCTTCTCATCCCTAGCCTGCCCGGTGACAACACGTACTAAAAAGTACCTTTGTCAATATTCTGCCAGGTACTCTGTACTTTGCACTGGCTCTGCTGGGCTCAGACTGGAAAGCCAGCTCATTCTTCATCTAGTGGGGAGCTCCTATCGTGCACCTGAGTTGTCTCCATTAAGGCCAAGTCAGTTCCCCCCCCCCACCCGCCCCCGATCTGCATCTAAGACTGGGCCCTGCAGAGGCGATTCCTGCTTGAGGTCGCTGGTCTCAGCCAGAGGGAGGATCTGGTGTCTGATTCTGAACGGTCCATTTCATACCTTGTGATTCCCTTGGAGAGTCCGAGCCAAACACAAGTTACATTTGGAGCAGTGGAAGAACTCTTCTTTGGGACCAATCCTGAGAAGACAAACATTTGAAGAGGTGCCATGTACAACTGGCCATCCTATTTAGCTCACAGATAACTGGCAAGTTATTGCTCGTCTCTCCCCCCGTCTGGATCCTACCCTCTTGCTCTGGCTGCCCCATGGCCTGGCCCCAGAGAAGGGACTGAGGAGCAGGAGCAGTCAGAGAAGAGACACTGGAAACAACCACCAGGAGGAGGACTGAATCACACATCACCAGGAGAGAGGCAGGAACCCCTGGAGCCCCTCTGAATCAGCAACGTGGAGCCAGCCAGTCGGCTGGCCGTTTCCATGACACAAACCCAGGCCCAGACCTCTCTGCTCCTGCTCTCTGCCTTGAGGCATCAGTCAGGTGAGGGGAAACCCCAGCCTGACATGTCACAGGTCATAATGGGCAGTCCAGCCTGAGAAATGAGATCTCGGTAGGATCCAAAGTGCGGCTACATCAGAGAAGACCCTCACATGGAACACATGGCATGTTTCTGCACAAGCCACCTCCGAAACCCTTTTGGGATCAAAAGGCTGGGTAGAAATCAAATCTCTCTCTCTCTTTAAAAGTTGTGTTTGTTTCTTTGTATTTTTATGAATGCACCCAGCACTATTTATATGGTCACCAGAGTTGATAATATTCTTTTTTCCCCCAAGATTTGGGAAATGTACTTAGTAATTTGTTCTTATATTTGCCAATGTCTGGTATACGAAGAAAGTTATGTATATTTTGGTATTTACTCTTTTAATAAAGTTTGATAGAATTAAAAAAAAATCCCCAGACCTCAGCCAACTCTCTGCCTGCTTACATGGAGCTGGCAAGGGGTGGGGGGGTCTGGCTCAGGCGGGGACCCCATCAGGAATACTGGCAAACAGATACAAGTGTAAGGTTCTGCCAGTTACTGATGCCACAAATCCCTGATCATATGAACATGGTAAAGATTGATTCAAGTCAGATACAAGAGTTAACCTTCTGCTAGAAAGCCATTGCCAGGAATGACTCAATAGGCAAAGTGGTTACAATGATACACAGCGAAAAGCCCGGACCAGCATCCTCCCCACCCCCATGCTCCACTGGTTCCCAGAGGTTGGCACTTCAAGGGGCGGGGCATCCTCCGAGACTCCACCCCCCCCAGGTCACAGTGACATTCCCAGGCCCAACAGGTCCCCTGCTATAAGAACTAGAATAAGCAAGCTCCTGACATCAACAGCACATGTATAGCAAGGCCTCTGTCCTCCATCCCCCTCCTGCACCCATCTGACAAGGGATGGTTTCAGGCAGGCACCAGAGAAACTGCACTTAACATCGTTCAGGAAGAAGAAAGCATGGCAGGCTCAACATGACAATAAGGACATGAAAGGAGGGCCTTATAACCAAGGAGGAATACAAACAAATCACCAGTGCTTGCAGAGAAAGAGTTAGGAACGCTAAAGCTCAGTATGAGCTGAGGCTAGCAAGTGATGCTAAGAACAACCCAGAAAAGACTTCTTTTCTTATGTTCAGAGTAAGAAAAAGAGCAAGGACATGGAAGGCCCCTTGCAGGGACAGGAAAGTGAAATTGTAGGTTTTCCGGGCTACGTCGCCTTGCTCTCAGTCTCCTGCTTGGAGCCCCCCTGAATCAGGCAGGGGGAAGAGGCCCTGGAGGGGTCTCTTTTCAGCATGGGGCTTTTACAGCAAGACAGGGGCGCAACGGCTGTTGCTCTTGTTCTTTCTGTATGCCCCAAAGCTCTCCCTGTCGTAATCGCCATTACAGCAGCAAGAGGTGAAAACCCGATTGCTTTCTTTTCTTCTCTTCAATAAGCTTTTGATCTATCACCCCTCTATCTCAAGCATGACAACTCTACAATGCAAGTTAAGTCGGCTTTCAATTGCCAATGGCTAATGGGTCGTTTTTACATTTCAATAAACTGGAAGTTCAAAGGAAGGGAAAGAGGTCAATACCTCTAATTTCCCTGTGGATGAGGCCATGAAAAGCTAAAGAACATCTCTAAGTACTGGAAACAATTTGAATTAATCTGAATATGGATACTTAAATCGACCCAGATCATAATTGGATATTTGTTAAAGAGACTATTATTCGGCTGCAATATGGTCTGAACAAAATGAGATACTTGTTAGAGGGATTTCTCCTTGTCGTCTGATTTGAAATTTATACGCTAACGTTTAAAACTCCAGTTGGAGGAGACTGGGAAGGACAGACTATTTGGGACTCTGAGCTACTTTTCAACTTGGATTATGGACTGAGTTTGCTGACAGAGAAAGATATTTTAAGCAGTTTGAAGTCTCTGAGGCAAGATCTTGGTTTATTGACAGAGTTGTTTAAGAAGCAAATGGGAGCTTTTGTGCTGAAAACTAGCGAAATCTCAAATCTAGATGAGCAGAGTGCTAAAGAGAACCCGGTGATGTTTGTGGAATTGAAATGGGAGAGCGACTTGTTGGGAAACGAACAAAAGAAAATCAAAATGGAACCTTATGGCGTAATTAAAAAAGAAGACCAGAAATGGAGACTGATTCAAGTTAGGTCGAGAGGAACAAAGGCTGTGGAATTTTTCTCACTTTCTTTGAGAAGGATGACTGCATTAAGAAGTAAGAAGATGTATTTTAACCAGAAAATCATGATGTGGAAGTCTTTCAGAAAGAAGAGCCTCCTGAATTAGATTTTTCTCAGTAAGAAAATCTGATATGTGATATTAGAAGGCTAAGTGAGATTCCCTTTTCCTTTCTTTTGTTTTTTTGGGGGGCTACAATAAGTTGTCTAGTTTAAAATCATATGGATATAAAAGCTAAAGGACTAAAAAATTTTTGAAAAGACTCTTATGTAAAAATAGTTAATTTAGACTAACTTTTAAGAAGGCAGATAGCGTAATTACTTGATAAATTGGTGAATTTGTCTTTAACAGATAATGATATTAGCTTTTCATGTTTGTTATTGACATGGGTAATCCTACAAATTAATTTATAACTGTTAAGAAGGTAGATACTGTAATTATTTTGTTAATTAGTAGATCTTCTAATATGTTTGTTTGAAGAAATTGTCTATAATAAGATAGATAAATTATTGTGCTCTATTTCTAATCTGTCAAGGATAAAGGTATTGGTCACAGTACCATACCATACCATACCAAACCTTTAATGGCATAATAGATTCAGATAAAAATACACAGAATATAAAAATTTAAACATTGGAGATAAAATCAAAATAAAACCAAGCTTACAGATGCATTCAAACATGGTCAGAATTAAATTTAAGGATGTCAGCCAGAAATTTTGCCACAGCCTCACTAACCACCCCCTCAGTATCACTCAATAAATAATAACAGGGTGGCAGAATAGACAAATCTGGAGAAAAAGAAAGCTTGCCAAATAAATCTTTACGGAGGTTATGGTATAAGGAACAATCAAGCAATATATGCTGGATTGAGTCAGGGGTATTTGCTCCACAGGAGCAAAGTCTGTCGGCTAAAGGGACTCACTGATATCTCCCTTGTAAAACTTTGGAGGGAAACGCGTTTAGTCTAGCCAACATAAATGCCCTGCGATGACTTGGAGTGGTTAGGTCTGATAGATAATTGGGCATTTTGCCACAAAAAGCATAAAGACCTAAGGAAGCTGGAGAGCAAATATAAGGGTCAGTTGGCCGTAATTTCGTTTCCTCCAATTCCCATAGTCTCAGTTTAATACATCTGAAGATATATGACTCATCAGCGGTAGAAAAATCATCTACCTCGAACCCCAATTGATTGAGTTTAGACAGAAGCACTGCTGTCCAGGATGAAATATATGGGTCTCTTTTCATACAATCAAGAAGGCTGTTGGGATCTGTTCTAAAATGAATTTTGAGCCAGAATGGGTCCCTTATGGGGAGTGGGCCTGTGCACGTCTCCCCCATTTTGGCAGCTTCTGTTAGAGGCCTTGGGGCATGGAGACACTCAGTTTTAAGACATTAGTTGTTTGGTATTTGTTTTATTTTTTTATTCATTTTTATCAGGACAGGGCTAATTGCCACCCAATAGAACCCTTTTAATGGCATCGGGCAAGCGGCCAAGAGAAGTGGAGGAGGAATCTGCTTCTTTGCCACTTTGCAAACAGTTCAGGATAGAGGACTTTTTTACCCTAAACAATAAGTCCAAATCTGCTCTGCCGTCATTTGCTATTGAAACATCGAATCGTTTCTCCCCTCTAGAAGACGAGGTAGAGCCTGCTGAAAAGGAGGAACCGACTAATGAATTGACTAATGAGTCTGACCACGAAGATGGCGTTGACTCTCAACTCCTGTCTGGGGTGGGGGCTTTAAAGGTGCAGCAGAGTCAGCATGATAATGAAGAAAGATCCATGTCTTCTGACGAGCTTGCCCCATTTACCCTGATTGCAAGCACAGTGGATTGTATCTTTAAAAAGTTAAAGGGTTTAGAAGACCAAATTCTTGACCTTTCTTTGGAACTAAAGAGACTATCAGTGTCAATGGATAAAGTCTACTTAGCCCAGCTGGATGATACCTCTATTGGTCACAGTATGTATTAAGGAGAGAGAAGGTGCATATTAGTTACAAATCAGGAGACAGATTTCTTTTTAGTAAGAAGGGTCTCTTGAAATGTTCTTATCTTGGTGGGTAGTTGGGTATGGAACTCTCAGTAAGAATAGACATGTGATTTTTATTTTTGGGTTATAAGAAGTTGTTTTTTCTAGCCCAATAGGGATATAAGAGTTGGATTAATTGTTAAAAAGGCAGACAGTATAGTTGTTATGTAAACTGGCAGATTTGTCTTTAGTATGTCTCCCAGGAGAAACTGTTTATATTGAGATAGACAAAATACTATGTTGCATTTTTCTTGTAGCTTCTTTAGGATAAAGATATGAATTTTTATGTCTATGTTAATGAGGATAGTGTTAAACTAACAAACTAGTCTGTGTTTTTAACATGGTTAAGTCAAAGCAGTTAGTTCTGTGTTGAGATTGCTCTGACTTGTTTATACTTATATGTGTGGAAGAAGAACTGTTTAGACTTGTATTGCAAATAATAGTTTAGTAAAAATGTTTTATAATGAAAGATAAAGATGGTAAAATATACGGAGAACTCTATACTTGCAGGTAGAACGAATTGGATATTTTATTTGGAGGTAGAATTAAAATTGATATATTGTATTTTTCTTTTTTTTCTGCTTTTCCCATTCTGTATCTAAGTTTATGCTTCTTTCTTTTGTAGTTAAAACCAATAAAAATTATAAAATCCAGGAAAGTGAAATTGTAACAGGTAATGAAGAGAGGGCGGAACTGCTCAATTCCTACTTTTCCTCAGTCTTCTCTTCTGAGGGAAATGCTCAACATGGCAAAAACAGAAATATAAGGAGGGTATGAAGTTCCAACCTAGGACCAGCATAGGGGTAGTACATAAACACCTCGTTTCTTTCAATGAAACAAAGTCCTCAGGGCCAGATGAACTGCATCCAAGGGTACTAAAATATATTGCAGATGTAATTTCTGAGTCTCTGCCCATCATTTTTGAGAATTCGTGGAGAACAGGTTGGAGGTAGGCAAATGTCCTGGAAAACTGAAGGCAGACAAATGTGGCCCCCATCTTCAAGAAGGCGGAAAAGGAGGGTCCAGGTAACTACCATGACCCATCAGCTTGATGTCTATAGTGGAAAACATGGGTTTCTCAAGAACAAGTCTTGTCAGACTAAACATCTCCTTTTCTAAGAAAGTTACTACCTTGTTGGATCAGGGGAATGCTGTAGACATAGTTTATCTTGATTTCAGTAAGGCTTTTGAGAACATTTCACATACTATTATTGTTGACAAGTTGATAAAATGTGGTTTTGGATCCCGTTACTGTTAGGTGGATCTGAAACTGGTTGACAGATCACACCCAAAGAGTGCTTGTGAATGATTCCTCATCCTCTTGGAGAGGACTAACAAGTGGAGTGCTTCAAGGATTTGTGCTGGGACCTGTTTTGTTCAACATCTTCATAGATAACTTGGATGAAGGAATAGAGGGAATGCTTATTAAATTTGCAGATGATACTAAATTAAGAACATAAGAACATAAGAGAAGCCATGTTGGATCAGGCCAATGGCCCATCCAGTCCAACACTCTGTGTCACACAGTGACCAAAAAATTTTTATATAGAAGACAGAAACAGGATACAGGCTGGACAGGCTGGAAAACTGGGCTGAACCCAATAAAATGAATTTTAACAGAGAGAAATGTAAAGTTCTGCATTCAGGCAGAAAAAATCCAATGCATAATTATAGGATGCGAGAGACTTGTCTTGGCAGATCACATGAAGTGATGGTCATGCTTTACTCTGCTCTGGTTAGACCTCATCTAGAGTACTCTGTTCAGTTTTGGGCACCGCATTTTAAGAAGCATATAGATAAGCTGGAACGGGTCCAAAGGAGTGCGACGAAGACGGTGAAGGGTCTGGAGACCAAGTGCTATGAGGAAAAGCTGAAGGAGCTGGGGATGTTTAGCCTGGAGAGGAGGGGGCTGAGAGGTGATATGATCACTATTTTCAAGGACTTGAAGGGCTGTCATATAGATGATGGTGTGGAATTGTTTTCTGTGGCCCCAGAAGGTAGGACCAGAATCAACGGGTTGAAATTAAATCAAAAGAGTTTCCAGCTCAACATTAGGAAGAACTTCCTGACCGTTAGAGCGATTCCTCAGTGGAACAGGCTTCCTCAGGAGGTGGTGGGTTCTCCTTCCTTGGAGGTTTTTAAACAGAGGCTGGATGGCTATCTGACAGCAATGAGGATCCTGTGAATTTAGGGGGAGGTGTTTGTGAGTTTCCTGCATTGTGCAGGGGGTTGGACTAGATGACCCTGGAGGTCTCTTCCAACTCTAGGATTCTATGATTCTATGAAAGAGTTGGGCATTAAGCAGAAATAGAGCCCACTCATAAAAGGGTAAACCAGTAACATCTGTGAAACCTTTAGAGAAAGTGAAACATGTGAAGCCTCTTACCTCAGCGGAAGTTTTATGTGCAATTTTAACAGACAGCCTACGTCTGTTAAATCATAGCCACCCATGTATATATCAATCCTCTTCCCTGTCAGTTTGCGTTAATAAACCAACTTTTGTCTAATTCGTCCCTATGCCTACTGTGCCATTTTCTGAAAAGTAAATTTTTGTGGAGTGCTTGCTGAATCGGTCATGCCTGTCACAACAGGCTCCCTATACTAGTAACAAGAGTATTGAAGGTCAAGAATGGGACATGTTGCAGAAATGCAAATAGGATTTGTACCTCTTCAAGTTTTCAACACGAGAGTGCCTTTAAAAGGATAACCAGTGCACCAAGTTGTCACTCCCCGCCCAGTCTATTACAGTACCTACAAATTCCACACTGCTCACAATGGAACTGCTTCTTGTCCACGTCGAAGAGGTGGCAGATGCTGCAGTAATATTCCCCAAAGACATGGCGGCAGGCTTCACAACTCTGCTGAACCTGTGAACAAAGGCGCAATTGTGAGCCGGGAGACTCAGGAGAGCCCTCGGGGGGGGGGGGGGGGAGCGGAGGGATAGGCCCGTCCAATTCTTGCTGCCTGCCCTGCCTCACAGGGTCATTGTGAGGATGACATGGAGACTAGCCCTCCTGGGAGGTGCTTTGGGGCCCCACAAGGAGAGTCAGGCCTTTTCTTGAGCAGGAAGGCAGTTCCAGCTGGCTTGGTGTCAGGGGGTGTGGCTTCCTATGCAAATGCTCTCCCAAAAGCCCTGGGTGTAACTAGGCCAGGCCAATGAGCAGGGGGGAGCCGGCAGGGAAGAAGAGCTCATGCCCTTGGGAGGGATTGGCCCTTTTGGCAGCTTAGGGTCCCTCCCCCACAACCCAGGTGGCATCCTCCAGGGGCCTCTCAAGGAGTGCAACAACCAGGCCTGTAGCTACGTGGTGGGGGGGGGGGTTGGGGTGGGCCAGGCCCATCCTTTCAACTCCCCCCCTTCAAACTACATGGCCCCTCCAATTGGTCCCCGTTAGCTCACTGCTGCTCGTCACCCCTTCTCTCCAGTGCTTGCATTGGAGCCTATCGTCTCATAGCTTTAGTTCCTGCTCCAATTGAGCAGCACTCTCTTCCTGTTTGCAAAGCTCCCTCCCAGCATGCAGGAAGGAAGGAAGGCTATCCTATCTTGATGCTCTCCAGCAAGACTTCCTCCAATCAAAGGCTGGCTGCTCGCTCTCTGTGACCCGCCTACAAATGCTGCTGCTGCGGGCAAGACACCCAAACATAGCATGCTGATCTCTAAGCCCCTCCAGTTCCCTGCTTTTCTGCCTTATCTAGAAGAGTCCACTACAGAAAGCACGTGACAGATGCAAGTTTAATGGTGAAACATTAAGGGGGGGGGGGATCCCATAAAATGTCTGTGGGAGGGGGTGGCAGGCTTCAGGTTGGGCCTGCAGCAGCACTGGGATGCAATTTAAAGCCACCAATGTGTGTATGGGGGGGGGGGGGTGGAAACCAAGTAAGCTTAGAGGTGCCAGACTCCAGGTTAAACATGGAGGCTGCACTGGGATGCATTTTTTTTTTTAAACCCACCAACATTTGAAGGGGGGGTTGGGGGTTGCCAAAGACAGACCTGAATGCACTTTTAAAAACCAACAATGTTGGGGGGGGGGGAGGGGAAAGGGGTGGAATCCACTGGGATGAGCTCTAATAAAACCCACTAATGTCAGAAGTGGGGGGGGGGGGGCATATGGGGTTGGAATCCAGGTACCTGCTTGAGGGTTGCCACCGTCAGACTAGAATATACTTCTAAAGCCAACAGTGTTGTGGGGGGGGGGGGGGGAGGAACCCCAGTGTAAGTTTAGAGGTGCCGGACTGATAAGAATGAGCATAACTGTGTTTGACATGAGCACAACTGTTGGCCCCACGAAAACGGAGGGCCCCATCATATAAAATACTAAATGAAAAATCCTGGCTCCGGGCCTGGCAACAACCCGGGGGGGGGGGGGGGGGCTACGGGGTTGCCATGACAGACCCCCCCCCCCGCTCCCAGGGAGGCCCAGCAGGGGGCTCCCCCCTCCCCTCCCCCCCCCCCGCGGGGCCTACCGGCTGCACGGCGGTGCATCGGGCGCAGCGCACCTCGCTGACTTGGAAGCGGTCCATGGGGTGGTCCTGGGCGGCATCGTGGCACAGCCGGCAGGCGAAGAAGGCCCCGCAGCAGCCCGCCTGCAACGGGGAGAGACGGCCCTGGGATGGGTGGGGGGGCCTCGCGGGACCCCCTCCCCCCCCCCCGAAAGCACCTCTGCAGACCCCCGCCCCGCCCCGAGGGGCAGACCCACCTTGAGCAGGCAGCCCCGCCGGTAGTGCTCGCAGCCCCCCCGCAGGCCCCGCCGCCATCGCGCCTCCTCCCCGGCCGAGGGCTGCAGTCCCGCCCCTGCGCTTTCCCCGCGGGCGGGGGGGAGGTGCTGCCTCCTCCGCGGACTCGCTCTCCCTCCGCTCCGCTGCAGCTCTCGCAGGGCGCTGTGCTCTGCAGCTGGAGGCCTGCTGGGCTCCCCCTCTCTGCCAGAGAACAGCAGGGCCGGCAAGGCAGAGACGTTCTTGGGCTGAGGACAGCAGTGGTTTCCTACCCAGCTGGCACCTTCCATTTCCCGTCACTCGGCGAGGCTTCGTCCCCCTCCCCTTGGCCGTCCAGAAATGTCCGTCGAAACCCACCAGGCGTCCGTCATCTGGGCGTTTAAATCTTCTGCAGACCTAGCACTCCCCAGAGCCTTTGGGCTGCACAGATCCGTTGCCTGCTGGAAGAGGAGACCAGACTTTTCTAGGAGTTTCTCCCAGAGTTTTCTCTCAGTTGTACTAAATACAGCATCCTGAGAAGGGCCAAACACAGAATACTGTGCTTTTTGTCTAAGCTCAGGGACAAACTCATCTATCCAAGCAGCCTCATTATATTGTAATTGCCGGAACTGGTCTCTCTCAAGCACAGGGTTCTTTCTGGGTGCACAGTGGTTTGGAAAGCTGTTAAGACCTCTGCCGCCAGGGGTCTTCTTGTTAGGAACTGCAAACACACCTTGCAAATTCTGGTAAACTTCAAGGGCTTTGTCTCCTGTGCAGTGAAGCACAAGATTGCAGTTCTGTGATCCTCAGACTCTTTTTCAGCCTTGGTGACTTCCAAGGTACAGTTTCAATTTATGCTCCCATCTCCTCCAGCATCCTGCCAGTTTGGTGTAGTGGCTAAGTGTGCAAACTCTTATCTGGGAGAACCGGGTTTGATTCCCCACTCCTCCACTTGCACCTGCTGGAATGGCCTTGGGTCAGCCAGAGCTCTGGCAGAGGTTGTCCTTGAAAGGGCAGCTGCTGTGAGAACCCTCTTAGCCCCACCCACCTCACAGGGTGTCTGTTGTGGGGGAGGAAGGGAAAGGAGATTGTGAGCCGCTCTGAGACTCTTTGGAGTGGAGGACGGGATAGAAATCCAATATCTCCTGCTCCTCCCCCCCTAAATTTCCCATAAAAGAGGTCTGGTGGAGGTCTGAAATGCTCCTTTGTTTTCCAAGGGATGCAATCTGGAACCTTCTCCTGTTGAACGCTGGAGACTCAAAGGAGTTACAGACCACCTTCTGACACTCTGGAAGGCCTGGCCAGTGGGCAGCAGTGGCCCCACCTCCTTTGGGCTGTGGGTTCACAGGTTAGAGTCCTCACTCAGGCCCCCTTCCTCAGGTCCATTTAGCAGAGACAAGCTGGCTCAAAGCATCAGCTGCTTATTTGCAAGGAGATGTCAAGTAGACGGATTCAATGATGAATCAGAGTTGTTACAAAGACTACATTTATTGATAGAACATTACTTTGGCTCAAGCCCTTAGCTTGAGAAGAATGAAACCAATACATTGATACAGGAGTTTTAAGATACACTTCAAAAGGATTCCTACGGGGAGGGGGAGGGGAGGAGCATTCACACATAACTACGAAGATACATTCCCAGGGTGTTTATCAAGCCTTTTGGCCTTGTATTTTCTAGAGACTTTTCCTCCCTCCTGATGTTCTCTGGGAAGGTGCTGATTACATTATTCTCAACAGTTACCAGTCATAAAGGAAAGAGGGGCCAATAAAGGGTAATAAACTAGCAGCATTTGGTTCATCATGATTTTACCCAGGCCTGCTTGTGACAGGCCAAGAACCCATCAGTCTTTGGTCAGAATCAGTCGAGCTTGACAGGAGACAACTCCAACGTAGAAATCTGAAGCACGAGCTCCACCCAATAGGACCAGGCTAAATCACACAGCTATTTTGGTGTACTGGGGGAGAACAGACTGTTTCATTACATACACGAATGGATGCAATCCCTATCGCACAAGCCCCCCCCCCCCTTTAAGATCAGGTTGCCTCTCTCTGGCAGTCCAGCAAAAGGCTCCCTACGGCTCATCGACGGGGGGGGGGGGGGAGCTTGTAGGTCCTGAGGCGGGGGGGGGGGGGGCGGCAGGAGGCAGCCAGGCCTTCCAGGAGCCAAGCAGAAGCGTTTTGCATCGTGGAGTCTCCCTCTGGCTCAGGCCATCAATTTCTTCTTCCCAAACCAGTAATTTTGTTCTCTTGGCTTCTGGTGCTGCCTGGCGCTTCTCTCTGCACTTGTGGTTTGCTGTGCACACCTTGTGGTGTGCCAGCTCAGTGGGGGTTTTTGCCAGCTCAGCACTGGGGCTGAGGCTGAGTCACGGGGGCAGGGGGGGGCTCTTTTGAGGGCCAGTCCTTCCAGGCAGATGCTCCGAGGGCAGGCCGGCCATGGCGCTCCGGCAAGCAGCCTCCTGGGGCGGCAGGGGACTCACCCTCTGGCTGGCTTTGTGGGCAATAGAAGGTAAGGCTGCCACCCCCACCCCCCACCCCCGCATCCTGCTCTGGAGGAGGCAGGCAGGGGGGTCCTTTGCACCCCCATCAGCCTGGACTGGGGACAGCAGGCTGTTTTGTGCTCCGGCAGCTTCCAACGGCCTCCAAGGTCCTGTCAGACGCTCTTAAAGCATGACTGGATTTCCTCGGCATTCCCACTAACTTTTAGTGGCATCAGAGAGAGAGAGAGAAAGACATACTGTTGGAAGACTTCACCTTGGGAAGGAAGGTGGGGAGCAGGAGATGAGCGACCTCTCACCTGGCTGGCTGCGCACCTGCCCTGCCTGCCTTCCAAGGTGGCCAGGGAGCTGCTGAGCCGTGGCTCTCCCCTTCTGGCCTCCCCAAGTGAGGCCGGCTGGGAGAAAGACAGAGCGAGGAAGGTGCCCCTTCATCCCTCCTCTCTGGGGGTCTTGCAGGAGCTGCTCCGTGTGGCCCCCGGTGCCTGCCTGGGAGATGGGGGCGGGGAGGCTGAGAATCTGCAGCAAGCCATCCAGCTCCCAAGGCAGAGGCAGGATTCAAACCTGGGCTCCCCAGCCCTCCTCCCCTGACATCCCAGCCCCCAGACCACTTCTGGCTCCCCCTGGAGGACCCCCAAGCTCCTTTTGCGGGGGGGGGGGCACAAGGGATTTGGAGCTGCCTCTGGTTACTCTGGGATGAATGAATGGGAACCAGGGTCAGTCAGCATTGTTAGCTTGGTTAATATCTTCTAGGGTTGCCAAGTCCAATTTAAGAAATATCTGGGGACTTTGGGGGTGGAGCCAGGAGACTCTGGGGAAGGAGCCAGGAGACATTGGGGTGGAGCCAAGATCAAGGCTGTGACAAGCATAACTGAACTCCAAAGGGAGTTCTGGCCATCACATTTAAAGGGACAGCACACCTTTTTCAATGCCTTCCTTCCATAGGATATAATGAAGGATACGGGCACCTTCTTTTGGGGCTCATAGAATTGGACCCCCTGGTCCAATCGTTTTGAAACTTGGGGGATATTTTGGGGAGAGGCACTAGATGCTGTACTGAAAATTTGGTGCCTCTACCAGCCCACAGAGATGGTT
The DNA here is from genome assembly GCF_032191835.1 of Heteronotia binoei. NCBI lineage: Eukaryota > Metazoa > Chordata > Lepidosauria > Squamata > Gekkonidae > Heteronotia > Heteronotia binoei. The sequence continues at coordinate 104,563,594 of NC_083232.1, read as the reverse complement.
TATTGGCAATTCAACAATCGAGCAAACAAAAAATTTTAAATACTTGGGGATCACTTTTAACCACAAGTTAAGCTGGGTTTCACATCGTAACAACACCGTCAACTTGGCTAAATGTTCAGCTGCTCAAATTAAACAGTTTTTCTTTGCAAGGGGCAACCAATTAGTTCCAGCAGCTATTAAAGTGTTCAAAGCCAAAACGCTTGCCCAAATCCTCTATGGTATCCCTATTTGGATCTCAGCTTTTACCAGGAAAGTGGAGGGCATTCAAGCCTCATTCTTTAGACAAATTCTTGGTTTGCCAAAATGTGTGTCCTACTTTGCTCTCTGCTCTGAAGTGGGTCAGTCTTTGGTGGAGACAAAAGCCTGGATTGCAGTGTTTAAATTCTGGCTCAAAATTCATTTTAGAACAGATCCCAACAGCCTTCTTGATTATATGAAAAGAGACCCATATATTTCATCCTGGACAGCAGTGCTTCTGTCTAAACTCAATCAATTGGGGTTAGAGGTAGATGATTTTTCTACCGCTGATGAGTCATATATCTTCAGATGTATTAAACGGAGACTATGGGAATCGGAGGAAACGAAATTACGGCCAACTGACCCTTATATTTGCTCTCCAGCTTCCTTAGGTCTTTATGCTTTTTGTGGCAAAATGCCCAATTATCTATCAGACCTAACCACTCCAAGTCATCGCAGGGCATTTATGTTGGCTAGACTAAACGCGTTTCCCTCCAAAGTTTTACAAGGGAGATATCAGCGAGTCCCTTTAGCCGACAGACTTTGCTCCTGTGGAGCAAATTCCCCTGACTCAATCCAGCATATATTGCTTGATTGTTCTTTATACCATAACCTCCGTAAAGATTTATTTGGCAAGCTTTCTTTTTCTCCAGATTTGTCTATTCTGCCACCCTGTTATTATTTATTGAGTGATACTGAGGGGGTGGTTAGTGAGGCTGTGGCAAAATTTCTGGCTGACATCCTTAAATTTAATTCTGACCATGTTTGAATGCATCTGTAAGCTCGGTTTCATTTTGATTTTATCTCCAATGTTTAAATTTTTATATTCTGTGTATTTTTATCTGAATCTATTATGCCATTAAAGGTTTGGTATGGTATGGTGCCTCTACCTCAAAAAACAGCCCCAGATACCCGTGGATCAATTCTCCATGATTTTCTATGGGAATAAATCTCCATAGGGAATAATAGAGTTCCCAGCAGATATTTCCCTCCCCTGCCCGCTTTCTGACGACCCTGAAGCGGGGGGAGGGCCTCCAAACCGGGGGATCCCCTGCCCCCACCTGGGGATTGGCAACCCTAATATCTTCTCAGCTATCAGTATATAGAAATACTCGTGTTTTTATTTTAGATTTGAGGGAAACCGGATGTGCCTTTCCTTTCCCAGCATTCTTAACACTTTATTTTGTGGGTATTGAAAAAGAAGCTATTGAGGCCATAAGATCCGTGTTTGTGTTTCTGCACATTTTGACATGGGCACACATTTGTATTGCTATTTTGTGATAGTTGACTGCACGGGAAGACTTTGTTGCAATATGTCTGGTTTTGTGTTATCTGTAATGGGGTGGTTTTAGGCTGTGTTTACTTTGTAATACCCAGGGCTTTTTTTTTAAAGCCCAGTAGGAACTCATTTGCATATTAGATCACACCCCCTGACACCTAACCAGCCAGAACTCTGTTCCTGCTCAAAAAAAGCCCTGGCGATACTGCTGTTTATTAAATTGCATGTATGGCCTATTAAAGAATATAGATTTACTTACTATGTTCTTAAAGAATATAGTTTTACTTGTACTCTTTCTCATCATCATGATGTTTGGTGTTTGGTGTAGTAGTGAAGTGTGCGGACTTTTATCTGGGGTAACCGGGTTTGATTCCACACTCTTCCACTTGCACCTGCTGGAATGGCCTGGGTTAGCCATAGCTCTTGTAAGAGTTGTCCTTGAAAGGGCAGCTTTCTCATAGCCCTCTCAGCCCTACCCACCTCACAGGGTGTCTGTTGTGAGGGAGGAAGATATAGGAGATTGTAAGCCACTCTGAGTCTCTGATTCGGAGAGAAGGGCGGGGTATAAAACTGCAGTCTTCTTCTTCTGGAGGTCAATCATGCCAGCTGCTAAAGACCATCCCATTCGGTCTCTCTTGAAGGGACAGGACTGGTGGCTTGGTTGGGTGACCTCTTGTTTTGTGTGTCCATTCTCTTTCGGGCTCTTCTTTTAAAAATGGATGAAAATATCCTCTTGGGGGGTTGGAAAAGATTAGGAATATTCCTGGTGAGTGGCCCTTATCACAGCTTAAATAGGAGGGCTATTTAAAATGAGACTCGTCACTGTGATCACTTGACTGAAGTCGTCACTCCAGAAATATGTCTTTTTAGCTTTTAAAAAAATTGGCCTTCATGTTTTCCTCCAGGCAGGTGGCAACCATGTACCCAGCCTCCTGGCCTTTGACCTTTACAAGCCTCATTGTTCCCAGCGGCAGCAGCCACCACCACTCCCCCCCCCCCCCCCGTGAGCCTCAGGAGTGCCGTTGTCCATCTAGTGGAGGTTGTTCTTGCTGTGTGGCTTGGAAGACACTAGAGAATGCTGTGGGTAAAGTCAGGTCTCTGCATCTGTGGGGCGCGGTCACCCAAATGGTGCCCATGAGCACCAAGGTGCCTACCAGGTGTTTTTAGGCAGCAGGTAGGGGTTGGTGGGACTTTTGGAGACTTGATTGGCTGTACAGATATTTTAAAATGCTGCTTTGCTAAGCAGCTGCCGCCACACCACAAGGATCTTCACTGCATGGCTAAGTGTAGGCTGTGGTGAGCATTTTGTGGCTGGCTCAGCCTCCTGTGACAGCTGTTTCTGTGGCTGCAGCCACTAGGTGGTAGCAGAATTCCACAGAGGTCTGCAGGATCAAAAGGGCTGGGGGCCAAGCCTCAGAAGGCCCTGCCCCTGTGACTGGAGGCACTAACACAACACCGTTCTTGGTTAATAACAGGTGGAGGGGGCAGGAGGGTGGGAAGGGACTAAGCTGCTCACAGAAAGTGAGAACCTATTCAGCTGCCAACTGTTGTTGCCTGTCACTTGCTACGGAGGCTGAAAGCCTTTGCTCTGGAAAACAGGGCAGCCTGGCGCAGTGTTATGTCAGGAACAGCTAGGATGATCATGTGGGAGGATTGGGGCTTCTGAGTACCAAGGCTAGGGTTGCCATCCCCCAGTTTGGGGGGTGGGGTGGAGTCCCTGGTTTTGGCGGCTTCTGCCTGCTGCCCGCCAGGTGGCTGGTGTGGAAACCCTGCCCCCAAACAGTGACATCACCACACGTTTTTTACACCACATGGAAGGGATGTCATTGCATTGGGGACATTGCATGGTGGCACTCTGGTTTTGGGGCAAAACTCTATGGTTTGATGCCAATTTTACAATAGAGTTTTGCCCAGAAACCACTGCATCAACCGTGACATCACTGATGTGATGACCTCACTTCTGAGTGACATCAGTGGATTGCGTGACGCTACCCCCTCCTCCCAGAATGCCCCCGACAGCCCTGCCTCAGGCAGGAGAAAGCCCTCCCCTCCAGGAAACCCCCCCTTCCCCCCCCCCGGCACCTCCCAAGCAGCTTCAGGAGCCGGCTGGGGGGAAGGTGTCAGCGTAGGGTTCATGGACGCTCCAACAATGGACAGACTCTTTTCATTTGAAAATAAGTTTCATTTATTGGATACATACATGTTACTGCTACGAGAGTTCTTTGAAAGTGATAAGGTACACACAAACTAGCTTGGCCTTTATGGCCCAGGATCAAAGCTAGGGGGTTTAAATCATTCTCACAATACCATTGCATGCTACTTCTAAGAGGTGTGAGGTTCACACCCTGATATCTTGCATAGCTAGCCGCATCCGTCCTCTCTCCCCCACAGGCGGCCTTGCATCGGCTGAGAGCTGGCCACATAGTTTGCACTTCAAACACCTTTACAGCTCTTGGCGCCAAGCTCCTCTTCCCCCCCCCCCCACTTCTCCTGCTCTCACAGCTAAATTATAGTTACAGTTCACAGGGTTAGTAAGCAATACAACAATTTAGGCATTCTGGTTAATATCAGTTTGAACACAAGCTGACATACTGCCCCCCCTAAGCTCGCGCTCGGGGTTTGTCTGGGTGCAGTAGGTAAAATTGCTTAAGGAGCAGCGGGGCGTTCAGATCCGTGGCTTTCACCCATTCATCACAACTAGGGGGAAAGTAACGCCACCTCACTAAATACTGCAGCGCACCCCGGTGCAGTCTGGCATCGAGAATCTCCTTCACTTCGTGGTGTTGTTGGCCCTGCACCTTGATAGGGGTCGGCTCGGGGCCCTGAGGATGCCATTTCGACCCCCCCGGGTCTCGACGAATCAGACTATAATGAAAAACAGGGTGCACCTTACTAAACAGCTTGGGCAAGTCTAGTTCCACGGTCACCTTGTTAATCACTCGTTTTATCCGAAATGGCCCCAGGAACTTATAGGCCAATTTCCGGGAGGTTTGGGGGAGCGGTAAGTTTTTTGTGGACAGGAAGACCGTCTCCCCTACCTTAAAGTCCCACCTCGGGCTGTGCTTTTTGTCGAATTGGGCTTTGTAGTCTCTCTTTGCCTCTTCTAGGTTCTCCTGTATACTCTTTCAAGAGTTTTCTAATGTTTTCCACCATTGATGGCACTCGGGGGAGAGTGAGGGTTCACTGCCCCCTGGTAGGGTAGGTAGGGGCTTCCCCTCGTACCCGTGGTGTCAGAACTTGTAACTTTCTCTCTGTCTGCATTGACCAAACTGACTCCATGCTGTAACCTGATACTAACACAGAGTCCATAGCCCGAGCAATTAACCCTGCCTCATAGCTATTCCAAATATTTAGGGCTCCTTGACGGGCGACAGATAGTCTCTGTTCAACATCCACAGGTGCCCTTTTGAAGACAGACTGTTTGGCCTTCACCACGGGGAAGCATCCTCCCTTCTGATAACGAAGCCTGGGAAAGGAGACACTTGTCTGTAACCCGTGTGAATGATAGCTTTATTGTACTCCACTGATGGCATAAAATGTAACCAACTGCCAGGACTCGGCATTACTGTTATCTCGTAGTTCTAGCACTGTAGTTCTTCAATAAAGATCTTTACTTTGTAACAAGTATTGGAATCGTCTGAAGTTCGTTCCAGTTCTGACATTATAACAGTAATCCTTTTTATTCTGGGACTTATCTGAACTGGCAACCTGGCCGAATGGCGGCAAAGGCTCCAGACAACGGAGAGCCCAGCACCTTCCCGGAGGAGGGACCTTTAGACCCAAAGGTAACGGAGGCAAGACGCAAACTCAAAGTCCCCGCACCCTTCTCCGTTGACGCCTTCCCCCCGCGGACCTGGAGCCCGAGGAAATCCACGGCCACTATGGACGCCGCTGAACAACGGTATCGGGTCCTCGCAACAGGCGGAGGGGGAGACGAGGAGGACGAGACCAGAGACAAGGGACTCGGCACCTACGGCGGTGGGGACCCGATTCGAACACTGCGCAACGAGCTGTTAGATTGGGTGAAAGAAATCCACGACGAGGTCCACGCGTCCCGAGCGCTGATGGCCGAGGAGATGCAACAGAATATAGGCGCGATCCGCGACCAGATACTTGCACTCCAGGGCGCCGTGCCCGCGGCACCGATCCCTCAGCCACAGGGCCCCGCGCCGGCCGGCCCCGTAGACGGAGGGGGGGTGGTCCCGCAGGGCCACCGCCAGTCGCTCCCCCGGTCCCGCCGCCGGGCGGGCCGGTACCCCCCGCGCCACCCGTGGTCCCAGCGGCCCCGGCCGCACCGGGGGCGCCGGCCCCAGCGGGTCCCGCAGCCCCAGCCGGGGTGGAAGGCGGGGGGACCCGGGAACTAAAAATTACGTTCGACGGGGACGGAGACGAAGTAGAGTACTTCACCATCCAGTGCAACACGTTTTTCACGCACTGGGGAGCGGGCTACCCCACCGAAGCGAGCCGTGTCGACCACATCGCATCCAAACTGAGAGGACCAGCGCGGAAGTGGTACGTGGGGCTGTACACAGGGAGAAAGCCCGAGCTGGCCACGGTGGCCGACTTCCTCCAAGCAATGCTCCGTCAGTACGGAGACCCCCTACGGGAGGAAAAGGCCATTGAGGCACTGCAGAGGATCTAGCAAGGGAACCGCACGACGCGCGAGTATGCCACCGAGTTCATGGGCCACTGCGCGGCAGCGAGGGGTTGGAACGAGGTGATGAAGTGCACCGCGTTCAAGAATGGGCTAAACGCGAACATCCTAGACCGGTGTTACCACCAAGGGCGGCCAGATACCTTGGTATGGTGGATCCAACTGGCGGGAGAGGTGGAAACCGACCTCCAACACGTCGGGATGCGATGCCAGCAGCAAGGCAAGAGAGGGGGGAAGCCGAGCCCTGCGTCCGGCAAACCTGAAGGGAAGCGACCCCCCGCGACCTCCACCCCCACCGCCGCGGTCCGCAAGTGCTTTAGGTGTGGGGACCCGAACCATCTGGCCGCCAACTGCCCGGTGAGGCAGACACCGACCCCTACTCAAACCAAGCCGGCAACCGCCACGCAGAAGAAGAAAGGCGGCCGCACCAAAGAGCCCAGTCGGGGCGCCGTCGCCACTTCCATGGCGATTGACGAGGATGTTACCACCATAGAGGAATCCAGTGAGGAATCTTGGGACCAAGAGTCGGTGGGAAACGACAGCGACCTGCTTTAATCGGTGCCGCAAAGCAGGTCCAGGAAACGCCGGCACTACTGACGGTGAGAATTACCGGGGGGCTGTTGTTCATGGCGGTCACTCTATTGAACCCCAATCTTAAGCGGTTCATGCCCGCCCGCGCCCTGATTGACTCAGGGTGCACTCAAGACATTATCACCCCGCGCCTGGTAGAGGCGCTAGGTCTGGCCACGTCCCCCCTGCCCCACCCCATCCAATTTGAACAGATGGACGGGTCCATCATGAGGGGGGAGCCCTGCACTTTGGAGACCCAGGCGACCCCCGTAGGCACGGACAATCACTGGGGGATAGAGACTTTTGTTATAGCCCCCTCATCCTCATTTGACGTAGTGGTGGGAGCAGGGTGGCTCGCCCGGCACCAACCGGACATTCGATGGGCTGAACAAATTGTGCGATTCCCCGACTGGAGGTGTGAGCACCACCACTGGAGAACCGAGTGGGGCCCTAAAGCCCCTCCCCAGAACGAAAGACTCTGCCTCACTCTTGAGGAGATAGGGACGATCCCCAAGGAGTACAGAGACTTGAGAAAAGCTTTTAGTGAGCGAGAGGCGGACAAGCTTCCTCCGCACCGCCCTACCGATTGTGCCATCGAACTAATCCCGGGGCAAGAACTGCCCAAGGCAAAACTGTACTCGATGGGTTGGGCGGAGAAAGCGGAACTGAGAAAATTCATTGACAAAAATTTGAAGCGTGGGTTCATCCGACCGGCCACGGCCCCCCACGCCGCACCGGTCCTATTCCGCAAGAAGAAGGACGGTAGTCTTAGGCTTTGCACAGATTTTCGCGGGATAAACGGGATTTCCATGTCAAATGCTTACCCGATCCCGCTGATAAAAGACCTGTTGAGCACGGTGGCCGAGGGTAAAATCTTCACCAAGCTCGACCTCCGCTATGCATACTTTCGCGTGCGGATTAAAGAGGGGGATGAGTGGAAGACGGCATTCAACACACCTATGGGACAATTCGAGTACTTAGTAATGCCTTTTGGACTTCAGGGAGCGCCGGGGGTGTTCATGAACTTTATCAATGAAGTGTTAAGAGAATACCTGTACAAGGGGGTGGTGGTGTACCTGGATGACATCATTATTTACTCGAAGGACCTCGAATCGCATGTACCATTAGTGCGAAAAGTGTTAACACTATGCCAGAACAAATTGTATGCCAAACTGTCAAAATGTGAGTTCCACAAGACGGAACTAGATTACCTTGGGTTCCGGGTGTCTGGGGAGGGACTAGCAATGGACCCCACAAAAATTCAAGCGGTCCTAGACTGGGAACCTCCTCGAACCCAACGGCAGCTCCAATCATTTCTCGGGTTCGCAAATTTTTACCGCAGGTTTACCGGGGCGACTATGCAGCTTCAAGACTGCTTTGAACGAACAAATTGGGACATCTTTGAACATCCAGACCTAGAGTGTTATACAGATACAGTTTTGGGGTATATGGCCCACTGTATTGATACTGTTACAACAAACAAGTGTATTCGAACCTATCCAAATCAAAAGCCATGGATGACTGGCACTGTTAGGTTTCTCTTGCATAGGAGATATAAGGCTTTTAAGTCTGGGGATGCCTCACTTTACAGTGTGGCCAGAGCAAATTTGAAGCGGGGTATTAAACAGGCCAAAGCTGCATAAAAGGGCAGGATAGAAGAATGGCTTTCTCAGAATAATTTGAGACAAGCCTGGCAGGGGATTCAGCAGTTAACTAATTTCAAGGCGCTAAAGGCTAGTACGAATGGAAAGCAGGAGCTGGCAGAGGAGTTAAATACTTTTTATGCCCGGTTTGAAGTGGATCAAAAGGAAGCGGAATTACTAGTAACATCATCGTTGGGGACCAAGCAAGGTGCTCCTTTCGTTGTGAGGGAGCACGATGTTAGGTGTATAATGAAGGCAGTAAATTCTAGAAAGGCTGCAGGTCCCGATAATATCCCTGGTTGTGTGGTAAAGGAATGTGCAGGGCAGTTAGCTGGGGTGTGGACTGAGATTTTCAATCGTTCTTTGTCACAATCCATTGTTCCCACTTGTTTGAAGGCTTCCCTTATTGTCCCAATACCAAAGAGGACGCCAGCAAAGGTTTTAAATGACTAAAGGCCAGTGGCCTTGACTTCTGTGATAATGAAGTGTTCTGAACAATTAGTTCGAAAATATATTATTTCCTGCCTTCCTGTTATTTTTGATGAATATCAGTTTGCTTACAGGAAAAATAGATCTACTGAGGATGCTGTTAATACTGTTCTTTATACTGCTTTATCACATTTGGATAAAAAGGGGACGTATGTTAGAATGTTGTTTGCAGATTTTAGTTCTGCTTTTAATACAATATCACCCCATAGATTGTTGTTTAAGCTTAAAGATTTGAAGCTGTCGGACTCTATATGTGAGTGGATTTTGAATTTTTTGTCAGGTCGTTCACAAAGGGTTAAAATGGATGGATATATTTCCTCCATGAAGATCTTAAATACTGGCACCCCTCAGGGATGTGTCTTGAGTCCACTTCTTTTCACTATTTACACGTCTGATTGTGTTTCTAGCAGTCTGAGTAACAAAATCATTTAAGTATGCAGATGATACAACGTTGGTAGGGCTCATCTCTGAGGATGATGAGTCTGCGTACAGGAGGGAAGTTCAACAGCTGTCCCTTTGGTGTAAAGTAAATAATCTTATTTTAAATATAAATAAGACAAAGGAAATTATAGTGGATTACAGGAAGAGTAGTTTGGACACCCAGCCGTTGTTTATTGATGGTGTTATGGTAGAACAGGTGACAGAATGGAAGTTTCTGGGAATTACCATGAAACAGGATCTAACATGGAGGGCAAATACTTTAGCTCTAGAGAAGAAGGCCCAGCAATGACTATACTACTTAAGACTCTTAAGATCACTACAACTATCAGGGAGTCTGCTGGTTGCCTTTTATCGTAGTTCCATTGAGAGCATTTTATCTTATTGCCTCTGCGCGTGGTTTGGGAGCTGCACGGAAGCAGAGAGAAGGGTGCTCCAAAGAGTGACGAGAAGAGCACAAAAGATTTGTGGATGTTCTCTCCCCTCATTGGTGGATCTGTATAATATGGCATGTAAAAGGAAGATACAAATGATCCTAAGGGACCATACACATCTGGGCCATTTGCTTTTTGAGATCTTACCGTCAGGTAGACGATATAGAGTGTTGAAGGCTAGGACAAACAGATTTAAGTACAGTTTCTATCCAAGTGCTGTGGTTAGGTTAAATGCAGGGTTATGAAGGATTATCTGTTTTAGATGTATTTAATGGTTTAAATGGTTTAAATGGTTTTATGAATGTTTAATGGTTTTATGAATGTTTATTTAATGGTTTAAATGGTTTTAATGGTTTTATGAATGTTTATCCGTTTTAGATGTATTTAAATGGTTTTAATGGTTTAAATGGTTTAATGGTTTTAGATGTATTTAAATGGTTTATGAATATGTGTGTTTGATGTGTTGGTATGTTTGTGGAAGAGCACCTCATTTTGTTGCTCTCTTTTTGTTGAGAACAATGACAATAAATTCATCTATCTATCTATCTATTAAGGGGTTCGCCCGGGTAATGCTCCCCCTCACTGAGCTCCTCAAAACGAAGGGAAAAGGGGACGAGGCGAAAAAACCCGGTGCGCGCCTAACGTGGACGCCGGAGTGCCACCAAGCTTTCAATGAGCTCAAACAACTCTTCACCTCCGAACCGGTGCTAGCTCACCCTAACGAACTGAAACCCTTTGTGGTGCAATGCGACGCCTCCAACGTCGCCGTAGGAGCCATATTAATGCAAAGAAATGAGGGGGGGGGGAACTCCGTCCCTGCGCCTACATCTCCCACAAATTTTCCAACGAACAGAGAAATTGGTCGGTATGGGACAAAGAGGCATTTGCGGTCATGTTTGCTCTCAAAACATGGAGATCCTGGCTAGAAGGGGCTCGAGTCCCCTTCGAAATCTGGACCGATCACAAGAACCTGGAGGCCCTCACCGGCCGCCGCAAACTGACCGCAAAACAGATCAGGTGGGCGGGATTCTTCGCCAAATTTGACTTCGTGCTAAAGCACATCCCCGGTACCAAAAACTTTTTGGTCGACGCGCTATCACGCATGCCCCAGCACGAGAGCCAGAGAGAGGAAGTAATCAACTCTCTCATTCCCCCCTCTGCCATCGCGGGGGGGGGGGTAACCACCCATTCAGGGAAGCAGACCGGGGGCCCCGACCCGCAGCAGAAGGAACTGCTAGAAGGGCAGGATCGACCCGATGGACTCGAAAAGGGGGAAGGGGGACTCTGGTTCCACAAAGGGAAAATTTATGTGCCTAAATCCCTGAGAAGGGAAGTTCTCGAGCGGGGTCATTCCAGCCACCTTGCTGGTCACTTTGGGTATGTAAAGACTCTCAACCTAATCACCCGACAGTTTTGGTGGCCCAAGTTAAAGAGGGATGTTTCTGAATTCGTACTTGCTTGCCCCACATGCATCATGTCCAAGCGCAGAGGGGGGAAGCCACCTGGTCACTTAGTCCCTCTCCCAACAGCGAGTCGCCCCTGGGCAGTGGTCTCCATGGACTTCATCGTAGAGCTGCCCCCCTCCCAAGGGAAAACGGTGATCTTGGTAGTGGTGGACACATTCTCCAAACAAGCCCACTTCATCCCATGCAAAAAACTCCCCACTGCCAAGAAATTGGCCCAGTTATTCTTTAATCACGTGGTCCGGCTTCACTCATTCCCAGACAAGGTCATTAGTGACCGCGGGCCCCAGTTCGTTGCCAACTTCTGGCGGGAGTTTTGCAAAATATCTGGCATTGAGCAGGAGCTTCGCTCCGCATACCATCCGCAAACGGACGGACAGATGGAGAGGGTGAACGGGCTTCTCGAACAGTACCTAAGGTGTTACGTTAACTACCAGCAAACGAACTGGGTAGAGTTACTCCCCTTCGCAGAATATGGGTATAACAACAGCCTCCACAGCTCAACCAAAACCTCCCCTTTCCAGATAGCTACGAAGGGAAACCATTCCCCAACCTCCCTCTGCCGTCCGGATCCCCGGAACCCACTTCGTGTCAACAATGGTGGGAGGGGGTGCGGGGAGGATGGAAGGTGATCCAAGAAAACCTGGAGGAGGCAAAAGAGGAGTACAAACGCCACTTCGACAAAAAGCACGCCCCCCAATGGGAGCTGAAGGAGGGGGAGACAGTCTTTCTGTCCACGAAGAACTTGCCCCTCCCGCAGGGTTGTCGCAAGCTCGCTTTTAAGTATCTGGGGCCCTTTAAAATAAAAAAGGTTATCAACAAAGTAACCGTAGAACTTGAGCTGCCCAAATCATTAAGTAAGATCCACCCTGTCTTTCATTGCAGCCTTCTTTGCAAAGACCCTGGAGCTACGTCCTTTCACCCTCGCCCTCTGGAACCGCCTCCAACGCGAGTGAGGGGTCAGAGTCACCATGAAGTGCAGGAGATTTTGGATTCCAAAATCCAAAGGGGTGTGTTGTACTACCTTATCAGGTGGAAATACTTCCCCCCGAGCTGTGACGAGTGGGTGAAGGCTAGCGATGTGTTCGCTCCGCAACTGCTTAAAAAGTTTCACCTACTGTACCCACACAAGCCCAAGGCGAAGAGCTGAGGGGGGGCAGTATGTCAGAACTTGTAACTTTCTCTCTGTCTGCATTGACCAAACTGACTCCATGCTGTAACCTGATACTAACACAGAGTCCATAGCCCGAGCAATTAACCCTGCCTCATAGCTATTCCAAATATTTAGGGCTCCTTGACGGGCGACAGATAGTCTCTGTTCAACATCCACAGGTGCCCTTTTGAAGACAGGCCGTTTGGCCTTCACCACGAGGAAGCATCCTCCCTTCTGATAACGAAGCCTGGGAAAGGAGACACTTGTCTGTAACCCGTGTGAATGATAGCTTTATTGTACTCCACTGATGGCATAAAATGTAACCAACTGCCAGGACTCGGCATTACTGTTATCTCGTAGCTCTAGCACTGTAGTTCTTCAATAAAGATCTTTACTTTGTAACAAGTATTGGAATCGTCTGAAGTTCGTTCCAGTTCTGACACGTGGACCGCTTGAAAAGGGGAAACCTTGATGGAGGCATGGAGGCTGTTGTTGTAACTGTACTCCGCAAAAGGAAGTAAATCCACCCAGTTACTTTGTTGGAAATTTACATAGCACCTTAAATATTGTTCCAAGAGCCCATTAACCCTCTCGCTCTGGCCGTCCGTCTGGGGGTGATATGCTGAGCTCAAGCCCTGCTCCATGCCCATTAGTTTACAAAACTCCCGCCAGAAGTTGGCAACGAACTGTGGCCCGCGGTCACTAATGACTTTGTCAGGGATCGAGTGTAGGCGGGCCACGTGAACGAAAAATAGATGGGCTAGCTCTTTTGCGGTGGGGAGCTTTCGGCAGGGGATGAAGTGAGCCTGTTTGGAGAATGTATCAACCACCACCCAAATTACGGTTCTCCCCCTTGACGGGGGTAGTTCCACTATAAAGTCCATGGAGATGACCGACCACGGCCGTGTCGCGGTGGGGAGGGGTTGCAGTAATCCTGGGACCTTCCCCCCCCCCCTTCGCTTTGCCATGAGGCAAGTTGGGCATATTTGCACAAAATGGGAAATGTCTCTCTTCATTTGTGGCCACCAGAACTGTCTGTGGGCCATGTGCAAAGTTTTTACGTAGCCAAAGTGTCCAGCCAGTCTGCTAGTGTGGCAGTGATGTAGCGCTTCCGCCCGGAGGGATTCGGGGACATAGAGTTTCCCCTCGTGGTACCAGAACCCCCCTTCTCCCTTGGTCAGTCCCTCTGGTCACCCTTCCTCCTCCGCTTCAGTCTCGGCAATCAGCCTGCTTCCCCCCCACAGGCCCGCAGCTGGGGTTTTTGACTTCGATCGAGTCTGCACTGCCCCCGCCACTGCCTGCGGGGAGATCAGTGAGTCTATAACCTCCTCCTTCTCGCTTTCGTGTTGGGGTTGCCAGGACAGAGCGTCAGCCAAAAAGTTTTTGGCTCCGGGGATATGGCGGAGGGTGAAATCAAATTTGGCGAAGAACCCAGCCCACCGAATTTGCTTCCCTGTCAGTTTCCGCCGCCCGGTTAGGGCTTCTAGGTTCTTGTGGTCTGTCCAGATCTCGAATGGGACTCGGGCTCCCTCTAACCAGGAGCGCCATGTTTTTAGTGCAAACGTGATGACGTAGGCTTCCTTGTCCCAGACCGACCAATTTCTCTGTTCACCGGAGAATTTCCGCGAGATGTAGGCGCACGGTCTTAGGTGCCCCTCCTTGTCTCTCTGCATGAGTATGGCTCCGACGGCCGTGTCGGAAGCGTCACATTGCACCACAAAGGGTTTGAGTTCGTTAGGGTGCACTAACACGGGTTCGCTCGTGAAGAGGCGCTTTAGTTTGTCAAACGCCTCTTGACACTGGCTGGTCCAATTAAGTTTAGCGTTTGGCTTTTTTGCCTCTGGACCCTTCCCTTTCGTCTGCAGCAGGTCGGTGAGGGGAAGGGCCACCTTAGCAAATCCCTGTATGAAGGATCTATAAAAATTGGAGAATCCGATGAAAGATTGGAGCTGTCTACGTGTCCTCGGGGGTTCCCACTCTAACACTGCCTGGACCTTAGCCGGATCCATGGCCAACCCCTTCCCCGAGACTTGGAACCCTAGGTAGTCAAGTTCCTCTTTGTGAAACTCACATTTTGAGAGTTTGGCATACAGTTTGTTTTGAAGCAGGGTGCTCAGCACCTCCCGGACCAGTTTCACGTGGGAGGGTAGGTCCTTCGAATAAATAATGATGTCATCCAGGTAAACCACCACCCCCTTATACAAAAATTTTCAAAGGACCTCATTGATAAAGTTCATGAACACTCCCGGGGCCCCTTGAAGGCCAAACGGCATCACTAGATACTCAAACTGCCCCAAAGGAGTGTTGAATGCCGTTTTCCACTCGTCCCCTTCTCTTATCCTGACTCGGAAATAGGCATCGCGCAGGTCCAGTTTGGTAAAAATGGACCCCTCCGATACTGCACTTAGCAAGTCTTTGATTAGGGGGATGGGGTAGGCGTTTGACATAGAGATCCCGTTTATCCCGCGAAAATCTGTGCAAAGTCTAAGACTTCCATCCTTTTTCTTTCGAAACAGTACCGGGGCGGCGTGGGGGGCCGTCACAGGTCGGATAAACCCCCGTTGGAGGTTTTTGTCCAGAAATTTTCTCAATTCAGCCTTTTCCGCCCACCCCATCGAGTACAGTTTGGCTTTTGGCAGTGGCTGGTCGGGCAGGAGCTCTATTACACAGTCAGTGGCCCGATGGGGGGGCAACTCTTCCGCCTCCCGTTCACTGAACACCCCCTTCAGGTCTCGGTACTCCCTAGGGACGGTTTTCACCTCCTCTATTGTCACACAAAGTTTCTCATTCTTGGGGGGAGGTCGGGGGCCCCAGATCTCCTTCCAGAGGTGAGTGACGCACCTCCGATCCGTAAAGTCTATGGTGTGCTCGCCCCACTGGATATCGGGTTGGTGTCGAGCCAGCCAGCCCACCCCTAACACTATGTCGAAGGAGCAGGAGGGGGCTATTACAAATACTTCCATGTCCCAGTGGTCCTCCACCCCCATTAGTATCTCCCGGGACTGCTCTGTGCAAGGTTCTCCCCTCATCCTAGTTCCATCCATCTGTTCGAATCCAAGGGGTCGGGGCAGTTTCTCTCGCCCTATCCCCATTAGGTCCACCAGCCGCGGGGTGATTAGTTCCCGCGTGCACCCCGAGTCTATTAAGCCCCGGGCGTGGATAAACCTTTCTTCCCCAACGTTCAACAAAGTCAATGGAATATACATTAGTTCCCCTGCTATTCTCACCCTCAGTGGTGCCGGCTTCTTTTGGACCTGCCGCGGGGCACCGTCTAGCGCAGGTCGGTCTCGTTTCCCGCCGGCTCCAGGTCCCAAGCCTCCTCCCCGGGCTCCTCCAGTGTTGTATTATCCTCGTCTAGCACCGCCGACAGCGCGGTGCTGCTTCGACCCGACTCTTTCCGTTTCCCTGCTCGCTGGGTTTTGGGCGGGGGACCCTTCGCAGTGGGCGCGGGGGCCCGGGCCCTCTCCGGGCAGGTAGAGGCCAGGTGGTTGGGGTCCCCGCATTGGTAGCACTTCCGCGCCCCGGAGGGGGGCTTTGGGGTTGCTCCCCCCGTCTTCTTCCCCTCCGGCTTGGCTGCACTCTTGTTCTCTCGGCTGGGCTTCCCCTGTAGTTCTTAGCGCTGGATCGCCACCTCTTTCATGTTGGTTTCGATCTCTCCCGCCAGTTGGATCCACTCGACCAGGGTGTCTGGCCGGACCTGCTGCAGGGCCCGGTCGAGGATCCCGGGGTTCAGCCCCTTTTGATACGCCCTGATTATCATCGCCTCGCTCCAGCCTTTGATTTTGCGGCTGTGGTTCCTGAACTCCAGGGAGTATTCTCGGATGGATTTGCTCCCCTGGCGGAGCCCTTCGATCGCGGCGATGGCCAGGGTCTCCCGCAGGGGGTCTTCAAACTGGTATAACAGCGCCTGTAGGTGTCAGCGTAGGGTTCATGGATGCTCCAACAATGGACAGACTCTTTTCATTTGAAAATAAGTTTCATTTATTGGATACATACATGTTACTGCTACGAGAGTTCTTTGAAAGTGATAAGGTACACACAAACTAGCTTGGCCTTTATGGCCCAGGATCAAAGCTAGGGGGTTTAAATCATTCTCACAATACCGTTGCATGCTACTTCTAAGAGGTGTGAGGTTCACACCCTGATATCTTGCATAGCTAGCCGCGTCCGTCCTCTCTTCCCCACAGGCGACCTTGCATCGGCCAAGAGCTGGCCACATAGTTTGCACTTCAAACACCTTTACAGCTCTTGGCGCCAAGCTCCTCTTCCCCCCCCCCCCCACTTCTGCTCTCACAGCTAAATTATAGTTACAGTTCACAGGGTTAGTAAGCAATACAACAATTTAGGCATTCTGGTTAATATCAATTTGAACACAAGCTGACAGAAGGGGGGGCCCAGGTGACCCAAATCCCAGAGAGGGACAGAGCAACCCTGCGGCTGTTGTGGGGGGCGGGGGGGGCAGCCGCTCCTTGCCCCACTGTGGGGCCCACCTGGATTGGACAGGGGGGAAGCGGAGCAGCTGTCTGAGGAAGTTCTGTGGGTGAAGCCGGCCCTGGTCAGTAACGTTTCTCCTGCCTCGTTCCTTGCTCTGGTACTTGCAGAACCAGCCACTTCTTGCACAGCTCCTGGAGTTCTTCCCACCTCCAGAGCA
Organism: Heteronotia binoei; assembly: GCF_032191835.1. NCBI lineage: Eukaryota > Metazoa > Chordata > Lepidosauria > Squamata > Gekkonidae > Heteronotia > Heteronotia binoei. The sequence continues at coordinate 104,546,583 of NC_083232.1, read as the reverse complement.
GCCTCCCATCAGGCCCCCGGCAGGCATGGGGGGACTGATGCCATCGTGTCTCTTTGGCCCAAAGGCCCTCGCCCGCTGGGGGGTTGCTTCAGCCCTGCATGGGGAGCCGGGAGGGAGGCCAGCCCCTGGGGCACAGCCCACCCTCCCTCCTGAGCCCTGACAGGGCTGGGAGCAGGGGCCACCCTTCCCTAGAGGGGGAAGCGATTCTGCCTCTTGCCCCAGGCCAAAAAAGTGGGGGGGGGGCTGGCGGGAGGCCTGGGCTTGAGGAGCCCTGCCCAAGGGAGGGCCTTTGTCCAGGCCGGGCTGGCAGGGCCTCCCACAGCAAAGGTTGTGCTCTGGTGCTGGCCTGGGAGCCAGGCCCTTTCCCATTGGACGGCTGACTGGTTGGTGTTAAACTTCCTAGGAAAAGATCCCGGCCTCCCCCCTGCCGAAGGAAGCAGAGCTGTCGAGGGTGAACTCAGCAAGGCGGATGGATGGGCTGTCGATTCGGACCTCCCCGCAGAGTGCAGCCCACGGAGTGAGTATGGGAGAGAAACCAGCAGCCCAGCAGGGGGCCAAAGGGCCACAAAGGCCACTGCCGTCTTTCGGAAGAAACACTTTACTAATCTTGCATTTGGTTGGAATCGAAGGCAGATCTACGTGGCACTCAGTGGGGCTTGCAGCTGGGGACGTGGCCAGATCCTGAAGGTCCCTTCTGACTCCAGGCTTCTACGGCTCCCAGTCAGATGTACGTGGAGGGAACTCACCTTCAGCAGGGCTCCTTCGCTGGGTGCTGGGAGGGGGGGCAGCTTTCTATGACCCTCCCATCCTGCTTTTGCCAGCGAGAAGGGAGGCTGATGGGGGCTTTCTTGCCTGAGGAAAGACGTGGAGAAAAGGGGCAAAAGCCCCCCCCCGCTAGCTGCTGCTGCTGGCAAAAGTGGGGCAGGAAGGGAACGGGAAGCCCCTTCTCGCCCCTCACAGCACCCAGCAAGCAAATGCTTTCTCCAATGACTTCCCCAGCGGCCTGTCTGCCTGCACCTCCAGCCAGGGTCCGTGAGCAGGCCTGCCTGGGGGGGTCTCATCTGCCCCTGCACAGGACCCCAAGAGACCAGCAGCCTCACCTACCACCAGGGCCCCTGGGAATCACACAGCCCTCGCCAGGAGCCCAAAGGGGTTTTGGAGGGTGGGGTTAATAGTTGGGGCTGGAAGAAGGCGGAGGGATGCAGAGTTGGAGTGTGGGAAGGCCCTGTGCAGAACGGGCCTGAAGCCACATTGTTTTTAAAGCTGCCGTTCATCAGTAGAATGCCTTTGTATTTGCTGTAGAACTGACCAAGAGGTCCAGCCCTTCCGAAGTCTCGTGGCTCAGAGGCCGGCTGGGCAGCAGAGAAGCCAACTGCCAGATCTTCTCCTTAACGACAGCGGCACTGCCACGGGCCACTCCATCCAGAGTCTCCACCCAAGAGCCTGGGAAGGCAACAACTCAGCGCAGCAAAGCCACCTCACCCAAGGGAGAGCCCCCCCGGCTCCTGTATTTCATGCCCTTCCAGCCCTCCAGGAAACACGCAGCCGTCTATAACATCTTCTTGCCTGTCAGTGGCCATAACGTCCTCCGGAACTACAAACCTCCAGGAGGGGACTCCTCTGAGGAAAGGTGAAGGAAAAGGGACACGCTCCCAACCAGCCAGGAAAGGGTCTCCCTGGGGGAGGGAGCTGGGACTTCTGGACAACCCTTCGCATAAAGAGACCAAAGAGTGCAAAAGACTGCAAAGCCAGCTGGGACGTTGCCTCCAGCTGCTGCACATCTGGAAGAGATGCTTGTGACGGCCGAGGGTCCCTTCCGGGCTTGGCAGGGTGAGTGCTGGGGGCTTTGTGCTCACCCTAGCAGAGGAGTGCTGCTCGTCCCCCAATGCCTTGGGCCGGAGCCTCTCGGCCATCTCCACTGAGTCTGGCTCTGCTTGCAACTAATAAGGGATCTTTTTAAACAAACAAAAAGAGGCAGAAACTGGACAACGATGAGAACAAGCAGGCCACTTAAGTTATGTGATTTTTTTGCAGGAAAACATCAGACAAAATAGATGCAGAGATCCTCGTTCTTTTGCCCCACAGACAGTGTCCAGCATCCTCTGCTCAAGCCGGTCTCTGTCAGACTGTCCTGAGATCACAGCGATTTCCCAGCTGGAAGGAAGGAAGGAACCGCTTCTTCAGAGCCCCCCTCCCCCACCTGCCTCCACAAGATGGCTGCTCTGAGCCCAAGATCCCAGCCTCTGAGGCATGGAAAGGCCAGCCAGATAAAATCCTCCTCGCCCTAAGCAAAGCAGTCAGGGTGGCAGGGAGAACAGCTCCGTTCCAGCAGTGGAGGCAGGCAGGAGGCCGCACCTCTCTGGCTGGCCAGCAGCGCAAACTGCTGACTCAGTGCCCACAACCGCAGGCAGACGACTTCCATCCTGTGACTCATAAAGATGAGGAGCATCGAGGGGAGCCGGGTCATGGCATATCTGCAGCCAGCCCTTCTGTGAGTGAGGCTTCTGAAACAAAAAGCAGGATCACAACCACACAGAAGTGCAGACATAGAGCCTCGCTGCAGACATTCAGCTGCAGGGGTGGGTGCTGCTGGGCAGACAATTCTGCCCTCCAGCAATCCTGTGGGTCAACCAAAGAGGGCCTCCTCTCCAGCCTCTGCAAGGGATGATGTCAGCAAAGCACTGCTGGAGGATTCCACGCCACACCAGGCGCAGAGGGCCCAAAGGCCAACATGACCCCGAGGGTGCTGGTGCTGGTGGGGACTTGCCCAGGCCCACTGGGAGCAAGCTGAGCCCAGCAGCACAGCCAATGTTTCGGTGAATTGGATCTGGGTCACTTTCCCTGTTGTTAAGAATTAGGACCATTGCTCAGTTTACCTGCCACCTTTGGGCATGTCAGTTGCTGCCCAGAAGAGAATCACCCTCTCCATGGCCCAAAAGGTCCAAGTGCTGAATGCTTGCAGGGCACAAGGCACACTCAGGCAAGGAGGCTCCTCCATTCTAATTCTGCAGGCAGATGCTGCCAGAACAGTCCTGCCTCTTCCCTGGTTGTGATCTGCTCTCCCCTCTGAAGCAGGGGGCTATTCTCCAAGGGCAGGGAGAGTGGCTGGCTCTAGAGGGGAGATTCCAAAGAACCTTCTTGATCTTTAGCAAGTCTGCTGTTCATAGGCTCCATCCTCAGTTGCAGGGCCTCAATAAAATACAAGCAAGCTCAAAAGGCGTGATCCAGTCAGTCAGGACAGCGCAGACAGATCTGTCCCCCCCCCCCCCCCGCCCTGATTCTGCCAACAGCCTGGGGCAGTGAACTGGTGCAGGACTGGCCAGCCGGGTCACATTTCAGAAGCAAAGTCAGTAACTGGAAGGGAGATCACGAAGGAAGCCTCTGCAGAGGCAGGGCACCTGCTTCACCACTTACCTTGGAAGCCCCCTGCCCCCAGGGCTCACCAGAAGTTAGCTGCAACTTCAGCCCCCCCACACACATGACCTTGACCTCCTTTCCTCTCCAAGGCTCTTTGGCCTCAGTTTCTATCCTGTGGACATCTTTTCCTTCAGGGGCCTTGGGGAGCCAATGGTGGGCGAGAGTGTCCCTCCTTTCCCTCCCCTTTCACTAACGGTGCCTCTTTTGGTTTAGAGGAAGGCGCCACCCCAAATGGTTCTGAGGTTTCTGAAACGCCTGCAGGGCTCCGTATGCCTGAGGGCAAGGGCTCCCCTCCCTCTGCTGGGGGCCGGCCTCTGCCCTCTGGGCAAAGGACCTGCCCCACTCTCCTGGGTCCCGGGGGGAAGGGTGCAGAGCAGGCAGGGCCAGAGGGAGGCTGGAGGAGCCCGGCGGTGGGAGGGGAGGAGGGACACGGCCTGGTCTTGTCAGGGAGAGCCGGAGTCCTTGGAGGAGGAGCCTGCTGCGTGGAAGTGGGCGGAAACAGCAGGTGGTTGCAGGTGAGGAGGTCTGAGCCTCTGAAGCGTGGTCTGGAGGGATCTTGCCTTGAGGTCTCTGAGCCTAGCTGGCGTGGGAAGCAGCCTAATTCCAGTGAGGACTTCAAAGGGGAGAGCAGGTTGTCTCAAAGCCTCATTTCTGAGAAAAGCCTGCTAAAGAATTTCCATTCCCCAGAAGGAGCTCCCACTGACATTGTGAGATGCCTGCGGCTGCAGGAAAGCCAAAGATTCACCTCACAAATAAAAGGCCAGCTGAATAAAAGATTCTCTGCACCTGCTGGGATGTTCTAATGGCAGAAGCCCAGCAAATGGCGCAGGTGGTGTCTCCTCTCGGGCCTCTGCCCCACAGCCATCCAAGGAAGCTCAGGGGTTCCCCTCCATCCCTCCCCCCCCCCCCGTTCCTCGCAGCCTCATCTGGAATTCCTGCCAGCCTTGTCCTGCCAGGGGGAGGCCGAACCACACCCCTTGCTACCTGTTCTGAACATCATTGAAGTCCCCAAACTCCTTTGCACCTCGGCAGGACCCAGCTTCAGGTTTCCTGAATGCCACAAGCACTGTAAGACACAAGCAATGAATGGTATCCAGTGGAATGCAAATCTTTGGCTCAGGGTGGTAAGAAGGGCGAGGGAGGGGAGTCTTGGCGCCCTCACTGAAGACGGCCCCTGCGTCTCCTTGAGGAAAATGACAAGGGGAAATGGACATCTGTCCGGCTAGGACCATGTCACGCAAGCTTTTCAGTGGGCAATTTGCTCTTCGTGGAGCAGGATGGAAGTCTGGTGGGCCACGGGGCTGGGGGCCACTTCCCTGCACTCTGCAGGACCGGAGAGGGGGGCCACTTGGCTGGTGGGAATAACTCTGTGCCCCCCCCCAAACCACTGCCACCCTGTGCAGCTGGGGGAGGGGTCTCCTGGCTCCTCTGGTCACCAGGGGCCCCCCAAGATTAAGCAGGGTCCGGGAACTAACTAGCTGCCCTCCTAGACCATTTCCCCAAGCATGGCACAGCAAAGAATCCATACTGAACCCTCCACAGCAGCAGTGGCCCAGATGGGGACTAGAGTGAGCCGTGCCCTTGTGGACAGAGCTGGAGGTCAGAAGCCCCAACTGCCAACTCCGGGTGGAATTCCAAGCAGCAGCCCCAGCCTGAAGGGAAGGTTTGGGAACAGCAGCAGCAAACCTCCAGCCCTTCCCGGAAGCGGACTCACCCCACCCCGGTGCTGGCTCAGGCTTCAGTGTCTGCTGCAGCGGGCGGCTGAGAAGGCCTCCCAGGGCTGTCTGGGGCATTCTGGCCTGTGAGTCGCACCAGCAGGGGCTAAAGCAGAAGCAGCCCTCCATCGCTCTGCTGGAGTCACTCAGGCCAACAGTCTTTCCGGTGTGGCTTGGAGAACCACAAAGAGGCACATTTCAGAGCTAGGAATATACTGCCAATCCTGTCCTGTGAGTACATCATCATGCTCAGGCCTCAGGCCTCAAATTCAGTGGGAGCTCACAGGAGCACAGCTCCTGAACCTTTCGGAGAGTTCCACCTCCTTGTCCATTGAATAGTATTGCAGCTGCATCACAATCCCTGGATGAGCTCCACCACCTATTTTTCTACAAAATGACCCCTGATCACGCTATTTCCCTCTTGCATTGCGCCTGTGCTCAACAAAAGCAGCAAGCTGAAGTGGAGAACTCGCAGGGGTGGGGTCTGCTTAGAAGCGGCAGCAGAAGAGATTGGAGTTAGACCCCACCCTTCACTTAGGAGTCTCAGAGCAGTTTACAATCTCCTTTCCAGGGGTGGCCAAACTGTGGCTCAGGGACCACATATGAGACTTTTACACATATTGTGTGGCTCTCGAAGCACCCCCACCCCCACCCCCATCAGCCGGCTTGGAGAAGGCAGTTCTCTCTTTAAATCACTTCTCCAAGCCAAGCCAACCCGGTGGCCTGGAGAATGCATTTAAAGTTTCTTTCTTTTCACCTCTCCCTATCTGTTTGCCTTCCTTCCTTCCTGCTTTCAAACATCTGGCGTTCATGACTTGAGGCTCTCAAACACCTGATTTTACTTTATGCGGATCTTTCATTAAGTAAGTTTGGCCCCCTCTGCTCCTTTCCCTTCCTCTCCCCACAACAGACACCTGTGAGGTGGGTGGGGCTGAGAGCTCTGAGAGAACTGGGACTGGCCCAAGGTCATCCAGCTGGCTGCATGTGGAGGAGGAGGGGGGATCAAACCTGGTTCTCCCAAATAAGAGTCTGAGCACTTAACCACGACACCCAACTGGCTCTCTTATATATATCCCACTCACCACTCTGAATCTTAGTCTCAAAGCGGTCATAATCTCCTTTCCCTTCCTCCCCCACAACAGACACCCTGTGAGGTGGGTGGGGCTGAGAGAGCTCTTCCAGAAGCTGCCCTTTCAAGGACAATTCTGTCAGAGCTCTGGCTGACCCAAGGCCATTCCAGCAGGCGCAGGTGGAGGAGTGGGGAATCAAACCTGGTTCTCCCAGATCAGAGTCCGCACACTTAACCACAACACCCAACTGGCTTTCCTTTCCACTGGTTCGTGCCTCCCCTCCCAACCAACCGCTCTGCTGCTTCAGCTACATAACATGAGAGAGTGGCTGGCAACATGGGGCATGGATGGGTGGACGGGCAGTGATGCTGGGCAGAAGAGCAGCTGGGAGTCGAAAGGGGCAGCTGCCTTCCTGCCTACCCCCATCACCCCTCTGTTCACAACTGCTGGGAAAGAAAGGCCCCTGCCTAGCTGAGCACTTCAGAGTGTGCAGGGCCTCCAAAACACCAGCCTCTCATACATGCCCCCAGGGGCAGGGGGACAGCCTTAAGAACACTCATTTAAAAAAACAAAACAAAAACCTGAGTTGTTGGCACTTTCCTTGCCAGTTGTGCACCCCTGTGCTCTCATTTGCACTCCCACACCTGCAACCATTGCCTCGGCATAATCTATGTTTGCTTAAGCCTGGCATTTTGAAGAAGGCCAGACACCTTGCAGGACTGTCCATGCAGAGAGGGGAGTGGCTTTGGGGCTGCATGGCTGCTGAGTCAACAACAACTAGGTTTCCATCTCTTTTAAAGCATTCAAGCAGCTTCCTGTCCCAGTCCTCTTTTAGAGATGGGAAACATACAGACCCTCCTCACAGGCCTTGGATTCTGCTTGGGATGGGGTGGGGAACGGGCTCACTAAGTAAAGGTCTCCTGAAGTTAAAGATGAGACTCTGAGAGATTCTGAGAGGATTCTGGAGAGGGTGAAGAGATGCAACCTGCAGTTATCGTGGGCAAGACCCACCAGCAAAATTGGCTGCGCAAGCAGAGTCTACTGCGCATCCTTCTGTCCACGGCTACCAGAGGCTGTGCAATTGCAGAACTGGTCCCAGTCTCCAAGGTGGGGTACTTGGTGCCATGCAGTGCATGGCAGGCCAAGGGGGGGCAGTCCACAAAGAGAGAAATTTAGAGGGAGAAGGAGAAAGACAGGTTGCTTACCTGTAACTGTAGATCTTTGAGTGGTCATCTGTGCATTCACACTCATGGGATAGAGTGCTTGCGCCGATCCCCGAATCGGTACCTAAAAAGCCCGGGATTAGGATACAGAAGGGTAGAAGATTTGTTAATAATGGATAAGTTAAAATCATTACAAGACTTGCAAGAAGCGGTAGGGATACAACATTGGCTTAAAGCCGTAGGATTGTATACTAAAATTAAAAAGAAAGTGGGAAAAAAGTAATATAAATGAAGAGGAACCTATGGAAAAGACATTGAAGAAGGCAAGGAGGCCACACAGCACTCAGGGCAGAGCGCTACAGAGAGGTGCCATTGCAGGTGTGCCATGCCAGGGTGTCAGAAAGGGTCAAAATGCAGGAAAGCAGAAAATCTCTTACCATTACTGATGATGTCAAGTTCACACCAAACTGTCCTACTGGTGATTTTTGGCTTTGCTTTATGAAAGCTTTGAAATATTTTTTAGGCTTCTCATCAGTCCTAATTCACAAAGAGACAAAACCCAGCGACACTGTCGTCACTGATAAGCCAGGCACATTCACGTCCCACGGCTGAAACACCTGGGATGGCTGAAGCAGCCAGACTGCAACTCCTCAGGACCCTTGTGGGGTGAGTGGGGGTGGGGGAGCATTTGATGTGAGACAGGGAGGAGGGCCCCAGCCCGTTCCTTGCCCACACTTCACTCTCCTGAAACTTTCTTCCCGGCTGGGCAGGAATAGAAGACAGCTCCCTCCCCCATCTCCTGCTTTAATTGTACCCCCTCCAAATGCATCTCATGATGACCCTCCCCAGCTCCTACTCGCCACCCTGGAAATTTGAGGGATAACTGAAATATATGCAATAATTATTTTTCTATCAAACTTTCTCGAGTTTAACTGATTCTTCAGGTTTCAGAAGGCAGGGGTATGCTGCCAAATATGAGGGCCAGATCCGACATAAATGTGACCTTGTCAGGTCGAGCCATGTGTATCATAAAAATGTAATGCCAGGTAGCAGAGATGTAAACTTTAAAGGACACAGGCAAATACAATTAAAGATTTTAAAAAGCTTAAAACATTAGCACTCATTGGTCTTTGTGGAGAAACGCCATCTTAGTCAATGTTGGTGCTTCATTGTGAGGGATCATTAAACTCCTAAGCAGGCTTTGACCTAGCCTCCCTCCAACCCCCCCCTCCCTTCCAGAGCCAAACCAACAACTCTAGGGGGAAAGTCTCCTAGAGAGGCAGGAAGTTCTTTTGTTCTTTGTATTGGAGTTAGCAGGAAGAGAAGGCAGTTTGCAACTGGCGCTCAAGGGAGCATGTGGTGAGCATGGGGGCTCCTGCCTGTGAGGCCCCCAGGCAGTCAGACCAAGTAAGTCATCCCCAAGGCGGGGCAAGTTTAGACCAGGGACAGTAGGATGCGTTTATAACACCTTTCCTTTGTCATGCTGTTTGCTGTGCGGGTGTTGTGCTGTGCTAACTTTTTATATGCAACTGTTTTTGTTTTGTTTTTCTTTCCCTTTCTTTTTCTCTTGTAAATATTTTTTCTGTTTTGAATGCTGGCAATCAAACTCTGTACCACATAGATCCCCAACCGCCTTAGACCACGCTGCTTTATAAAGGGGGCCTCGGAGAAGGGGGAAGGCATGCAGTTGGATAAGGTGCCAATCCTCCAGGGGTGCCCCAAAGAAGTGCTGAGGTCTCTGTGAAACCCAAGTACAGGGTGGCAGAGGACCTTGAGGCCTGGCCTCATAGCTGGAGTGGGGGATTGGGAGTCCTGTTCCTCTCAATCTGAACCCCTAGACTGAGCAGGTGGTGGCAGCGAGCCCAAGGGGCAGGAGGAGAAATAGCTCCCTCCAGGAGTTGGCGACTCAATAGGGAGTTGACGGGACCGGGTCTGAAGGCAGAATCGGGCCGGTTCCGTCACATTTGGCGGCAGCGGTGGGATAAGAACAAACAGAGAACTTGATTGGCCAGGCATTTTTGTTTTTTGATACGTGCAAGCACCCAGAGGAAGCAACAGAGGTTTTGTTTTATTTTCGGGTCAACTGGAATAGGGAAAGGTTAGTTAGTTAGGATGGAGCGTGCTAAGAGACTGGAAATCTGGAAGATGAAAAAGCCACAGCTCCAGGAAGAGTGCGCAAAGCAAAAGCTGGAGTGTGACAACCTGACTGTAGCAGATATGAAAGACCTCCTGCTGGAGCATCATCAGCATGCAGGGGCACCTGCAGAAGTGCCCCCCACCCAGTCAGAAGCAATCTTGCGGCTACAGTTGGAACTGGAGATAATGCGTATCGAGGCGGACCGAGACCGCAGACGGGAGGAAAGAGAGAGGGATGAGATCCGCAGACAGAGGGCTGAAAGACAAGCTGAGATCCGCAGACAGGAGGAAAGAGAGAAAGCTGAGTTCCGCAGACAGGAGGAAAGAGAGAAAGCTGAGATCCTCAGACAGGAGGAAAGAGAGAGGGATAAAAGACAAGCTGAGATCTGCAGACGGGAGCAGGAAGAGCAACGTCGCCATGAGCTTGAGGTGCTACGTCTGGAAGCTGAACAAAGCAAAAAGATCAAAGTCACCCCCAAAGACTTTGCAGTGTACAAAGAGGGAGAAGACCCCTCCATATACCTCTCCAACTTTGAGAAGGCAGCCAAACAGTGGGGGATTGCAGAGGAAGACTATATGTCTTACCTCTGTAGCGTCCTGACTGGAGGACTTTCAGCCATCTATCACAGCATGCCTATGGAAGATGGGGGGATAACTTTTGCAGCCTATAAAGCCACTGTATTTAAAAGGTTTAAACTGGGGCCAGACCACTCCCGAAAGCAGTTCAGGGGTTTAGCTCCACAAGAATGTAAATCCTATTCTGAATGTGGGGTAATGAAGGAACAGACAGTTCCAGTGTTATTGGGCCAGGATTTGTTTGTTGGCCAGTACTCTATCAATGCTGTAACCCGCAGCCAAACCCTCAGAGGAAAGTGGGAGGAGGAAGGCAACGTTAGGGAAGCCACCTCACCACCAACCAGGGAGGGGGAAATAGCCCAGGTTACTGAGGACGAAGAGAGGTCAGTCACCCAGGAGGGGGAGGACCAGCCTGTCTGGAGCCCTGGGGGAGGGTGTTCCCAAGGGGAAGAGGGGTGTAGCTTTCCCCAAGTGCAGCAAGAGGTTGTAGATGTTCCTAGCGAGGTAGGGAACCTGTCTAGCGTAAAAGATGTGCATGCTGAAGAGACCGAGGTGGAGGGTGGAGATTTCACAGGAGGTTCTGAGAGCAGCAAGGCTAATGTGGGCTCAGAGGATCACATAGCTGAAGGCTTGGGGGAATGGGAGTGGTTCCAGAAGGAGGTCCTGAGTGACCTTAGGTGGGAACCGGCTCACCAAGTAGCTGTGGATCAGGAAGTGGGATCTTCCGAGACTCTCTCAGAACAGGTTGTCTGGAAGCAGGGCAGACAGGAGTCCTGGGAAGCTGTGGGACCTTCCAGGCAGGAAGGGGGTCAGTTGGGTAGTGCTGAAAAACCAACCGAGGGGACTGAGAGCCCAAGCCAAACCCTTGCTGAGGATCCTGGAAACAGTGGGACTAGGGGTGGCTTGAAGGAACAGATGATAGAAAGTCTGGGGGAGCCAGGAATGTTCCTGTCTGAGGTTCAAAGTGACCCTAGGCTGGAACCACTGTGTGAGGTGGCAAGGGACCAGAAAGTGGAGTTCTCAGAAGCTGAGACAGGGGATAGGGTGTTGGTTTTCCTGCCACTTCATACTGGTGAACGGAAAATGGAATGGGAGGGACCCCATATGATTGTGGATGACCTGGACGATGCTACTTATGTGGTGGCTATGGAGAAGACGGGAAAGGCAGTTAAAGTGGTGCAGGTGAATATACCACAGCCATTCTCTGCGAGGTCCATGGTGTTGCATATAGGTAGGTAGGAAGGAGACAAAAAGAAGCTGGGACAGCAATTTTTTGGAGCCCCAGAGGTGGTTTTCTGGGAGGTCAGAGTGGACAGAGGGAATATTCCACCAATGAGGGATAAAGAAGAAGCAACTGTGTGGGAACTGGGCAGTTTCCAACCTCATATGTGGGGCCAGGAATTTCCTCCTTTGATGGACCACTCATCCCAGCAACAGCAGCAACTGAGGGAGAGCACCAAACTCCAGAGGTGGTCCTGGGAGATGGAGGAGTACATCTTAAAGACTGGACATTCCTTCTGAAGGCAATGCATCTTTTTGTCCAGAAGGGACATGGACACCTAGGGTGTGGGACTTTGTGTATTGTTGGGAAAATGCCTAATCTTGGTAAATGTTCTGTTTGGGTTAACGGGTTTCTCCTTGTTTGGTTGGATTCTGCTACGGGGTCACCTCTGTAGGAGGCAACCCCTCCGGCTCAGAATTTAAGGAGGGGGACGTGTGGAGAAACGCCATCTTAGTCAATGTTGGTGCTTCATTGTGAGGGATCATTAAACTCCTAAGCAGGCTTTGGCCTAGCCTCCCTCCAACCCCCCCCCCTCCCTTCCAGAGCCAAACCAACAACTCTAGGGGGAAAGTCTCCTAGAGAGACAGGAAGTTCTTTTGTTCTTTGTATTGGAGTTAGCAGGAAGAGAAGGCAGTTTGCAACTGGCGCTCAAGGGAGCATGTGGTGAGCATGGGGGCTCCTGCCTGTGAGGCCCCCAGGCAGTCAGACCAAGTAAGTCATCCCCAAGGCGGGGCAAGTTTAGACCAGGGACAGTAGGATGCGTTTATAACACCTTTCCTTTGTCATGCTGTTTGCTGTGCGGGTGCTGTGCTGTGCTAACTTTTTATATACAACTGTTTTTGTTTTGTTTTTCTTTCCCTTTCTTTTTCTCTTGTAAATAAATATTTTTTCTGTTTTGAATGCTGGCAATCAAACTCTGTACCACATAGATCCCCAACCGCCTTAGACCACGCTGCTTTATAAAGGGGGCCTCGGAGAAGGGGGAAGGCATGCAGTTGGATAAGGTGCCAATCCTCCAGGGGTGCCCCAAAGAAGTGCTGAGGTCTCTGTGAAACCCAAGTACAGGGTGGCAGAGGAACTTGAGGCCTGGCCTCATAGCTGGAGCGGGGGATTGGGAGTCCTGTTCCTCTCAATCTGAACTCCTAGACTGAGCAGGTGGTGGCAGCGAGCCCAAGGGGCAGGAGGAGAAATAGCTCCCTCCAGGAGTTGGCGACTCAATAGGGAGTTGACGGGACCGGGTCTGAAGGCAGAATCGGGCCGGTTCCGTCACAGTCTTAAAGGTACTTTCTTTGTATCTCTCCCATGGGATTCAGGGAACTGGACAAAGGAAGCTCTGGCTCTTTCCTTCCTTCCCCAGGGGACAAGAAGGGGGAGGAACCTTAGCCAATAGAAGGAAGAGAGGCTTGGCTCAGTAGCTCTGCTGTGCGATAGAGAGCCTGGCAAAGCACGCTATCCCTCCTCCCTTCCTCCCCAAGGGAGGAGCCTCAGCCAATGGAGAAAATAGAGACTTTGCTCTGTAGCTCCTGTGCTATTGAGCAAGCCTGGCAAGGCAAGCTGTGATGCAGAAGGAAGCAAGAGAGAGGGAAAAGGAAGCAGATGACAGCTAGTCTCTCGGGGGCCTAATAGGAGCTGTCTGGGGGCCTGATTCGGTCCTTGGGTCACATGTTTGACACCGCTGACCTAGAAGACCTGTTCCCTTTTCCTGCCCCAAATGGGGGTCTTCAGTGATCTTGTTAACCTTCCCTGGAGATGTCTCCAGGTGGCCTGGATTCTGACACAGTTCGGAAATATTTATTCCAAATTCTAAGGGGGACAGAATTTTGTCATTGTATAGGTGACTGCCTAGAATGTGGCTTTCTGGGGGTGCCAAATTGGGAACCCCCCATGTGACTCAGTGAGGTTATCAGTGCGGGGGGGAAGGTGCCAGAGCCTTGCCTCAGGGGCCAGACAGTCTAGGGCCAGCCCCACTTCTTCAGCTTCCCTTCAAACATGCTCTGAGCCACAGAGAGAGAGGAAAGCCAGACTCTTTCCTTACCTAGGCATCTCGTGATGTGGTGCAGCTGATCCATGTCGGAGTCTCCTGGCAACAGAGGCTCTCCTGTCAGCATCTCTGTCACCAGGCAGCCCACGGCCCTCACGTCCACAGCCCTGGGGAGGAGGAAGGGAGGGGAGTCTTTGTGGCAACTGCCAAAGCAAGTGGGCCACGCTTGGCCTCTCCTCGAGTGGCCATTTCCATCACCACGAGACGGGGGGGGGGGGAAGGGATTTTCCCATCCACCCACTCACCACCGGAGGGAGGGGGGAGACACCCTGGAAATTTGAGGGATAACTGAAATATATGCAATAATTATTTTTCTATCAAACCTAAAACTTATTTTGCTGTTTTAACATTATGCGTGAGAGAGCAAAACCTTTTAAAAGAAGTTATATCAGTAATTTTTTAAAAAATGTCTATGTTCCCCTCAAATTTTCTCATTTTTCCTTTAGAGAAAAACCAGGGGGGAAGTCTTTTTTCTGAACCCACCCCCTTCCTGGGCCAGGCTTTCACATCTCTAGACGGAATATAATAATTAATAATAATAATAATAATAATAATAATAATAATAATAATAATAATAATAATAATAATAATAATACTTTTTATTTGTATCCCGCCCTCCCCGCCAGGGCAGGCTCAGGGCGGCTCACAGCATATGAATACAATACAATAAAATTATACATAGTACTTACACTTATAATTATAAAATCGGCATAAATCCATTTACAAATTGTATTAAAATTAATTATGGTGCTATAACTTAGATCTTTGATACATTCTGTGGCTAAAAATATATCCAGCGACACTTTCTTAGCTCAGCATTAGGTGAAGGCTATTTTGAAGAGATAGGTCTTACAGGCCCTGCGGAATTGATCTAAGCACCGCAGGGCCCGCACCTCCTCCGGGAGTTGATTCCATAATAGTGGGGCTGCAATTGAGAAGGCCCGATCCCAGGTGGTCTTCAATCTGGCCTCCCTTGGCCAAGAGATATTCAGCTGCTTCTTCCTTGCTGACCTCAGTGCTCTCTGGGGCTCATATGGGGAGAGACGGTCCCTCAGGTAGGCAGGTCCTCGGCCATATAGGGCTTTAAAGGTGATAACCAGCACCTTGTAACGGACTCGGTACACTACTGACAGCCAATGCAGTCCGCACAGCCCCGGCTGTATGTGCTCCCATCTTGGGAGTCCCAATAACAGCCTAGCCGCCGCGTTCTGCACCAGCTGCAGCCGCCGAGTTCGGCACAAGGGCAGCCCCATGTAGAGGGCGTTGCAGTAATCCAATCTCGAGGTGACCGTAGCATGGATCACCGTTGCTAGGTCCCGGCACTCCAGGAAGGGGGCCAGTTGCTTAGCCCGTCGAAGGTGAAAAAATGCGGACTTGGCAGTGGCCGCTATCTGTGCCTCCATTGATAATGAAGGCTCCAGAAGAACCCCCAAGCTCTTGACCCTATGGGCCGCTTTCAGCGGCACACCGTCAAGGACCGGCAGGGGGATTTCCCCTCCCAGGGCACCACAACCCAAACAAAGGACCTCTGTCTTCATTGGGTTCAACTTCAGCCCACTCAGCCTGACCCAACCTGCCACGGCCTGCAATGCTAAGGCCAGGTTTTCTGGGACGCAGTCAGGTCGGCCGTCCATTAGTAGATAGAGCTGGGTGTCATCTGCATATTGGTGACACCCAAGCCCAAACCTCCGAGCAATCTGGGCAAGGGGGCGCATGTAGATGTTAAACAACATCGGAGAGAGAACTGCCCCTTGTGGCACCCCGCATGCTAGTGGGTGCCTCCGGGACAGCTCTCCTGGATACATGATGCAGCTGCTAAAAACAGCTGTCTGGTTGGGGGTGTCGTGGGCAACAGTGACAACCAGGCGGGTCCCTCGCTCCAGCCGGCAACTGAGCTGTAGCCGGCCCCTCTAGCGCTTCTGAGCCCGTCCCCCGTTCCTCTAGAGTTTCTGAAGTTGACAGCTTAGAATCATCAGAATTAGAAGTGACCTCTAGGGTCATCTAGCTTGCTGCCAGCAATCTCCGCACCTGACCCAGCAGCAGAGGAAGAGGAGGAGGAGGCACAGCCGCAAGCCTGATTCACCCCACAGGTCGTGCGGTTGAGGGAGTGACTCTGCTGAGACGTAGCAGCCGGATGGAGGGAAGCATGCCTCCCACATCACACCAACTGCTAAACATTTCACAAGAGACTTTGTGAGTGTTAGCAATTGGAAACAAGTTGACACAATAAGGTTAGTACCATAGGGAATCTAAAATGGGTTACATTTAACCTAAACCTGTTAAGCAAGGATAATAGCCATCCCAACATCCATCAGAAAACAGCAATCATGACATGGAACCTTGTCAGGGACTTGTTCCTGACACCTCCTCCATAAATGCATTTGGTTCAGTCCTCACCGCCTGCAGAAATTAAAGCCTATCTTATGAGTAACTGCATTTGAGCATACTCCTCCCATGTGTACCCCCACATATTATTCACAGAGAGGAGAAAGGGAGGAGAAAAGGAAGGTATACAAAAGACTGTAATATCCAGAGTTGTGCCGGCCTAACCTTCCTCGCAGGGCTGGTGTAGAGAGCAGGCGTGGTCACGGTGGGGTTTCATGAGCCCTTCCCCAGCTAGCCTTGCTCCATCCTGGAGGAAAAATATCACCACCCTTCTACCATTATTTTCAGCAAGGCTGCCCCTTAACTAAGGCTTGCTAACTAGTTTCAAACCCTGGTGAAGAAGAAAAGCTGGTTTTTAAATGAAACCCCTGCAGCAAAGGCTTGTGGGGTGTTTCATTTTGGAGAGGAGAGGATTGGGGGGAAGAGCGTGATCGTCTTCTCCTGATTATGGGAAACAGATCACCTGTACTGACCCAAGCCTCATTCATCAGAGCAGGCCTCTGACAGCATGGCTCAAATGTCTGAAACATTATGGTGGAGGAGGAGGAGAAGAAGATATTGGATTTATATCCCGTCCTCCACTCGGAAGAGTCTCAGAGTGGCTCACAATCTCCTTTACCTTCCTCCCCCACAACAGACACCCTGTGAGGTGGGTGGGGCTGAGAGGGCTCTCACAGCAGCTGCCCTTTCAAGGACAACCTCTGCCAGAGCTATGGCTGACCCAAGGCCATGCTAGCAGGTGCAAGTGGAGGAGTGGGGAATCAAACCCGGTTCTCCCAGATAAGAGTCCGCACACTTAACCACTACACCAAACTGGAGGAGGAAGAGGAGGAAAGGGGATTTATACCTTGCCCTTCACTACCCCAAAGGTGTCTCAGAGCAGCTTACAATCTCCTTTCCCTTCCCCTCCCCTTAATAGACGCCTCTGAGGCAGGTCGGGCCTGAGAGAGCTTTCCCAAGAACTGCCCTTGAGCAGAACAGCTCTGAGAGAGTTATGACTGGACCAAGGTAACTCCAGCTGTTGCATGTGGAAGAGGAGTGGGGAATCAAACTCAGTTCTCCCAGAAAAGAGTCTGCACACTTCACCACTACACCAAATGGGCACCTGCACCTCACAGAGATCAGGAGATGGAACCTACAAGAAGAGGCCACCCATACACGGTCCTAAGTGGAATGGTTAATATAGCTAGATATTTCCTCAGAATTCTGTCTCCTTCCACCCAATTCACTGAACGAAAGCAGCAGAACTGGGACAAAAGGGTCCCATTTCTTTTGTTTCCAGCCAATGACCGAGGGGAGAATAATCCATTTAGAAATAAATTCTATGAACAATATTCCTTAATAGTACTGCAATATTCCAATATTTTTTCTGTTACAGCATCGTACAACATGACATAACGACCAGACTGATCGGGGCAAAACTGATTTCTTGGCCAAGTGCAGCTAATTCTGATGCAACACAAACCGGGCAGTCATCGCACGAGCTCCCCTTGAGCAGCTTGATTTCTCTCAAGGCAATTTTCTTCATCCCCTTATCTTCCTCACTCTCTAGAAATTTCTTGATGGCCACCAGCCGGCCATTCTCCTTGTCCCTGCCCTTCAGCATCAGGCCGTAGCTGCCTTTGCCCACCAGGTGCAGGAGCTCGTACTTCTCCATTGGCCGTCCTTCCCCTAAGGAGGCCTCCCAAGCAGCTGTCAGAGACGGACCGGAGTTCGCCTGCCCAAGGAAGCCATTTGCAGTGGGCCCTTCTAAACGTGCCTCTGATTCATCCTCCGGAACACGAGTTTTCTGGAGCAGACAAACAAACGGTTTTAGCAACACAGGGTCACAGGCTGTGGCTTCATTTTATTTAATGAAAACATGTACATGCCACCTTTCCACTGAAATAGGATCCCCAAGGCAGCAAAGAGCAAGTCATTCAAACATTTAAAATATTAAAAGCATTATAATCATAGGTATAAATATTTAACAAAAGATATAAACATACAAGCACAACACAATCAGGTAGGAGAGACACCAAAGGAAACAGAAACATCTTTTCCTGTGCTGACTAATGAGGCCAATAGCCAGTTTCTACCCCACGAGGATCTCTTTCTGCCTGTTGCTTGTCTCCAGCAAAACCCTTTCCCTTCATGGTGAGGCCACAAGGGTCACACCTGGTGCTCTGCATCTGGTGCTCAAGAAACAGGAAAGCCTTGCCTTGCTCCTCAAAGGGTGTCCAGGCACACCTTGCCAGAGGAAGGGTCGGCTTCCCCACTTGTCCCTCCCCTCAGGCTTCAGATCAAGCCTCCACTGGGCTTGCAACCAAACCTTCACACGGAACTCAGGCATGCTTTCTCCTTCAGAATGAAAGACAGAAAGAAAGACACTAAGAGTTACAACACACAGCTGCAAACTTGTGAGGGAAATGAGGATGGGGAACGACTTGTGAAAACTTGCAGAAGTTAGTGGTTGGGTTTTTTTGTAATCTCCTGGTTTGGAACATAAAAGTGTACAGGTTTTCATAATAACTAAGACACCTGCAAACTGCTCAATCCACATTAAAATGGTACATTTGTGTTTGAGCCTGCCATGTTATTCAAAATATGACTGTCAAAAATAGTTGCATCCAAATTTAACATATCTGTTTCCCACTGCAAGATCAGAACTCTCCAACACTTGGAATCATTGAGTCCATATACTGTTCAAGTATTTTGCCTGAGAACTTTGGCCCTTTCTGAAAAGTATAATACCTTTCTTTGTTTCATTTTCCCTTTGGCAGATGAAATCCATGATACTTTCCCTTGTATCCCAAGCACTTCAAACATCACGAGATCAACCCAAGGGGCTTATTTCTTTGATATGCAAAAGAGGCAGGGGTCTGGATCATGAGCATGAGGGGCCATCGAGGCAAAACTAGTTTATGGGGCCCCGGAATGTTTCCCAAGGCAAGAGATCAGAGGTACCTCTTCATGTCAATTTTATTGTGCACAAGCAAATTACCACTTCAGGATTCTCTCTTCCTATGACCTGCGAGTGCAAACTTCTAAGCAGTACATGTGACTGTTGTTTCCCAAGGACCCAGCTTGTGCTTGCACCAGGGGCCCAGACGCTGGATGAGCTCTTCCGCACGGGCATCTGACTGCAGTCCGTGTAATGCCGTGGTCAGAACACGTCCAGGTGCCCGAGTCCCTCCTCGCTTGGGCAGGGAGCAAATCTATGGGTCCAACAGGTTTCCCCAATGCTCAGCGGGATCTGATGCCCCCTGGCAACTGGTAGAAGACTGCATAAAGAAGACTTTCTGAAGCCCCCAACACCCTCTTCACCCCCATACCAAGTGACCTCCTTGGCACACCATGGGACAGAGCCAGCCCTGGGTGCCCTCACAGACGATCTCTGCAGACAACGGGAGCAGGGCAGGGCTGCTCTTGCTCCTCCACTTGTCAGCAGCAATGGTCATCTCCAGACAGGATTTCTGTAACTCGCCCTATGTAGGGTTACCCTTCAGACCAACCCAGAAACTTCCACTGGTCCAGAATGCAGCAGAGAGAGTCCTTTCCGGAATCCCTATGAGAACACAAATTCTGCCAGTGTTCCCCCATCTGTGCTGACTCCAGACTGGATCAAGTTCAAGGTCATAGAATCATAGCATTGGAAGGGGCCTCCAGGGGCATCTAGTCCAACCCTGTGCACAATGCAGGAACCTCACAAATACCTCCCCCCCCACACACAAACATCCCCAGTGACCCCTGCAGGCTCCATGCCCAGAAGATGGCAAAACCCTCCAGGATCCCTGGCCAAACTGGCTGGGAGGAAAATTGATGCCTGACCCCAAAGTGGTGAACAGCATGTTGGTTTTACCTTTAAAGACTTTCAAGGTCTGAGACCAACATATATTTGGAGCCGCCTCTCCTGGCACCCCCCCCCCCCCCCATAGCCTCTCCTGGCACCCCCCCTACAGCCTCTTTGGTGATAGCTCCAGCCCTCTGGAGGGCACTTCCAAGCAAGATCTGGGCCCTTCAGGACCTCGCTCAGTTCCACAGGGCCTGCAAAACAGAACTGTATCGCCAGGCTTCTGGGTGAGACCAGGGAGTTGCCCTCCGCTGCTTCCACTCCCTTCTTTTCCTGGGAACAGAGATAGAGGAATACCACATCTGGTTAACTATCTGAATTGTATGTATTGACTTTTACTTGCTTTTAACGTGTCTAAGGATTGTGGGGGAGAATGGAAGAGAAAAAAGAAGAAATAAATGAATAAAAATCCTAGGAAAGTGGGTGGAGCCAGGGAGAGGTTCTGATCAGGAAGGAGAGCAGATACTTGGGGGAAAGCCCAAAACAGGGGACAGGCAGGTGTGTATTATTGGCAAGGTAAAAGAAGTGCCAGGAAGGGCACCAGAAGTACCATTTTGTTTTTCCCACTGCTAATCCCTTTTTCGGGATTCGTTCCTATAGTATACAGTGTGCTGCCCTGGCCATTATTCCCTTCCTCTGCAAGGGCAGTCAAGACCCCTTCTGGCCCTTTCCCCAGCGGCTTGGTGTTCACAATGAGAACATGGGGCTTGGACTGCATGCCATTTTCAGGAGCACACGAGCATCCATTCCATTCCAACGTCCTGTTTTTATGGGCACGAGCCACACCGCCGTCAGGATGGATGGAAAGCCTGCGGAAGCGTCCCCCCCCCCCCTCCATTGGAAGCGCTCTTTCCGCCTCTTTGCCGCGCTGCTGTGCCGCCTTCCCGCACACCCGGGCGGGGGGGGGGGAAGCAGCAGCAGGCGGGGGGGGGGTCGCAGGCGCCCCGCCCCCCTCCAGCCGACCTGCCCCCAAGCACCGCGCCTGCGCCGGCCAGCCCTGTTCTCGCGGGGCGGGGGAGCCACGACACCCGCCTTCCTCCAGCGGCCGCGCTCGGGCGGCACACGGCTCCTGCGCTGGCTGAGGGACAGGGGAGGGGGGCCTGGAGCCACCACGCCGCTGGGCTCCGGGCTCCGAGCGAGGCTGGCTGCTCCAGCCTTTTGCAGCGACCCCCCCCCCCCCTCCACAGCCACACACATTGGCTGCAAAAGGCAACCTTGCGCCTCCACACTCCTCTCTGACTAGTCCATTGCACAGGTGATTTGGAAATATATTTCTCCTAAATACAATGTTTGGCTCTTGGGAAATCAAAAAGTTATGTTATTGGTAAAATGTGGTTTGGATCCTGTTACCATTAGCTGGATCTTAACTGGTTGACAGATCACACCCAATGTGCTTGTGAATGGTTCCTCATCCTCTTGGAGAGGAGTGACAGGTGGAGTGCCTCAAGGATCTGCCCTGGGACCTCTTTGGTTCAGCATCTTCATAAATGATTTGGATGAAGGAATAGAGGGAATGCTTATTAAATTTGCAGATGATACGAAATTGGGAGGAGTTGTAAAAACAGAGACAGGCCTGGAACCCCCCCCCCCCCTCACTCGTCCTGGGAGCTGGGCTGCCCTGCAGGG
This sequence comes from Heteronotia binoei, assembly GCF_032191835.1. Classification (NCBI taxonomy): domain Eukaryota; kingdom Metazoa; phylum Chordata; class Lepidosauria; order Squamata; family Gekkonidae; genus Heteronotia; species Heteronotia binoei. The sequence continues at coordinate 104,525,340 of NC_083232.1, read as the reverse complement.
GGGCAATGCTGGGGGGCCCAGTCAAGGCTCCGCTGCCCCCCCCCCCTGCAAAGACAGAGACAGGATACAGGATGACCTTGACAGGCTGGAAAACTAGGCTAAAGCCAAGAAAATGAATTTAACAGGGAGAAATGTAAAGTTCTGCATTTAGGTAGGAAAAATCCAATGCATGCTTATAGCATGGGGGAGACTTGTCTTAGCAAGCTGGAAAAGGTCCAGAGGAGGGCGACTAAGATGGTGAGGGGTTTGAAGACGAAGTGCTATGAGGAAAGGTTGAAGGAGCTGCAGAGGAGGCGGCTGAGAGGTGATAGGATCACCATCTTCAAGTACTTGGTGTGGAATTGTTTTCTGTGGCCCCGGAAGGTAGGACCAGAACCAATGGGTTGAAATTAAATCAAAAGAGTGTCCGGCTCAACATTAGGAAGAACTTCCTGACCCTTAGAACGGTTCCTCAGTGAAAGGCTTCCTGGGGAGGTGCTGGGCTCTCCTTCCTTGGAGGTTTTAAACAGAGGCTAGTGGCCATCGGACAGCAATGAAGATCCTGTGAATTTAAGGGGAGGTGAATTTAGGGGGAGGTGTTTGTAAGTTTCCTGCATTGTGCGGGGGTTGGACTAGATGACCCTGGAGGTCCCTTCCGACTCTATGATTCTATGTTACTTCAGTTATTGCCACTGTATTCTTTGGAGAAACAAACAAAAATCTAAAGTTCTTGATTAGCTTTGCTTACTTTTTTTTTTGGCCAGGGTTGGAAAATCCTTCTTGTGTTGTGGACCCTGAGACAGGAAGCCCCCCTGCCCTTGCTTAAGAGCCCACAGGCCAGCCCTTGCAGGTGAGGGGCCCACTACTGCTGCCTGCTGCTAAGGACGGCTCTGGGTTCTGAGAAAAAGGACCTTGCCAATTAATCAAAGGAAAACCTTCCCACACAGCCAGATGAGACCTGGAAATGCGCCCCAAGGGAAAGACGGTGGAGTGGAGGGAGAAGGGGTTTTGTCCTGACTTCAGAGTATGGGGGGAAGGGGATTTCCAAATTGCCAGCACGACCCCTCATGTCTTTCCAATGGCAGAGGTTTTTCTTCTCCATTTACAACAACAAAGCACTCAGTGTTTCAATCAGTACTCCCTCTAAGCTGAGTTAGTGTGAGCTGGCTCACACATTTTTGTCTTTGCTCAGGAAAAATTGCCCCAGAGCACAATAATTTATACAGCAGCTCACAACTTTAAAGCCAGTAATTCACAAAGTAGAATGTTTGCTCACAAGACTCCACAGCTTAGAGGGGGTATTGGTGCCAGCCCCCCCTTTTCTGGGTACAGTCAGGATCTGCTCTGTAAGGTGGAGCAGGGATTCAGGTGGCGGGTGGGTGGGGGCTGTGACAGGCTGAGGGCTTCAGTTGGACAAAAGAACACAACAAGGACCAGGAAAGAAATCAACCAGGAGGGGGGGAGGCGGGGGCTTTGGGGGCTGCAAGGGAAAGGCAGAACTGCTGAGACCCACCCGGGGTCCCTCGACTGCCTCCCACCAATGGCCCTGATCCCAGTCAGCCAGGGGTCTACTTTTGTGTTTGCGCACATGTGGGGCAAGAGATGGCACATCTGATGAAGGGAGCTGCAGCTCCTAGACTTCATATCACAACATATCTTCAGTAAATAAATCAGTAAGCAATCTCTTTCCGTTTACCCCTGCAGCAATTGTCCCTAGCACAAAAACAGGGGCCAACTGATTATGTAGCAGAGCTGGAAGAGAATTGCTTCTGCTGCCATATTTTCTCAAAATGTAATTGTTCATATAATATGAAGCTTAATGCTACAGTAGCAAAAAACCATGAAGTTTTATGCTGCAGCAGCAAAACAGCAGTTACAAAGGGATATTACATGTCCCACTAATACAACAGCAGGCCACCTGCTGAATTATGTTACAATGTAATTATATCTAATTAAGGGGAGAGAGAAGGAATTCTAATTTCAGTTCTACATGCTAAAACAGATTAACATTTCCATTACCCTGCGTGTAAAGGAGGAAGCATCCTTTTACTAGTTTGATGGATCATGGGGAAATACTGTCTCCCTCACCCCCTTCTGTTCATAAAATTAACAAGAGATTTGCTGGTATAAAGCAGCATCAAGATAGAGGCAGGGAGAAAACAAGGGTTTCTGTCTGGCTTCTGTAAGGAGAATGTGGCTCCTCTGTGTCACCAGAAATCTGGGTCATGGAAGTCAGAAAAACAAGTAAAACAGTTTTTTAGAACTATATTGTCATCAGAACAGCCAGAGCATATATCCTCACAGAAACTGTTGTGAAAACAGACAGTGCAGAAGGAAGATGACCACTAGTTTCAACACCGGCAAAGTGGCACAGCTGAGAGCATCATCCAGACAAAGGCAGCTAAAGATCACACAGCTCCAAAAGTGCCCCCAAACCCACGAAGCTGCCATTCATTGCAAGACAGACCATTTGTCTACCCAGGTCAGCATTGTCTGCTCAGGTGGAGGCCTTCCTGACTGGAGATGCCACGGACTGAACCTTCGACCCACAAGTCAGATGCTCTGTCATATAACCACCCCCTCCAACACCTTTTCACATAGAACACTGTAACACCAGCACCCAAGACTGTGCCCAGGGAGAAAGATATGGCAGAACCATTCGTGAATGCTGCAGACATCAGTAGTTTATTGGTATGTTTAGTCAAAACACATCAAAAATGGAAACTTAAAAGTAAAAATACTTTTCACCTGCAACAGTTAAACTAGACTCTACTAGCATATAATGCTTAACACATTACAGCAATGAAGATGGTAGTCCACAGTCTTGCATACCTACTAAAGCCGAGATGGTTAATGCTAAGTTTGTTGAAATGGGGTGTAACTGCAATAAAACCCATCTCAACAGATCAGTAGTTTAACAGTGATGGTCAAGGAGTTCTGCTGCTTTTTTCTTCTAGAAGTACATTTATTGAAAAGAGGACAAAAACACTATGAGTCCACAGTACAGTAGGTGAACAGTCACCATGTAAACTTCTGTGTATGCTTCCACTGTTGTCATTGCATGGCATTGAAAGAAGCAAGCCAGAATGCTGCATGGCTCCACAGCTCCTCTAATGGTCAGTTCCAACCTTTTCCTGATGCTCTTTCTACCTGTGCTCTTTTGCCTTCACTATATTCCTAAGAGGCGAGAGGGCAATAAAGCAGCACTCAAAAGTCCAGGGAGAGCAAACCTGCTGGCTGAGAATGGCAGTTTCAAGGCAGCTTTCCAGCTTCACCAAGTTCCTGGTGGGGGGGGGGGGAGGGGGGTGTTTGCAGGCCTTCAGGGATGACACTTCCAGGTGTCACTTGGAAATGAAACAGCTCAACACAAAAACATATCAAACATAGAAAATAAAAAAAGGAAACTGAGAAGTGTGCACCAGAAAGTGTATGAAAAACAGTGCAAGACTTACCCTCAAACATGGAAGACCTCAATTTGGGGGAGGGAGGGGGGTGAAAGATATAAATGTCATTTCTCCCCAACACACAGACAAAAGCTTCTGCTTCCACCAGAAGTGACATATGGTTGCCATGAAGAAATACTTCTTGTTGCGGGCATTTTCCTCATGTCAGAAAGTGAGGTCTTCCCTGCTTGCAAGGACTCTGAGTAGTCATAGACTTCTGCCTATCCTAAGCGAGTCTGATGCCTGCTGAGCTGGGTGGGAGACGTGCTTGCGACATCTGCAGCAATCTGGAATGTGCTCTTTATGCAAACAGCAACCTGGAAATAAGCAAACCCCTCCCCAATCTGCAAGAGTCCACAAGTAAAAAACACACAAGAGGCTGTCAGCCAATCTGAGCCTCAGAGGCTCTGGAGTCGGTTCCAGGGCTGTGCAAAATGGGTGATAGTTCAGAAACCGGAAATCCCCAATCGCTGGAGCTGTGATGCTGCCTTAGGAAAATTCTGCAGGATCCTCAGGTTAACAAGTTTTAGGCTCCCGATGTAGGAATTAAAGTATAAGTTGATTGGACTAGATGCAACCTGCACACTCACGTCTCTTCACGCAGTTCTTACTTCATAGTTCCCTCCTTCCAAGGCTAAGGAAACTTGTTAACTGCAGAGCTAACCAAATAGTCCAGTAATGTTTCATTTTTAAAGACACTGCAATTTTTATACAATGATTATATAAACATTTTTTACAGCTGTTAAGATTTTACAGCACAGCCAGTCGGACACTATTCTGTACAAAACCACCAGCAAGACTGGAATGATGTATTTAATAGAAGGCACCATCATGCTTGTTACATTACTTGAGACCTCAAGACAGTTTAGACGCTTCCTCACTGTACACACTTCACGGAAAAGGAACAGGAGAGGAGGAGTGTGTTGAGTAAGCAGCCTTCCCTGCACGGGAGAGATGGGGAGCTCTAGGGTTTATTCTTCAGGACTATGATTTTTTACCTTTGCATTTACAGCTAAATGGTTTCCATCTGGAATATACTTGCAGTTTCATTAAGAGTTGCTGACACACACAAATTGGCCACAGCAAGCAGAGCAGATGCCCGCATCATTTCACTAGCTATTTTATCTTGCTGCTTTTGACAAATGTCAACGTAAAAATGAGTCACATACCCATTTAGTGCATTTTGAGTTCATAAAAAACACAAGTTTGTTTGGAGCCAATGGGGAAAAGGCAAGCTTCTCCAATTGCACTGATTGCACTATTTATGTTTCCAACTGCAAGAGGCAGAAACAGGAACACTTCAAATGTGCAGCAGAGGGATTTTTGCTTTTGACTAAAACTGAAAGGTACTGAAAGGATCTTAACTCAATGGGGCATGCCCTTCAAGTCCAGTTTTGTTGCAGAAAGTTTAAATGGTCATTTCTTAGTCTCAATCCTAAATTTATAAATAAACAGCGTGACTTCTTTGTGAAACTGGGGGAAAGAATGTCCACCTCAATTTTACTGGTAACCAAAGGAGGTTTCTCACATCAAAAGAAATGATCAAAAAGGCTGTGTTACATTCCAAAGCCAAAAATTAACAAGAATGCAAACACGACGAATAACGCATCATTGCTCCGCCCACAGCAGGGTCTTCAGCGGCGTTGACCTGTGTATCGGCCTTCCAGCTGCCCAGATCCTCTGGCAGAGCCCAGCTTCTGTGCCATGCTGCCCCTTGGGAGCGGCCCTCGCCCCTCACGGTCGCGCATCATTCCTCCACCCACTAGGCCACGGGGACCCCCGGGCCCTCGGTCATTGCGGCGAATCTCTCTGCGGTCATCACCCCCACCTCGGGTCTCCCTCTCGCGAGCAGCTCTGGTCTTCTTCTCTTCTACATTCAAGCGCACTTCACCACGGAACATAATGGGCTGGGAGGGAGGGAAACAAAAATGCTGGTCAGGAAAGCTAGCTAAACAAATGTATATCTCAAAAGGTTATTCAATGCAAGGCAGTCAAGGAGGAGCCATCGTCCAGAGGCAGGAGACAAGCTCCGCCTACAAGCTTCCCCTTCCCCAAGCTGCAGCCTCCGTGTGGGGCTCAGGCAGTGACTGGCAGGCCAGGGGCTGGTGGGGGCTGAGGCCAAGCGGTTTCCCCTTCAGGGGCTTCCTGAAAAGTCCCTCAGGGGCAGCAGGCTACTTACTTTCGCCAATAAAATCTTCTGAACTGGCTCACAGTCATCAAACACCACAAAGCCAAAGTTTGGGAGTTTTCCTCCAACACCTTTAGTATTGATGCGAAGTTCCACAACGTTCCCAAAGCCTGCGGGGGGGAACATGCAGGATATGTTGAACAGCAAGTAATCTCTAGCAGTAGAATATGTGAGGCAATCCCAGTGTTTGTTTAGGGATCCAGCTCTTCCAGCCTCCTTCCCTCACCCCAAGAAGTTTCACCAAAGATTTTAAGCTTACTCATAAAAAACTCTTTCAGTTCATTCTCATCTATGTCATGTGGGAGGTTTCCAACAAACAGCTGGTGACTGTCTGGGTAGCGAATTATTCGGCGATTGTCTGATTCATTCTGATCCACGTCTCCTCGGCCTGCATTCAGTCAAGACAAAATGTACACATTCACATCCAGTACTATGCAGAACATCCATTTCAGTGATGTGTCAAACGTACTATTGCACAGAAAAGAAAGACCCTTTACCCATAAGCACTTCTGTCAGATATGTTGTTTCTTCTAATTGCATTATGGCAAGATTTTTTCCAGCACGCTTACATCTTTGTCCCAAGGAATCCTCATCTCATCAGAATTTTGAGTGGCCCTTATGGAAGCCCTAAAACCTTCCTACATGACTTTGCTCTCAGACTTGCATTTCCCCACATAATGCAATCTTTTGGCTCGTCTTGCTTTTTCATTATAGTAATGCAGTTAATCTGTCTTGGAAATGGGCACTCAGTTAGTTAACCAGGGGCAAATAAGCATCCCCAGGTGATCAGGCCAGGAAACGAATGTTAAGGGGGAACAGAGCTAGTAGAAATTTTAAAAAGCAGTTGATGTGCTTCAAAAGTATTTCCATTTAGTTTTCTTAACAAACCTGCCTTTTGGATCCTCATGGCTCAACCAAGGTGCATTTCAGAGCAATCAATTCTTATTTATAAAAGCAAAAAAAGTATCTTTTGATTGTGACAGTCGTCACTTGATTTGGCTAGGTATTGTTCTGGGGCAAAGCAGAATATAACCTTTTTAACAGCACCAGCCACAGTTCAAGTGACAGTCTCATTTCCCAGTGCTTGCAGAATCCCCTCCTTTTGAATAGGACAGCATTCACCACCTCTGCTCACTGGCAGAACTCCTGCAAGTTCTTCCCTCACCGACCCAAGCAGGAAGAGCAGAAATTATGCTGTCAAAATGTAGAACAACCATTTTTATCTGGGTTGTGCTGGCTAATACCTTGCATTGCTTTTCAGCGAGATACACAAAAGGTGCCTTTCTGATGGCACTGACAAGAAATGGCCCTGCTGTCAGAACACATTTCCCGCATACAAGTCCTGTGTTTCAGAGGCATGAAGACAGAAGACTAGCGTGAAGTGAACAGTCAGGAAAAAGAATTTTGTTCATGATGTCCTCATCCAAAGGGACACCCTGTTTGGAATACAAAAGCAACTCCTCACTCATAACGGAGGAGAAGAGCAAATGGTCTGATGTGGAGAGGGAGAGCTGCCTTGGAAATGGGAGAGGGAGATGTCAAGGAGCCTGATGTCAAGGAGATAACAGGAGTCCGAAGCACTTGCATTTTTTTAAGCTGTCCCACTGCAAGCATCAGTGTTTTCTCCATGAATGGAAGTGGTTGCTGCTCTGCACGGCCTTTGGCAGATGATGCCAGTACAGCCACGAAAAGGCCAGTGGCTGCAAGCAGAGGGACTGAGCAGGCTCTCTTCTTCCCAGTTCCTCAGCTATTTATTTGCAGCACTGTGGGTTTCCCCTCATAAGCATTTACAAGGTTTTGTCTTGTTTGGGTGTTCACATAGGATCTCACAGCCTCACAGCTTCTTTCTTCTAACTCACCTACTGCAGCCTGGCTACATCCAAGCCAATCGTGGGCAAAGAACTTCGGATGGGGCTGTCCTTTGCCTCTATTACTTGTTCCCACAAGCTTCACTGAGGGTAAGGAGGGAATCTCAGAGGAGGGGAAGCCAGCTGACAAAGCTCTCCCATGGGTGGGTGTCCAGCAGCCTCACCTACGAGATCGCCTGTTCTCAAGGGTCATTGCATTCAGGAAGGCCGATGCAGGTGGAGGTGGTCTTTCAGAATTCTGGGCCCCAGCTGCTTAGGGCTTGAAGGGCCAAGGCCAGCACACAAACTAGCAGCCAGTGTTGGTTTAATAGGATCACTCCAGTGAGCCACAGTCAGGATTCTTGACACCACATTCTGAAACAAATGTGGTTTTAGAGCCATCTTCAAAAAGCAACCCCACATATAGCATGGCTGAGCTAATCTGGCTGTGACTGAAGCAGAAGTGGCTGAGGGTATGTTGTACCAGGGCCATAACCAGCACTGATTCAGGGATGCCCCCTTTCAATTAGGGGGGATGCCCCACAATCCCCCCCCCCGTTTTAATTACAATTTGAAGCAAAACGGCTTCTTTTGCATTTGCAAATCCTTTCCTCCCCCCTCTCTGGTGGAGGGGGCTGCAGGGACTGGGAAGGGGGAAGGGGTGTGTGGAACCAGGGAGCCTGAGCGAGATTTGCGGAAGGTTTTCTCTCCCTCACCCAGCACGCTCCAGCTCCAATGGGACTTCTCTGCTGGGGGTCCTGGTTTCAAATGGGGAGGGGTAGGAGTTGGAGAGGGAGAGGGGAGAAGAGAGGGAGGGAGGGCGCCCCAGCCTCTGGGTGTTCCTAGAATCCCAAGGAAGGCTGCAAGCTGGTCTGGAAAGGCAGAAGACGCATCGTCCAAACAGAAGGTGCCGCCCAAACAACAACAAAAAACACGGGGCGGGGGGAATACTCTGAATACAGCACTGTGGGGGGAGACATTAATGCTTTGACAAACCTGCTCTGCAAATGTTTTTTTTGTAACAAAATTTTTTATTTTGCAGTATATTGAAAAGTATTCTACTATTGGAGTTTAAATATAATTCTTTTATCCATACTAAGCAAACTGCTTCATGATATAATTTTAAGACTGGTAATTGAAATCTGCCTCTCTCTTTTACATCTGTTAAAATTTTCATTTTAATTCTTGGTTTCTTCCCCGCCCACACAAACTCCGAAATGTTTCTTTGCCATCTATTAAATTGTTTACTGTCTTTCACAATCGGAATAGTTTGAAACAAATACATTATTCTTGGTAGAATATTCATTTTAATTGCGGCTATTCTACCCAACAGTGACAAATTAAGTTTATTCCACTTTAACATCTCTTCATCCATTTTACGCCATAGCTTCTCATAATTATTTTTGAACAAATCAATATTCTTGTTATCTCCACAACCAAATACTTTACCTTGGAGGTAACTTCACAGTTAGTCTCTGCAATTCTTGTTGCTTATTTATTTGCATATTTTTACATAGAAGTTTTGATTTTTCTTTATTAATACAAAGTCCCGCAAACTCCCCATATTCTTGTATTTTGGCTAACAACAAAAGTGTGACTTGTATGAGGTTTTCATTTATAAACATTATAGCATCTGCAAATACTCTGTATTTGTAAGTAAATCCTTTTACTTTTAATCCTTCTATTTCTTTATCTTCCTGAATTTGCACCAGTAATATTTCAAGAGTCATTATAAACAACAGTGGAGAAAGTGAACAACCTTGTCTTGTACCTTTACTAATTATCATGTCTTCTGTAAGATCAGCATTTATACATAGCCTTGCACGTTGTTCAGTATATATTGCTTTTATCATTCTTATAAAGCTTTCTCCCAGCTCCATTTTCTCCATTACTGCAGCCATAAAATCCCAATTTAAATTGTCAAATGCTTTCTCTGCGTCCGCAAAGAGTAATGCTACTTCCTTTTCTGGCTGTCTTTCATAATATTCTACAATATTTACAACAGTTCTGATATTGTCTCTTATTTGCCTTTTGGGAAGAAACCCCACTTGATCTTCCTTTATAAAATTTATCAAATATTGTTTAAACCGTTCTGCCAAGTTTTTTGTATATATTTTATAGTCATTTGATAATGAAATTGGTCTATAATTTTTTACGTTCGTAACATCTCTATCTTCCTTTGGAATCAACGAAATAACAGCTTCCTTCCACGTATTTGGTATTTTCCCTTTTGTTCTGATAATATTCATCAATTTCTGAAGTTTCAGGATTAACTCCTCTTTGAGGGTTTTAAAAAATTTAGCTGTAAATTTTTTACAGGTGCTTTTCCATTTTCCATTGCATTAATTGCTGCTTTAATTTCTATTTTTTCAATTGGATAGTTCAAAACTTTTCGTATATTTTCTGCTAAGGGAGCTATTTTTATCTGTTGTAAGTACTCATCCATCTTTTCTTTCCTTATTTTAACACCTGTAAATAACTTGGCATAATACTTTAAAAATTCTCTTTTTATTCCTTCTTGATCTACCACCTCTCTTCCATCCACCACAATTTTATTAATAATTTTACTTTCTCTCTTTTTCTTCAGTTGCCAGGCCAAATATTTTCCGGGTTTGTTTGCCCCCTCGAAAGATTTCTGCTGCAATCTTTTCAGATTCCATTCCAGTTCTTTATTTAACAAATGTCTCATTTGCGTTTGTAATATTGTAATCTCCCTTATAAATGTCAAGCATGAGATTTCAAAATAACCAGTCCTTGGATTTTGAAACGAAGTTTGGTTTATTGATAATCCATGTGGCTCAGTCGAGCTAGGGATTGGAACTGATACTCTGTAACACTAAACTACATGCTTTAGAATGGCACATCAAAGGTTCTATAAACAATCCTACTTTCACGTGTGAAATTCACACGCTGGGTTCCTTATCTATATTGTGGCTAGCACATCCTGGGTTCAGGCTGTGCCTGAGAACAAGTCCCAGGAGGTCTTATCTTCAAAGAGGACATTCCTGCATTTGTTAGTAAAAGCGAAAGAAGCAAAGGAGGGGGTTTGCTGCTTTGATGTGCCTGAGTTTAATTCATAGTTAGTAACAATTCTATGATCTGAATACTAAAACAAAGAATGAATATACAATGCTTGACAATAATTTTCTTTTTCCCTGGCCCTTTTCTCAGTTCCCCTTCTTTTTTCTTTATTTCATTTTGAATGTCCAACATCTGTTTTTCTTTTGCCCTCTTATCTTTGTTATTCAGTGTAATCAATATTCCTCTCATTATTGCTGTATAAGCATCCCAAACCGTCTGAAATTCTATATCCTCTTAATCGTTTATTTGGAAGAAACCTTAACTTTCATTTTCTAGAGATGTCACTATTCCTTTATTCTGTAGTAAATCTTCATTCAATCTCCATCTTCTCAACTTCTTAAACAATTTTGTAATCCACATTATTGGGTTTAGGTAAAATCTCTATTTTCTTTGTTATAAGGCCTAAGTCTTTAGTGCCCCACAACATGTAAATTCTGGGGAAAGTTTTATGTCTTGCTGAAGAAAAGGCATAATCTCGCACTTCAGGATTAAATTTCCTCCATATATCCTCCAAATTTTCTTGTTTGACCAATTCAAAAAAAGACGTTGGCAATTTTCCTTCCTTATTATTTTTTTTTACCCCCAGACCTATCCAATGTGTTCTTAATTGTTCCATTAAAGTCCCCCTTTATCAAAACTTGATCATAAGTCAGTTCATCAAATTGTTGTATAATGTCTTTAAAAAAACATCCTTTGCACCATTTGGTGCATACAGTCCCAATAACAACGGTTTTTTTGCATTTAATATTATTTCTACCGCAACAAATCTTCCATCTTTATCTTTAAACACTAATTTCGGCTCCAATTCTTGTTTAATATAGAAAATGACTCCCCTTTTCTTCTGTTCAGCCAATGAATAAAATTCTAGTCCCAGTTGTTTATTCCATAAAAATTTGTAATCCTTTTGTTTAATATGCACCTCTTGTAAACAAACTATATTACAATTTTGCTTTTTAATCCAATGAAACGTTGCCTTTCTTTTTTGTGGTGAATTTAGTCCATTTACATTCCAAGATAATAATTTGTAATCCATCATGGTGCAAATTCTTTGTGTTCTTCATAAAACCTACGCAGTTCCTGCGTGCTTGTAATTGTAATCCTTTTTCCTTGCAGCTCAAAGAACAGACCTTCAGGTATTATCCATCTATACCTCATTTCATTGTCATGTAGTTTTTCTATCAATTTTTTATATGCTTTTCTGTCATTTATCACTTGTCTTGGCAATTCTTTCATGATTCTTACTTTGCTGCCTCCCACTATCAATGTCTTTTCAAAATTTTTATTCAAGATTTTTTCCACCATTTCTTTTGTCATATCTTATAACCACATCTCTTGGTAGATTATTTTTCTTGGCATATAGTGAGTTCACTCTGTCAGAACTGGAAGAACTTCAATCGAGGCCCAAGACGTCGTTACAAAAGTATAGGCGTTTATTGAGAACTACAATGCTGAAGGTACAGGATAACACTGATAACGAAGCTAGTATTGGTTACATTTTATGTGGTTGTAGCAGCAACAATAAAACGATCTTTCACACGGTCAGAGACAACTGTCTGTTTCTCAGGGTCTGTTATCAACGAGGGAGGATGGAGTCCTGCTGAGTTGTCCTGGCCGGCTGGCTTCAAAGGCCACCAGAGGCTATCTGCCACCCTTCAGTGATCACAGTCTGTTTGGAATGCATGCTATTTTGGTTAGTGGCCTAGCGCAGAACACTTTGGGTTAGTATCTGGTTACAACATGGAGTCAGTCAGGCTAACAGCATACAGGAAAGTTACAAGTTCTGACATATACATATAGTCATACATACTTCTAGTTCCTTCAGGATCTTCCTCCAAAAATTCTGCAATTATTCTTATTATATATCCTTTCAAATCAGTCTCTTCATCCTCAGGTACTCCTCTCAGACGTATCTGGGTTTCCATCAATTTGCAGTCATGAATTGCCACCTTTTCTTGCATTTTTAACAAGGTAGAATCATGTACTTTCACTCTCTCTTCCACCTCTTGCACTTTCTTTGATGTTACCACAGTCTCATTTCTGAGATCTTCAATATCTTTTCTAATTTCTTTTTTAGAAGCAGTTATCATGTCTCTCACCTCTTTCATCATCCTGGCTTCATTGCTTCTAATTGCTCTGCCTCTCCATAGAGGCAGTCATTGCACGGGTTAACTTATGCTCTGACATTTAAAAAAAACACCGAGAATTTTGACCTCTCCAAAATAAATTTAAACTATCAGGTTTGATAGAGTAAGGCTTGCCCTTTTCAATAAGCCTAATTTTGCCGTCCTCGGGGCCTCCTGGGCTCAGAGATTAAATTTTAAAGTTTTTATTTCTTCCATAATGGCAGTCGCGACTTTCTGCTTCCCTTTAAAAAAAAAATTTCCTTCAAAAGGCTTCTAAAATAATTATCAGCGATAATATCCAATAGTATTTACCTTATAATTGTCATCTCTGTCAGCTTCACCAATTTTTAATGTCCCGAACACTTTAAAAACTGTTTAGACAAAACAATAAATTCCTTTCCACTTTTTAGCACTGTCCTTTAAATTTACAAAGTTCAAATTTTGCCCCTTCTCCCCTTCGTCTCCCAAGCTTTCTGAATCTCTATTTCCCACCTTCTGATTTTATTTTGTTTAACTTTAAATAGTCCCGGAATGAAGATAGTCATCAGTACCTTTTTCTGCAGTTATCCAGATCCAACACCAGTCTTGTATAGCTTTAGATGTTTAGCAGTCTCAAAGAAGGTTAGGATCCTGTCGAGCTTATGTCAAATAAATAACTCTGGAAACTTCTGCAGATGATGAATATGCAACTCATCTCTGGAGACCCCTCAAAGCCTCAAAGGAGCCCCTCCCCCCCCGGTACTCCCTTTTAGCCAAGGTAAATCTCCTCAGAGTTTCCTGTGCATATCTTGGACTGATCTCTGACTAAGAAAAGTAGGCAGTAGGCATTAAATTGCCCTCCACTACCCCAAACAGAAGCCCCAGCCTGCTCCCCTTCTGAGAAGCAATTCAGCTCGGCATTTTCCAACCCCGGAAGTTCCCCGTTTTTTCACATTTTATACCTGTACTCCTAATATCTTTTTCCACCAAGCTTTTAATTTGAAGCAGTTGAAACCAATCAAATTTTCCCCGTAATTCTTCAGCTGATTTCATTTCTACTTTGCCTCCCTGAAATTTTAGCAGTTGCTTATATGATACATATTTCTCTTCTCATGAACTTTGAGACAATTTTATAACTTCAGCTGGCACTATCCAAAGTGGTTTTCTCTAATCACCATATTTATTATATATTTTTTCCATGTATTCAACAAGTTCCTCCTTATATAATGGTGTGAGAAAAGACCATCCATCTTCTCTTTCCCATAATACAGATATGCATGCCAACCAAAAATATTTCCTTGACCTTCTAAAGCCAATAATTTTTTATTAATCAAAGTCATCCAGTCCTTAATCCATACCAAACATACTGCATCATGATATAGCATTAAATCAGGTAACTGGAAGCCACCTCTTTCTTTTGCATCTGTCAGGATTTTCATCTTAATTCTTGGTTTCTTGCTCGCCCATATAAATTCTGAGATCTTTCTTTGCCAACAATTGAATTGTTTCTTGTCTCTCACAATTGGAATGGTTTGAAAAAGAAACATAATTCTTGGTAGGATGTTCATTTTTATTGCAGATATCCTCCCCAACACAGATAAGTTCAATTTATTCCATTTTAGCATGTCTTCTTCAATCTTATGCCAAAGCTTTTCATAATTATTCTTATATAAATTAATATTTCTCATCGTAATCTCTACACCTAAATATTTTACTTTTGAAGCAATTTCACAACCTGTGACATTTTGTAACTCTTTCTGTTTGCCTAATGACAAGTTCTTAGTAAGGATTTTTGATTTTTCTTTGTTAATATAAAAGCCTGCTAACTCACCATACTCTTTAATTTTCTTTAACAACAAAGGTGTCATTTGTAGTAGATTTTCATTAATAAACATCACATCATCCACAAAGGCCCTGTATTTATATGAAAAACCTTTCAACTTCAAACCCTCAATCTCATTATCATCAATTTGAGACAAGACCTCTAGGGTCATTATAAACAACAACAGAGATAGAGGGCAGCCTTGTCTCGTGCCTTTGCTAATCTTCATTTGCTCAGTTAAGTCAGCATTCACACAAAGTTCAGCTTGTTGTTCTGTGTATATTGCCTTGATCATCCTTATAAAATCCTCTCCTAATTTCATTGTTTTCATCACAGCAAACATAAAGTCCCAGTTGAGATTATCAAAAGCTTTTTCTGCATCAGCAAAAAATAAAGCCACCTCTTTCTCTGGATGCTTATCATAATATTCTATAATGTTTATTACTGTTCTGATATTGTCTCTTATTTGCCTTCTGGGGAGAAAACCTGCTTGTTGCTCTTGAATAGAAATGTTCAAATGCTGTTTGAGTCGTTCCACTAGAATTCTAGCAAAAATCTTATAGTCATTGTCCAGTAGTGAAATCAGTCTGTAGTTTTTAACATTCGTGGAATCTCTATCCTCTTTCGGAATCAAAGAAATAACGGCTTCTTTCCATGTATTTGGCACCTTCCCATCTTGCCTTATACTCTTCATCAGTTTTTGAAGTTTTGGTACTAGTGCTTCTCCCAAGACTTCATAAAATTTTGCTGAAAAACCATCCAGACCCAGAGCTTTCCCTAATTTCATTGAACAAATTGCTGCTTCGATTTCTATTTTCTCAATTGGATCATTCAAATTTTTTTCCATATTCTCACTTAAGGGTTGTACTTTAATTTCTCGCAAGTAGGCATCAATTTTTTCTCTATTTACTTGTTGACATTTAAATAATTTGGCACAGGATTTGTAAAACTCCCTTTTAATTCCAGCTTGATCCACAATTTCTTTACCCTCCGAAAAAATCTTGTTTATGAACTTTTTCTCCCTTTTTTTTTCCAATGGCCAGACCAAATATTTCCCCGGTTTATTGGCACCTTCAAATGATTTCTGCTGTAATCTTTTTAAATTCCACTCCACCTCTTTGTTCAAAAAGCGTCTCAGTTGATTCTGTAAAATCGTTATCTCTTGCATTATTTCTTTTTCCCTCGGTCTTTTCTTCAAATTGTTTTCTTTTCTGCCTATTTCTGCTTGCAAGCCCTTCAATTGTTTTTAAGAACATAAGAGAAGCCACGTTGGATCACGCCAACGGCCCATCAAGTCCAACACTCTGTGTCACACAGTGGCAAAAAATTTTATATACACACATACACTGTGGCTAATAGCCACTGATGGACCTATGCTCCATATTTTTATCTAAACCCCTCTTGAAGCTGGCTATACTTGTGGCCGCCACCACCTCCAGTGGCAGTGAATTCCACATGTTAATCACCCTTTGGGTGAAGAAGTACTTCCTTTTATCCTTTAACCTGTCTGCTCAGCAATTTCATCGAATGCCCACGAGTTCTTGTATTGTGAGAAAGGGAGAAAAGTACTTCTTTCTCTACTTTCTCCATCCCATGCATTATCTTGTAAACCTCTATCATGTCACCCCGCAGTCGACGTTTCTCCAAGCTATAGAGTCCCAAGCGTTTCAACCTTTCTTCATAGGGAAAGTGCTCCAGCCCTTTAATCATTCTAGTTGCCCTTCTCTGGACTTTCTCCAATGCTATAATATCCGTTTTGAGGTGCGGCGACCAGAACTGCACACAGTACTCCAAATGAGACCGCACCATCGATTTATACAGGGGCATTATGATACTGGCTGATTTGTTTTCAATTCCCTTCCTAATAATTCCCAGCATGGCGTTGGCCTTTTTTATTGCAAACGCAAACTGTCTTGACATTTTCAGTGAGTTATCTACCATGACCCCAAGATCTCTCTTGGTCAGTCTCTGCCAGTTCACACCCCATCAACTTGTATTTGTAGCTGGGATTCTTGGCCCCAATGTGCATTATTTTGCACTTGGCCACATTGAACCGCATCTGCCACGTTGACGCCCACTCACCCAGCCTCAACAGATCCCTTTGGAGTTCCTCACAATCCTCTCTGGTTCTCACCACCCTGAACAATTTAGTGTCATCCGCAAACTTGGCCACTTCACTGCTCACTCCCAACTCTAAATCATTTATGAACAAGTTAAAGAGCATGGGACCCAGTACCGAGCCCTGCAGCACCCCACTGCTTACCGTTCTCCACTGCGAAGACTGCCCATTTATACTCACTCTCTGCTTCCTATTACTCAGCCAGTTTTTGATCCACAAGAGGACCTGTCCCTTTACTCCATGACTCTCAAGCTTTCTAAGGAGCCTTTGATGAGGAACTTTATCAAAAGCTTTCTGGAAGTCAAGGTAAACAACATCTATCAGGTCTCCTTTGTCCACATGTTTGTTCACCCCCTCAAAGAAATGTAACAGGTTAGTGAGGCAAGATCTTCCCCTACAGAACCCATGCTGAGTCTTCCTCAATAACCCGTGTTCATCAATGTGCCTACTCATTCTGTCCTTGATAATGGTTTCTACAAACTTTCCCGGTATTGAAGTCAGACTGACTGGCCTGTAATTTCCCGGATCTCCTCTGGAACCCTTTTTAAAGATTGGGTGACATTTGCTACCTTCCAGTCCTCAGGAACAGAGGCAGATTTCAATGAAAGATTACAGATTTTTGTTAGAATTTTTTGGCTCTTTTATCTTTATTGTTCAATGTAATTAATAATCCTCTCATAACAGCTTTATACGTGTCCCATACAGTCTGAATCTTAACCTCTTGGTCTTCATTAGCCTGGAAGAAAGCTTTAGTCTCTTTTTCAAGAGATTTCACTACTTCAGCTTTTAACAACAGGTCTTCATTTAGTCTCCATCTTCTTCTCTCCTTTCCCTTGCTGACCACATTAATGGATTGTGATCTGCACCTATTTTCGGAAGAATCTCTATTTTATTAGTAATAAGTCCCAAATCCTTCGTAGTCCATATCATATCAATTCTTGAGAAGGAATCATGCCTTGCTGAAAAAAAAGTATAGTCACGTACATTAGGATTAAACTTTCTCCAAATGTCTTCCAAACGTTCTTGCTTTATTATTTCAAAAAAAGACTTTGGCAGCTTATCGTCTTTTTTCTTTTTATTTCCCGATCTATCCAAAGAGTTCTTAATTGTTCCATTAAAATCTCCTATTAACATTACCTGTTCATATCAAGTTGTTGCAAAATGTCTTTAAAGAAAGCATATTTTGCCCCATTAGGGGCATATAGTCCCAACAACAATGTCTTTTTTTCGTTCATAAACACCTCCACAGCAATGTATCTACCTTCTTTGTCTTTAAAAACCAATTTTGGCTCCAATTCTTTTTTAATATAAAAAACCACTCCCTTTTTTCTTTAGCTAATGAAAAAAATTCTTCCCCCAAAGTCTTATTCCCCAAAAATTTGTAATCCAATTGCTTATTATGTACTTCTTGTAAACATACTATATTATATTTCTGCTTTTTAATCCAATGGAAAATTGCTTTTCTTTTTTGAGGTGAGTTAAGTCCATTAATATTCCAAGAAATTAATTTGTAATCTCTCCCCACATGTTCCCCAGAGAGTACTGAGTGAGATCGGGAACACAAAATCTTCTCATCCCTGGGCCAAAAGAAGCCCGCTTAAAATCTACTAGGGACAGGGCCTTCTCTGTTATGGCCCCTACATGGTGGAACCAGCTGCCGGAGGAGGTGAGGGCCCTGCGGGACCTTACTCAGTTCCGCAGGGCCTGTAAGACAACCCTCTTCCGGCTAGCTTACACCTAACTGACATAGGAAATTAAATGTAGCTCTATCAGACTCTTGCTATGCATACTGTCGCAATGTTTAATGTTTTAATGTTTTAAATGTTTTGAATGTTTTAAATGCTTAAATATTTTAAATACCTAACTTAAATTTATGTTTGATCTACCTGTTGTAAGCCGCCCTGAGCCACCTTGGTGGGAAGGGTGGGATATAAATCATAAATAAAAAATAAATAAATAAAAAATAAAAAATGATTTTTCAATTATTTTGTATCCTCAAATTCTTTATTGTCCGCCAAAAATTCATTCACGCTTTGCATGTCCACTATTGTTTTCCTCAGTCTTTTATATTCAAAGCTAAGACCTTCAGGTAAAATCCATCTGTATCTTATATCCTTGTCTCTTAACTTATCTTTCAGTTTCTTGAATTGTTTTCTGTCACTGATGACTTTCCTTGGCAGTTCCTTCATCATCCGCACTCTGCTTTCCTCCACCACCAATGGGCTTTCAAATTGCTTACTTAGGATCCTTCCCATCACGTCCCTTGTGGTAAACTTCACTACCATATCCCTAGGTAGCTTGCGCTTTCTGGAAAATTCTGAATTGACCCTATAGACATAATCACACAAACATCCCATCTCCACAGGGTCATCTCCCATAAATTCAGCCAATATTGTGGCAATATAGTCCTTTAGATCCTCTTGGTCTCAGGTACTCCTCTTAGACAAATCATGTTCTCTATCAGCTTACAGTCTTGTAGTATTGCTTTATCCTGCATCTTTTTAATGGTAGCATCTTGATCTTTTATCTTTTCTTCAATCTCTTCAGTCTTTTTAACTGTTGCTTGAGACTCTTTTCTCAGTTCATCAATCTCTTTTTTAATATCCTTCTTTACTTCTTCAGCACTTGAATTTATTTCTTTAATTATTTCCTTAGTAAGTTTCTTTTCACTTCCTGTTATTCTTTCATTGCTTTTAACAGTCTTGCTTACATAGCATCCAGTTGATCCTGCCCTTGTTTAGACAATTTTCCTTCTGCCAACGAGGAGCCTCTTGCCCTTGTAGCTCTTAATCCCAGCTTCTGATCAGACATTACTGACTGCCCATTGCAAATAATGGGGCTCAAAGTGATCTCACCAATCATATGGACATATGAAGCTGCCTTCTACTGAATCAGACCCTCGGTCCATCAAAGTCAGTATTGTCTTCTCAGACTGGCAGCAGCTCTCCGGGGTCTCAAGCTGAGGTTTTTTCACACCTATTTGCCTTGACCTTTTTTTGGAGATGCCAGGGATTGAACCTGGGACCTTCTGCTTCCCAAGCAGATGCTCTACCATTGAGCCACCGTCCCTCCCTGATCTGATGGTTGCATTTAATAGATTGGAGCATGCCCTTTCCAACAAGCCCAAAATCGTCATCCTCAGAGCTCCCTGGCTCAAGAAATTAATTTTCAAAGTTTTTAAATTTTCAAAATGGCGGTTGCGATTTTTCAAACCTCTCTTTTAAAAAACTTTTCCTTTTTCCCCTAGGGCTTATTATTCATTTCCAAATATAGAGTACAGGTTGTTTCACCTTTTGGGGATGTTTTATGTTAATTTTGAGTATTATTACAGTCCAGTTTCAGTTTATTTTATAAAAACAACTTTAACCTTTCTGTAATGGCCTCCGATGTTTCTCTACCGTTTCTGGTTCTTGAAAATACCTGGATGTTTGGAAGTTCCTCTTTCTCTCAGCAATTGCTTCCTGACTCTCTGGCAATGAAGTCCCGTTCTCACTGATTGTTAATCTCCCGATATTTGAAGCACACGTCACTTCCTGTTTTTTAATAAGAGACTGCAGTTTTGTTATGGCTGGGAGTTTTTTCATAAGCCACAGGAATTTTCAACAGCAAGTATTTTTTTGCATTTTTCTGCTTCTCCTTAATTCCAAAAATTCCACTTTCACCCCCTTCCACTTCTCTTTAATTTCGTACTGTAGCCAATAGCTCTGGATCTTAAAACTTTTTTTTTAACAGTCTTAATTTGGTCCCGAAGTGAAAGATAAGGATCTTTTACCTTAACGACGTTTATCGTTAATTATACTGTCCATTCTGTTTTCTGATGTTATTATAGTACATAGGAAGCTGGAACCTTGATGAGTTTATGTCAAATCAATGACTCCGGAGATTCTTTGTAGATGATGGAATGCAAACTCTCATCGGGGATCCATCAAAGCCGAAAAAAGACCCCTCCTGGGATCTCTCATCAGCCAAAGTAAGTCCCCTCGAATCTTATGCACGTCCTAGACAGATTCCTTTACTGGAAAATGTAGGCAGCAGGCATTAAGATGCATTTTATGCCCAAAACAAAGATCTCGGTCTGCTCCTCTTAAGAGAAACAGGTCAGCTCACCATGCTCCAACCCCGGAAGCCCTGCTCTGCAAATGTTCTAAGAACACACACTGAAATGTAAAATTGTATTAAGCTAGGAAAACTTCTAACAGGTACAAGAAACTCAGAAAACTTCTTCAGTTGTTTGGACCCAGGTCATTTAGGGCATTACTGGTCTATGCCAGCACTGAAACCCACTGTGTAGAAAGCCTTCCAACCTTCAGCTGTGAGCCCTGCTTGCAGGAAAGGGCCCTCAAAAATACAAATAAATCATAATAAATACATATAGGAACACCAGAAGTATGAATGTTGCATCCTTGTTTAACGGCGCTATACATTTTGTGAAAATTGCTGAGCTTTTTTCTTGCTAATTATTGTGCTGGTTTGGAATGCTTGGATTTCAGAAGAATTCTCTGAAGATTTCTTCCGCTTATGATAAAGGTTTCAATCAAAACAAGGAACACTGGGTATCTTTTCCCATAGCTGAAACTGAATTACTTGATTGATCTGTATAACAGCATTGCTAGCTGTACGCGGTAGACACACACACGCATGTATGACATTGACTTTGCCAAAATTGGATAGTTACGGAATTATAAAATCGTGAAATTCTGAATTGTGGATTAGAATATTTGATATGTTTGCTATAATAGATGCAATGAAATTGATGTAAAATTGTAATAAATAATCACATATTTTACACTATTACATTATATAACGGATCTGCTTCAAGGTGTTGGTACTGATCTTCAAAGCCCTGTACAGCCAGGGACTGAATTCTCCGAAGGACTGCCTTTCCCCAGATGTGCCCCGGAGAGCTTTGCACTTGGCAGACCGCCCAAAGGACGTCCACTTAGCCTTGACCCTTGCAGGCTTTGGAGGAGGAGGAGGCAGCTGTCCATCTCTTCCTCCATCTCTTCTGCCTTCCTTGCTGCAAGTTCCATCCGGGACGGTCCATCTGAGAAGACTCCAGCTGCTCCAGTTTTTTCGAGAGAACTGCAATTGTAACTTACAGCACTATCTGCTCTCAATTTATAATACCTTACTTTTAACCATTTTAACTACTTTTAAATGTTATTGTTTAAATAGTTGTCATAATCCGCTCTCAGTCCGCTCTTGTTGAGGGTGAAATATAAATTTGAGGAAATAAAGAAATCTTAATTGTACAATCAGTTCTTTATTAATGTTGTAAGCCTTTCTACCCAGTGGACTTCTTTTGTATACATTATTTACACTGCTTCCTGTATTTGCTGTTTCATAGCACTTTGAATTGAGCTTGGAAGCAAATTAGCAAGCAGTGTGGTGGGTAAATTGCCAGTTTTATATGATACACACACACAGAAGTGGAACATTCCCATTTGTAGGGGAAAGTCTGCAGGAAGGCCCAGTGCTTGCAAATAATCTCTGAAGAGGTTCCTATTCTATTATTTCCACACAGAGAGGGGCTTTCAGAGTCCACGTTTAAACCTAGTATGGTTAAGGTGGGTTACTGAAAATCTAAATGAAAACTTTAAAAATCTTTGGAAAACCCAAGGAATTTACATTGAAAGAAATGGCTGACCTGGTCTGGGGCCCCTCAAAGGAAAGCCCGGTCTCTCCCTCGGACGCTGTTCACGCACCCGAAGTGGTTGGGAGGGGGCTTCAGGTTTTGCTTCCACTCTTTGCTGGAAAAAGAGAATATACAAGTTGCCAAAATTCTTACAGAAAGTAGCAAAAGTCAAAAATGCAGCATGATAATCGCTTCCTTTGTGCAGTGGGGAAAATATTCACTTATTAATTCCTCTGTACCAATCCAGGACTGCAGGGCTTGCTGCTCTACAAGCAAAGAAGCCCAAGCCCAACTCTGAGCTGAATCTCATTCACATCCATATTGGGAGGGACCTAAAGCACCACCTGCTAGATGCCGTTCAGGCTCTTTCGCTTCCACTCCCCTGCCCCCCACATCCTTTCCCAGTCCTTGCCAAGGCGACAGCGACTCCAAGAGTGCCTCAGAGACCACCAGGATGCCTGGGGGAGAAGCTTTCAAGAGCCAAAGGAAGCTCAGCCCCTGGAAATCTTGTGGCCCAAGGTGCCATGGGACTCGAATCCAGCTCTTCTCCTGCAGATGACCTTGGCCGACCTCTGACTAAGGCTGAGGCCCCTTCTCAGAACCAAGAATATCCCCCCCCACTGCCCCTGCGGGCATGGATGTGCCTGGGCTTTCTTCTCCCTCACAGGATGAACATATGAAGCTGCCTTATACTGAACCAGACCCTTGGTCCATCAAAGTAAGTATTATCTTCTCAGACTGGCAGTGGCTCTCCAGGGTCTCAAGCTGAGGTTTTTCACACCTATTTGCCTGGACCCTTTTTTGGAGATGCCAGGGATTGAACCTGGGACCTTCTGCTTCCCAAGCAGATGCTCTACCACTGAGCCACCGTCCCTCACAGCAAGGCCATAGCTCAGGCATTCAAACACTCCTATGAGCAGAGTATAAAAAGGAAAGGTCCCCTGTGCAAGCACCAGTCATTTCCGACTCTGGGGTGACGTCGCATCATGACGTTTTCATGGCAGACTTTTTTTACAGGGTGGTTTGCCACTGCCTTCCCCAGTCATCTACGCTTCCCCCCCAACAAGCTGGGTACTCATTTTACCGACCTCGGAAGGATGGAAGGCTGAGTCAACCTGAGCCGGCTACCTGAACCAGCTTCCACTGGGATCGAACTCAGGTTGTGAGCAGAGAGTTCAGACTGCAGTACTGCAGCTTTACTACTCTGCACCACAGGGCTGCTAGAGTAAAAAAAATACTTGCCTAAATCCCATTTGCAAAAAAGCAGAACTACCACGGAAAATAAGCTACTAGAACTATCTTTTTCAGACAGAAAGTTGTGGCCCTAGGATACAATGCTGCAGAAATAAGTTTAGAGAAGTCATGAATCTTCACTGTTGGAGGAGTGCCATCCTGGGCACACTGCATACTGAGCACCACGGTGGAAGGATATGAACATAAAGAACAAGGGGCTTCCTGCACTATGTCTATGAAAGATCCCTTCTCCTCCCTGGCTGCTTCATGCAGAACACAACACTGCAGAAAAGGGAAAGACCACTGGCAAAAGCAGAAACTTACCTACAGTCCTAAGTTGGTACAGGGATCTGAATATGTAGGACAGAAACAAAGTATACACACGACACTACTTTAACTGTTTTAGAAATCAAGTACACAAATGACATTACTTCAAAAAGAAATTCATAAATGAAGAAAACACTGTGCTTTGTATCCAACTTTTTAATAAATTATTAACAAAATGAAGAAAACTGAAGTCCAGTGGCACCTTTAAGACCAACTTTTATTCCAGATATAAGCTTTCATGTGCACACTGAAGAAGTATGCACACACACTAAAGTATGTACCAGAATAAAAACTGGTTGATCTTAAAGGTGTCTGCCTGACTGCACTTCTTGCTGCCCACCTGAATCTAACAAAATGCATGTACTTGATAAGGAGTTGGTCTTCTCCTTCAGCTTAATTCAATGCATGAACATTTATTTAGACAGCAAATGTGTGTAATTCAAGCAATCACAACTTGTTTTGTTAGAGAAGCAGCTTGCATAAGTAAACAAGGAGACAATCCAAGATTGTTCACAGATCAATTACCTGCGAGCCAGGTGCTTTAACATGGGGTGGAATTCCAGAGGAAGAAACAGCACCACTAGGAGGCAGGTTTTTACTGGTCACTGAAGCCCAGGAGAAAGCCTACAGGAAATGCAACAAACCTTTGCTACTAATTATGGCAAGCCACTCACATGTTTTAAGGGAAAACCTGACCAATGAACATTCTCCTTCTGCCCCCAAGACAACATTAGAATTAAAAAGAATCACAGCACACTGCCACCACAACAGAGATTTGTAATGTTTCACCATTTTAAGTTGTCCAAGCATTTTTAGGAAAACAGAGCAAAGAACCAGTTCCTTGCTTCATCCCCTCAGCAGCCCTCAAACTACCATTTCCAAAGAGCTGGCAGTCATGGGAGAGCAGACTGTAGTCAGGCTGTGTTTGTCTTCTCCTCAGACATCCCACATTTCTCACCTTGCTCAAGAGACTGGTGGTGGGCCATGGGGCGCTAGGCCATCGACACCAGCTCTTCACACCAAGCAGCCCTGGCTCTTCCTCTCAACGGTGGAGGGCAGCTACGTCACCACCACAAGTAAGACTCACTTGTCAGCTCACAACCAGGGCTTGCTAACCAGCTTGAACCCTGCGTACCAAACTCTACTGGAGGCAACTCTGCTTGATTGTGGTTATTTTACTTATTTAGATATCCACACCCCAGTCTTTTCATTAATGGGGCCCCAAAGGAACTGCTAATATCAGCCACTCTGTGAGGCAAGTAAGGCTGAGAGTGAGTGAACAAGCAAGCGGCCCAAGGTCCCCCAGCAAGCACCAGCGGCAGAGTGACCCTGGCTCACACCACCGTACATCCAGCCAGGCTGAGTCTGTTCCTCTGCATTCAGAGATCTCTTCCTCAGCCCCTGAAGAAAGAGACTGGAAAATTACACAGGGTAATAATGGCTACATAGAAAAGCAAAATTAGTTTTCAAGACTAAAGATCCTGAATTTCTTCCCACCACCCCCAGATTAATAACCACCTCTCATATGGCACACAATGTTGTGCGATATGATTTCCCATCTACAGGGCACGAGTCTATGAATGGAGCCATGTACTTTGTGTCAATGCTGCCAGAGAAAAGATTAGTTATAATCGTCTGCTATTAAACACTGTTGGTGGATTTACAAGCGTAAATATTATTTTACACATTTAGTTACCTCAATGCCACACTTAAAGCACTAATCCTTTGTCATATAATTCAGGAAGACATATGAGAGGTGGTTCTTAATCTGGGGACAGTGAGAAGAAATCTTTGATCTTGAAAACATGGCCTCCCACTCCACCTCTGTCCCCTTCCCTCCTGCTGCCTTGGAGGGAGAGCTTTCTGGAGGCAGGTCCAGCAGCAGCCCCCATGCACATTGCACAGGTCACCTAGGAAGGATGGTGGCTGCCATATGATGCAACCTACACCATTTGCCTGGGCCCAGAAGCAGCCTCTGCACAACTGGCACTACTTGGCCAGCCTTTCAGTGCCACCAACACAATTCACCTGAATGCAGGACGAATGCCTTGCTACTGCATGGCTCTTACATCTCGGCCAGATTTTTCCCAAGGACATGCTGTGAGGGAAGGGGAGCAGAGGGGAGGAGGGAAACCAGAGAGCCAGTATGTTCTAGTGGCTGGAGCAGCAGTCTAGGATCTGGAGTCTCAGGTTCAAATCCCCACTTTGCATGGGAGTTTGCCGGGAGACTTTGGGCGAGTCACACACTTCCAGCCTGACCTACCTGCAGGATTGTCCTGAGGAGAAAATGAAGGTGAGGAGAATGATGTCAGCTGCTTTGGATCCCCACTGGACAGAGAGGGGAGGAAGGTAGCTAAAAGAAAGGCTGGCTGTTGAGAGGGAAACAGGGAGAAGATATGAGGACTGCCAGGAGGACAGAAAGAACAAAGAGGGTGAAATGAAGTGACCGGTGCCAAGGCCTTGCAGGTTTGTTCTATTCACATTTCAGCCCAAAAGTTCTTCAAGGATGATTAAGCACCTTCAGACTGGTTAGCTATCTAGTTATACAAAACATCCTAACCAACCTTTGGTGGTTCTTGTGGTAGAGAAATGGTTTCTACAGGAGGTGGAGATGGAGACGTTTCTTCAATCTCGTCAATATTCTTTTCTTCTACTTCAGATTTCAGTTCTTCTGTTTTTGATTCAGATTCTAATTCTGGATCTGGCTCATGAAAAGGCTCTTCCATACTTTCTTCTATTCCATTCCTAGAATTATTGAATGTATCAACTGTCAACTTGTTAAAACTATTTACATTTAGAAAACTAGACATGAGATGCACCTACATAAACAATGGCAACTTACATAACAAATATGGCTTTAAAATCCAAGGACTGAGTTTAATGAAGACCGGAACACGAGATGAGGGTTTCTTCTTGTCAGCAGAATGGAAGGCACCCTGAAACGGGCTCTCATGGCCTCTACTTATTCTGCAAGCAAATAGTGTGCTGTTGTTATACAAACAGTTTGCACCTGTTTGTTTTTGCAGTGCTTCCACATCTAGCTGTGGGGTGAGCCCAGTTGGCAAGTCTCAGGCAAGACGGAAAGCCTTGTACTGGAGTTGGGGGGGGGGGGGGGGAGACAGTGTCCCTTGAAAGGGTAGTGAATTCCCATTCCAGAACATCATCTTCCACTGATGAGAAGAAACCCTCATGGTAAGTCCAAAGTTTCATTCTCCATCTGTGGAGGAAGGTATCTTGAAACGGGAAGTCATCCCAGGTACTGGAGGAATTACTGGGGCGGGGGGGGCACTTGCTGGACACCTCTCCTCCCCAAGGCTTCATCTGCAGAACTGCCAGTGTCCAGCCCATAGTGCCCTCCACAGGTAAAGGCTGATGTCCAGCTTGCTGCCTTGCAGGTTTCTGCCACAGAAGCCCTGGTAGAAAAGGCAGCTGAGCTCGCTGGTGCACTGTGGCTGCCTTTAAAACACAGACGTGCTGGACCTCATAGGCTCAGGCACCAACTGGCTTTGATCCACCTAGCAACAGTGTACTTGGATACCTTTGTTCCCCTGGAAACGGGGACAAAAACGACAAACAGTTTCTATAGTTGGAAGGCCTCTGAGTACTTCAGGTAAGTCACAAGTGCCTCCTGCCCATTCACACAGGAAGCTGCCTTATCTGGAATCAGACTCTTGGTCCACCCAAGTCTACTCAGACTGGCAGCAGGTCTTCCACTGTCTGGTCCTTCTGCCAGGAGAGATATGGGGCCTGTCTAGCAGACACACTACCACTGAGTCATGGCTCCTCCCCATGAAAATGTCAAGACAGTGTGGTGCATCTGCAATCAAGAAAGGGCAACTCTGTGCTGGGGAGTATTAGGAAGGGAACTGAAAATAAATCAGCCAGTTTATTCTTAACATCCAGTTTATGCTATGCCTCCCCCTTGTGGTGTAGCAGATGGGGATAGATGGATGGCGTGTGGATCTCCTGGCCTTGTGAAAGGATGTTTGAGAGAAAGGAGGAATTCATCCGAAGGATCACTGAGTTCTTTTAGAAGCAGCAGAACTTGTGCCTTACAGAAAGAGTGAAAAGTTCCAAGATGTGTCTTGCTGACTGATGCAAAGCCACCAGGAAGACTACCTTCAACAAGGTATGGAGAGGTACTGATTTGGGTGGTTTAAATAGAACATGATTAATGCCCAAAAGACTTCTTTGTGAGAGGGGAATGAACACGTAATGCCCAAATGCCTTTGTCCTCTTGCTGAGGACTGAAGACAGAGCTGCCATTTGTCACCCGAGAGTGCTGGGGCAAAGTCCCTGGGAGAGGTCTTTGTGGAGGAATTGGAGCACCTCTCTGATTCCCACTGATGCAGAGCCAACTTTCTTTCTACTGCACCACCTGCTGAATGCAGGATGCCAGCAAGATGGCTCTGACCTTGGGGGTGCCCATGCTGTTCCAGGGCCCAACCTTCATCCTCCAGGTGAAAAGCCTGAGCCAGGCTTGGCCAGGATGTAGGAAAGCACCTGGAAAGAGAATGTTGTGAGCTGCAGGGATGATCCCAGGATGTCTGCACTGTTTCAGGCCCTTGTTGAAGGAGCAGTTACTGAGGCCAGAAGTCAGAGAAGTCCAGGACCACAGTGCTGTTTAGAGCCCACTTGTCTGGGGAGCCAATATTTTGGCACCTGAGCCACTCTAAGTTGCAGGTGCCTTGAAAGAAGGCCACATGAGTCTCCTGCCATTGGTGGAAGAGAAAGGTTTCCATCTGATCCCTCCATGCCAACTGACACAGGCTTTGGCTGTCATGTTGTCAGCAAGGATTAGCTGAAAAGCTGGGAGTGCCAGTGAGACAGCCTTGTGCTCCAACCAACTTATGCTGTATCTGGTTTTGGAGCTGTTCCACTTGGCCTGAGCCATCTGATGTTGGCAATGGGCTCCACAGCACAACAGCCTTGCACTGGATGATTCCCAGTCAGCCAGTGGAGATCCAAGAAGGGAATTCCTTTAAGGAAGAACTTTTTGTCCCTTGGTGTCCACTACAAAAAAGGAGGTATGGAACCCCTTTGGGAGAGGGATTGCTAGTGGCTGTACTGGAGGATGTCATCCAAGTGAGGGCAAAGAAGCCACTGCAGCAGGCCCATGATGCTGTCTTCATGCAGGAATCACAAGTCCTGGCAATCCTGCTCGAGTCATCTGGCTCATGGGAGAGGGCTCAGCTAGTTGGGTGCTGGAAATCCTCTCCTCCAGCAGAGAGACCTTGCAAATCCTTGTGTGTCTCCTAAAATGGACAATGGGTTGTGACAGAGTCAACAAGTTCTTTAGGTGTTCACTAGGGATCCTTGCTTGGCTAGAGTAAGAACGTAAGAACATAAGAGAAGCCATGTTGGATCAGGCCAATGGCCCATCCAGTCCAGCACTCTGTGTCACAAAGGGGCTAAAAACTAGGTGCCATCAGGAGGTCCATCAGTGGGGCCAGGACACCAGAAGCCCTCCCAAGCACCAAGAATACAGAGCATCACTGCTCCAGTATCCAGCATTGTACGCACATCCGTGATCCCGTGGCCTTGGCCAGTGACCTGATAAGAGATACACATGTGCTTCCTTCAGCCTGAGGTGAAAATTGTCAACTTGGTGGAAACTCAAGGGGAAGACAAAAGGCTGACTGGAAATGGATGATTGCAACATCCTGGAGGCTGGATAGGGGCAGGCATGCTTCTTTGAGACCCAGCGATGCCAGCAAGCCTCTTTTTTTTGCTGAACAGCCTCTACTAATGGAGTGTGTGGTCTTCATGTGGAAATGCCTTTTGTGGACCCACCTGCTGAGGCATTTTAAGATAAGTATAGCTTTTCATTCTCCATTACCAAGATAGGGTCCCCTCCAGAAAATGTATACATTCCTGGAACAGGCTCCGTTGCCTGAATTTCCATGAGGAGCTTTATAGCTTCTATCATGAACATGTGTTTGGCTGCACAATGACCTGGGAGGTGGGAGGTGTGCCTATGATGGCATTCTATTGCATACCCCTGACTGATGGTCTTGTGCACCAACCTGTCTTGAGCTGACAGTCTCCAGAATGGAGCGAGACCTGCAGGCCTCTGTCTATGATGGCATCACTGGCAGAATTGTCTCTTCTCTCCCCTACTGGCCTAATGGCTTGGGAACCTTTTGCTCACAGAGGGCTTGGAAGTCTGGAGCTTCTAGAGTCACACTGGCTGCAGAAGCTGCAAAAGGACCAGCAGGAGCTCTTTCAGGAGATGATGGCACAGCCTTCTTCTTCTCCTTGGGCTCACCCAGTGGCTGCCTGGCAAGCTGGTCATGTTAACAAACCACAGCAGCAGATGGAGCCACTGAAGCACCAGCAACAGATGGAGCCACAGGCACTACAATATAATGGATAATTAGGAAAGGGATTGGAAACAAAATGTATGGGGCAGCTGTGTTTCAAAAGGGGTATTTCAGCACTGAAGAAAGTACAGAATGCAGGAACCCCAATGGCTAGGCAGTGTTTTCCCTAAGGAGGAAGGGTAAGGTGTTTCGAGTCTTTAGAGCAAAAGCAAAGCAGGAGCACATTTGATAAGAGGTTTTGTAAAACCATGCAGGTAGCAGAGAAAACTTCCTCCTCCATGGTGCTAGCACTTCTGTACAGTTTGATCATTTTTTAAGTAGGAGATTAGGGCAGGAGATTAGGAGATTAGGGCAGACTAAAATCCATCACTTGGACCACCAGGAAGCAGGTCTGGGCACTAGGAAGCAGCTGAACAGCCTCTGTAGCCCTCTGTTGGTCCCTGCTGGGTGAGAAGGATGAGCTGGTCCCAGAAAGGGCCTGGAGATCTGGACATGAATGCCAATATGAGGACAGCACTTCCATGGAGTAAAGTGCTCAGCCTGTGCACACCCAGTTTCTCACCTTCTGCCACAGCAGCATGGGGACAGCTGAGTGTTACCCTGACAAGACCTACAAGACTGGAATCTGGATGAGCAGAACAAGAGCAATTCTGTTCAGGAACTCTAACTCAACAAATCTATATCCTATTACCAACCTGTGGCCCCCACCTGCAGATATTTAAATCCATGGATCAGGGCCACATGGATGCTAAAGAGATTTTCCTGCAAACTTGGGGGATACCATAGGTTTGCAGAAAAATCTTAAAACCTTCAAAAAAATCACTGGGGGGAGGGTTAAATTTCCCCTAAAGCAAAAGAACCTCCAGCAGCTGGAGGAGGCCAGGCGGGAGCCACACTGGGCCTGGCAGCAGCAGAGCAACCCAAAGAGAGCGCTCTGTGTGTGTGTGTGTGTGTGTGTGTGCGTGCGTAGTAGCCACAGCCAGAGAGAGCCCTGGGAGCCAGGCCAGGCCAGGAGGCAGCTACTGAGCAGCCCTCAGTTCCGTGCTGGGCTTGGCGGTGACTGCCAGAGAGCCTGGGGGCCACACTGGACTTGGCAAGAGAGTGAGAGGGAGATGGACATCTTGCAGGTTCCCATGGAAATAATGTCAGGAGGAGCTGTGTTAGTCAGTTGAAGCAAAGACAAACAGAAATCAAGTGGCACCTTAAGAATAATCCAGTTCATTCCAGCTTCAGCTTTTATGATCAGGTGCAGAATTGCATGGACCTTTATAACCAAAACTGAAGGGGCATGAAGGGATGGGAAAGAGGTGGAGGAGTCACAGCAGAGGAGATGTGTGGAAAATTATTCAGGTGCAAGTCCTTTCTGGAACAGATGTGGTTGTTGCAGCTTAATGGTGAAAGAGGTCCCAGGTTCCAGCCTCCCATGGGATTCAGTTCCAGAGGAAGAAATAAAGTCTACAAACAAATTCTGCAGCAGTAGGTTTATAGTATGACTCACCCTTTAGAGATGTTAATCGGTTCGCTTTATGTTAACAGTAATGTTATCAAGATATTATTAAGAAGCTGAAATGCCTAAGGTGATAATGATGGTGCATCTAAATTTGAGGCTGTGAAGGCAAAGCTCCATCTTGCAGCTCTCAAAGGCCAAGGTGGCACAAGCCATGTCCAGCCGGAAACTTGCCCCTGCAGGCACCACATTACTGGCCGTGCCAGCCACTGGGCCACAGGAGGAAGCTGGAAACAAAATCTGGGACAAGCTCCAAACCACCTGTAGCAAAATACAGCAAACCTTAGCAAAGAGAGGGGCTAAGCCAGAGAGAAGAAATCCAAAACCAAACATGCCTCCACCTGCTGCCTGTGTGTGGTCAAAAGAAAGTGGAGTGGGAGGCGCCTCCTCATTCCACCAGGCTGGACTCTGTTCAGGAAGTGGCTGGAGCTCAGCCAGCAGGTGACAGCACAAACCAGTCATTAGTTCAGGGTGCATAAATGGAAGGGAAGGAGGCAGCAGATGAACCTGTCAGCATTACTTCATCTGAAACAAGCCGTTGTCTACTTGCCACTTTGGCAGTTTTAATACATGGGAAAGGGATTAACAACTGAATTAATGAAAACACCCAGAGATTAAAAAAAAAAAAGTGATAAATGTTGATGGGGCACACATATGCTTGTAGACACATTCTTCTCTACAAACCAGCATCACTTTTCTGCAGCATCCAAAGCACAGGATTCTGCTTCAGCAGAATTATAATTTTGGCTCCCCTGAGAAGAACCACTTGCTTTAACACCTGGGAAGTTTAAGGGACTGGGGGGGGGGGATGAATGAACCCACCTCTAGCCTCTCAAGACAGCTTCATTTCATTGATTTCTAAACCACTTTGGGCAAAAGAGGGGGGAAGAGAAACACCCAATAATGGCTCCTTGGACAATGTCTTCTTTCCTCCTTGCTGCTCCGGCAGAGGGACAGACACGCCTTTCACAGGTTGGGCCCTTTTGTAGCCCTCGTGCCAGGCAAAGGACAACAGACAAGGACTGGGCAATTTGTTTATATTCTATCTTTGGGGCTATAACCGGGTTTTTAATGGTAATTTTAATACTGGCGATCTATTTGATTGTTTTTAAAGAAGCTGCGTGAGCCATCTCAAAAGCTTTGTCATGAGGCAGGACACAAATGTCTCTTAAATAAAAGAAACGGATAATGAAACTGACCACTTATCTGTGAGTGTCAATTCCAGTTTTTTCTTTCACAGACCCTGGATGGCCCAGGCTAGCCTGACCGCATCTCCTCTCAGAACCTAAGCAGGGCCAGCCTTTGTTAGTCTTCAGAAGGGAGACTACCGTGGAAGCCCAGGGTTGCTACACGGGGGCGGGCAGTGGCAAATGACCTCTGAACATCCTTCTGGGGTCACCAGAACTCAGCTGTGATTTGACAGCCCTTTCACCCATTTCATAGAGCAGAGACGCAACGTCTGATCTATGTTCATGAACAGAACAGTAGGCCAAGATCAGCAAACCTTATCTGACGCAAACACCTGGAAGGCGGGAATTTTACTCCACACAATGGAGAAAGGAATGTGAATCATGAGCAGAGGAAAGCAGGCTGACCTAAGTGTCTGAAGTCAGCACTAGTCTTTATTCTGCTGATCCTTAGTAATGTTTCCCTGACGTGGACAAAAATGATAAAGGGCCTAAGAAAAAGTCAAGATTATGACAACTTGCCACCCACAGAGCAAAGGCCACTTTTCCAAGGCACAACAACAGACTGTGGTTAGAACTCTGGTAGCCACTGTGGCTCTCCTGGCCTTCATACATTCTCTGTTTTCATCTATGCATCTCATTAATCTAGCATCCATACTTGAGTAATTCCACTAGCCTTTTAACTTGGTTGGAAGGTAGAAAAATCCACTATTCCTATGCTGTAATAACGTTCAACTACGTGGCCTCAAGAAATATTAATATTTAAGAGATTAATTTCCTTTGGCTTCCAAATTGGCTCTCTAAGACTGTGTCTGGTTCCACTGAAATGAAACAAAGACAAGCAGCAGTTCTCCTGCCATTGATAGTCTGGCAGCACAACATGGATATGACAGCATCACTTTAAAAGAGGAGATGAAAAGGCAGCTCCTGCTCCTTGAATGACACCGTCCTCCACATGCCACTCTGGAATTGCCCAAAACGACCCATCTTTCAATATTTGTAACTTACAAACCTCTACACATTACTGTAGGCAAAGGGTAAACACACACACACTTTGTAGACATTGGAGTTAAGCAAGCAGTGTTGTCTTACGTGACAGGGTGACTTTCATAGTAAGCACTGGCTGCATTCTCTTGCACTGGCTCAGGGGATGGCTGCCTTTCTTCATGCTCTTCTTCTACTTCATCTTCGGATTCTAAGATGTTAAAAAAGTAGCTTTACTTGCTCATAAGTGAATAAAATGCATCTTTCTGAATGCTTCTGATTACCTTCTCTGCAACAATCTAAAATGCAGATTAAAGTACAATAACCATATTTCAATGGTAAAAATGTATTCCTTATTTTTTTTAAAAAAATAGTAGATGTACTTGCAAAAGCCAGGTGGCAGGTACCATGTCAGAAAAAGCATTCCTGTGTTTCTCTCACCCAGAAGAGAGGACTTCTGAGATATTTCCTGCAGCTCTTTATTGCATGCCAGCAAGAGTCTGTATTTCAACCTGCATCAGTGCTACAAATATGATCTGCCTCTCCCCAGTTCCTTTCCAAGTTCTTGATATGTGTCAACCATGGTGACCAGGCATTAAACACAGTCCAAGTATCAAAAATCTGAGCATCATTTTTATTAGATCCACAAATGCCAATTGACTATAATTGCCCTTAAGTAAGCAATCTGGATATTCAAAAGATGGTTCTCTTCATCTCTTTAAAAATCACTCCCATCATAGCCTAGTCCCCCCACGAGCAAACAACATGAAAAAACCGCTTCACAAACTCAGACTTGACAGCAAAGCTGACCAGTGACATTGGCACTCCCTCTGCATCTCAGCATAGGTTATCTAAAGCAAACATATACTCAGAGACTGGGTGAGAGCGTTGCTCGTTTAACATGTGAAAAAGGGGAGTGGCAAACAGTCACCTGCAGTCAAGTGGGAGGACACAAGGGCCACCTGGGCATGGGGAACCTCAAGTGGACCTTGCTCTGACCCAAGAAGGCCTCAAGTTCTTAACACGAGGGGCACAATCACTCAGGACCATTTAACATGCTAGTTGAAAACAACTCTGGCTTTCTATTCTTAACACACACGCGTGCACCACAGAGATTCTTGTAAAAACACAGGATGTGGAAGGCTGAAGTTAACCCACCCTGGGCTGTGCAGTGCACACTTGCTATTTGCAATGCCAGGCTGTTAGTGTATCAGGATCGTTCACGCTCACCACCAAAACTTAACAACTCAGGGGCTATGAGACAGGTATGCTGGGCTGGGCTGGGCTGGGCAGACAAATGGCAGCGAGAAAATAGGAACCTCCCAGGAACCTCTGCTGAAAGATCTCCAGGCAGGCTCCACTGGCCCTCACCCGCCTCAACAACCGCCATTCCGAAAGTGGGCAAGGCCTGAGACATTAAGCCATGCAGTGGACACTAGATTGAGGGGAAGTTCTATTATTATTATTATTATTATTATTATTATTATTATTATTATTATTATTATTATTATTATTATTATTATTATTCGCTCTCCTCAGAACTGGCTCAGAGTAGGTAACATCAATTTATAAAACATGCAGCATTCAAAAACATTAAAAATACAATAAATACACTGAGTTTAGTTTATTGTATATGGCCATTGGCCATTATAATTAAAAAGAAATAATAAAACTACAACCCTAATATATTAAAATACATACTTGGTTATTAAATTCAATTATATTCATTTATACAATATCATCTAAAATGTCTAAAATACCTCAGATTAAAATTGTAAACAGAAATTTACAAATTCCTGTTTCATTCTTGCCATGTGAATGCCTTGCGTCTCAGTAGGCTGTGTTCCTGAGAACCTCCTTTCCTCTAACTTCCCTGGCTGCTCACTCAAAGAGCACTGTTGCCTTATAAGGATTCACGTCCAACAACAGAAAAATTAACTTATCGCTATCAGAAAAAATCATGTAGTTGATTTAGTATCCCAGATAAAAATCTACTTCCAAGAACTGAGTACAGATCTGAGTATATCACTTGTGATCCCTTAGGTAGTGCCAGAAGACACCTCAAAAATGAAACAGATCTTCCACAGAAGTTCTACATAAACAAATACATTGTTTGAAGGGAATTTTTAAATCTCTTCCAGTTAGCACTTCTGTTGGCACAGCCTGAAATCGTAATGCCATGAATGGCACTCTTAGACTATGTTCAGTAATATTTATCAAATAAGGAGCTCTTAAATGATCTTTCTTTAAGTTTTTATACCAAGGAGCAGATTTTGACTGAGCAATTAACTGGCTGTCTATTAAAGCATCCCCACTATATGCCCATTGCCACAGGTCCTGAATAGAGCCAGTTTGGTGTAGTGGTTAAGTGTGCGGACTCTTATCTGGGAGAACCGGGTTTGATTTCCCACTCCTCCACTTGCACCTGCTGGGATGCTCTTGGGTCAGCCATAGCTCTGGCAGGAGTTGTCCTTGAAAGGGCAGCTGCTGTGAGAGCCCTCTCCAGCCCCACCCACCTCACAGGGTGTTTGTTGTGGGGGAGGAAGGTAAAGGAAATTGTGAGCCGCTCTGAGACTCTTCGGAGTGAAGGGCGGGATATAAATCCAATATCTTCTTCTTCTTTTTCTTGAATATTCCCTGAGCGTCTAAGTAGGTCATCTGGTACAGTGCATCGAGAGATAACTTTGAAAAGGTCAGAGTGGATTTTATCCTTAATTTTCTTTTTATAATTTTTATTAATAAAACATAAGATTCAACAGACAAAAACTTAAAACCATAACATTAACAATAACTTTAGCCCTCCTGTTTTGATTATAACATGAAGTTAAAGATCTTAATAATATACAAAATTTAAATATTTTTCCGGTAATTTACATAAAGCATTCTGTTGTTTTTGTACAAATTCAAAGAAGTGGAACCACTTTTCTACAAATTTTTTTCAATTCCTCCTTCTATTACTTCTGATTTTTGTATGATGCCTGCTATCTTATCCATAGTTATTATGTCCCAAATTTTTAGGAACCATTGCCTCTTAGATGGTAAAACTGTTGACTTCCTCTGGTCGGCTATTAAAATTTTTGCGGCTAATATAAGCAGAGATGTTAATTCTGTTTTATGTTTTGGCACTTCTTCATTTTTCCACAGGTTTAGTAGGATTGACTCCGGTGAGAAAGGTATCTTATGGTTTATAATTAGTTCGATAGTGGGCAAAATTTTCCTCCAAAAATGTGAAACTAGAGGACATTCCCACCAACAATAAATAAATGTGCCAATATGGCCGCAGACTCTCCAGCAATTGGCATCTTTCGATCTCTTAGCATGAAAGATCTGTAGTGGTGAATAAATACCACCTTGAATAAATTTTAAAATTTTGTAGTCATAGATTCAATAAAGGAGTATGAAATAGTTTTGATAACCAAATGTTAGACCAATTTTCTATAGTTATTTGTTTACTGCAGTCTTTATTCCAGGCTATTTGTTGGGAGTTTTCCATACTCACTTTAAAATTACTAAGTTCTTTGTAGATAACCGCTGTCTTACCCCTAAATTTAGGTTCCGAATCCGTCATGGCCTCTTCAAAGGCATTCAATGGTCTATTGATTTGAGACAAAATATTAGGGTTATGCAATAAATGGTGAACCTGTTTATATTGCAACCAATTGGCCTTAAGTTGAAATTTCTTTTCTAATTTTTTGTTTGATCTCATTAAATTATTTCTCATTAAGTGCTTGAATCTGAAAACACCTTTTCCCTCCAATTTTGAAAATTTGGTTTATTCTTTGCAGCTGGAAACCAGTCTTGACGCAAAAAAACTGTCACCGGAGAAGAAGGAGGAGCTAGCATAGATCTGTATCTATCCCACACATTCAATGTAAGCCGTAAAAAGGGGTTGAGTTGAATACAAGAGCTACGAAATTTAGGGAGATTCCAGATAGATTCATGAATTAAATCCGGCTCTATAAATGTTTGTTCTATTTGAATCCAATCTTTTTCATGGTAGGGTGTAGAGTATAAGATAACATATTTTAATTGAGCCACCAAATAATATTTTTCCAGATCCGGAATGGCCATGCCTCCTTGAGCTAAAGGTTTAACTAATACTGAATAGGCTATTCTATGCTTTTTTCCTGCCCAAATATAATCTAGTATCAATGATTTCCATTTTTTGAAAATCTCTGCTTTAATTAGAATTGGGAGGTTTTGGAATAAAAGTATAAATTTTGGAAGAATAAAAACCTTGATTTGTTCAATTTTTTTCTAGTAAGCTTAACAAAAGCTTCCCCCAATCTTTAAAATTTGCTGTTGTAGAATTTATTAAAGGATCAAAATTTGCCCTAAATAAATTTTGCAGATCTAAAGGGATCATGATACCTAGATATCTGAAATTAGATGTGACCCATTTAAAAGGAGATAGGTTTTTTATCTTAATTTCCAAATCCGCACTTAACCAAATAGGATAGATTTCAGATTTACCAAAATTTATAGTAAAACCTGCAACATTTCCAAATTCTTTAATTAAATTCATTAATCTAGTTAAGGAAGTTATCTGGTTTGTACAGTAAAAAATTGCATCATCTGCAAATAAACTTAACTTATATGGAAAATTTTGAGAACCAATTGAAACTCCCATAATTTGAGGATCAGATCTTATAGCCTGAGCAAGGGGTTCTAACGACAAAGCAAACAAAATTGGTGATAGAGGGCATCCAGTGCCTCTTGTTAGAGTCCAGGTCTGTGAGTTACAGTTATTAATTGTTAAAAATGCTTTAGGCTCATTGTATATAGCCTCTGTGGATCACATAAAATTAGGACCAAATCCCATGTGATTAATGACTGATTTTAAAAAAAGAATTTCAGCGTCTAGTGAAAGCATAACTGCCTCAGTTTATGATTTTTGCAATAATTTATGATGTTGAGAGATTTTCTTATGTTATCAGTAATTGATCTTTCCGGAATAAACCCGGCTTGATCTTTATGAATATAATTTTGAATGATTTTGTTTAGCCTAGCCACTAAAATGGAAGAAAATTTTTTGAAATCATGATTTAAAATAGAAATTGGTCTATAGGATCCTAAATTTAATTTATCTTTATCAGGTTTTGGAAGTATTATCACTCTAGCGTCTTTCCAAGAATTTGGCATAGAACCATTTAATAATACCAAATTGCACGTATCCAGGAGTGGATTTAAAAGACTAGGTAAAAACTTTTTATAAAATTCTGACATCAAACCATCATTACCTGGAGCTTTGTTGTTTTTCATATTTTTGACAGTTTTTTGCAATTCAGCACCATCAATAGGTTTTTCTAAAAGCAGTAGATGTTCTTCTGAAATTTTAGTTTTAAAATCAATTTTTGAAGAAATTCTTCAATGGACTTTTGATGGGGATTATTAGACTTATACAAATGTTTATAGTACTCTAAGAATTGTGCAGTAATTTATTTTGTTTTTAGGTGCAGTTTACCCTGTGGAGATTTAATGGCATGTATTAAAGATGATGCTCTTTTTTGGGCAACTCTATGTTTCAACAGTTTTAAATATTTAGGAGATTTGGTTACATATCTCTGTTTTAGATAAAATAGTTGTTTTTTGAATTTGTGTGGTTTCAAGAATAGCTAGTTTCTTATGCTCAAAATCTAGTTTTCTTAACTTTTTTCACCACCAAATCTCATGTCTTAGCTCTAATATCTTAATATTGTTTTGTAAATCCCTTATTGTCTTTTTCTTTTTTATAGTGAGTGGACAATGAAAGAAGGTTGCCTCTAGTGACTGCTTTAAAAGCATCCCAAATAACATCTTGTTTTACTCCACACGAGGCATTAAAATGAAAATATTCCTCTATCTGTTTCATAGCTATATCACAAAAACATTGATCTTGTAAAAATAAAGTATTTAATGACCAGGTATAACTGGTGTCTTCTGAATTATTCAGTTCTAATAAGGCTGTTACAGTAGAGTGATCGGATATGGATTGAGAACCAATATCAGACTCAATTGTATGTTGTATTAAGGCACTAGACATAAGCAAATAATCAATACGAGAGTAGTTTTCATAAACAGGAGAAAAAAAGGAATATTGTCTAACCCCTGGGTTCATTAGCCTCCATACATCATGTAAACCACATTTTGAAAATAAAGATTGTAATTTTGATGTACCGTTTAATTCTTTTACGCAAATTTTATTTTTGTATGTTTTATCCATATTAGGATAAGCTATTAGGTTTAGATCCCCCCTGTGGAGAAACGCCATCTTAGTTAATGGTGGTGCTTGGTTGGGAGGGAACATGAAACTGCTAAGGCAGGCTTTGTGGCCTAGCCTTCCCTTCACTCCCCCCTCCCTTCCAGAGTTAAACCATCAACTCTAGGGGGAAAGCCTCCTAGAGGGGCAGGAAGTTCTTTTTTATTATTGGAGTGAGGCGGGAAAAGTTCAGTTCTCGGCTGGCACTCAAGGAGAGAGCTTGTCAGTCTGTGGGCTCCTGACTGTGGGAGAGGCCTTCTCCTGAGGGAGAGGAGGAGTGGACTCCAGGCAGTCAGAACGAGGAAGTCATCCACAGGGCAGGGCAAGTTTAGACCAGGGATGGGAGGATGCGTTTGAACCCACCTTTTATTTGTCCTTCTGGTTGCTGTTCAGGTGCTGTGCTAAACTTTTACATGCAACTGCTTGTGTTTTTTTCCTTTCCTTTTCTTTTTCTCTTCTAATTAAATATTTTTACTGTTTTGGATGCTGGCAGTCAAACTTTGTACCACATAGATCCCCAATGCTTTAGACCACGCTGCTTTATGAAGGGGGCTGTGGGGAAAGGGGGAAGGCATGTAGTTGGATAAGGTGCCAATCCTCCAGAGGTTCCCCGAAGAAGTGCTGTGGTCTCTGTGATACCCAAGTACAGGGTGGCAGAGGACCTTGAGGCCTGGCCTAAGAGCTGGAGAGGGGGATTGGGAGTCCTGTTCCTCTCAATCCGAACCCCCAGACTGAGCAGGTGGTGGCAGCGAGCCCAAGTGGCCGGAGGACAAATAGCTCCCTCCAAAAAGGGGAACGGGGTCTGGTAGGCAAACCAGGGCCGTTCCGTCACACACCCCAATCACAACTTCTCCTTGTTTAAACTCATCTAGCTTTAAGAAAACATTTTCTAAAAACTCTAATTGATTATTATTAGGAGCATACATTGTCGCTATTGTCATTGGGTATCCATCAAGGTCACCTTGAATAAACAGAAATCTACCATGTGGGTCCACTAAGGTTTTTTGGCATTGGAAAGGAATGTTTTTTGATAACAGAATGGCTATACCCCTCGTCTTGGAAGAGCCTGGGGCTTGGAAACTTTGAGAAAACCATTTTGTTTTTAAAATAGGATCAGATGTTTTTTTACAATGTGTTTCTTGCAAGCATAATATATTGATTTTCTCTTTATACATTTGATTCAAAATTCTTTTTACCTTAATACTGACTGGTTTTTATATGTTTAATTTTAATTGTTAAATTTAAAGTTTTATTATTTATGTTAATGTGTAAGTTGTTGTTAGCCGCCCTGAGCCGCCTAGGCGGGGAGGGCGGGATAGAAATAAAAGTTATTATTATTATTATTATTATTATTATTATTATTATTATTATTATTATTATTATGATTACCTAGGCCTCTGCAATTCCAAGAAACTATTTTTAATTGCTTAGACATTTTGTACACTGCTTTTTTTTAATCTGCTTTTAAACAACTCAACAGGACAGCTTAGAACTATAAAATTACAAAAACGTCAATTTTTTCTAGAAACTTAATTATTTACAAAGTTCTCAACTAGTGGGACACAGTTCCTCACCTCTACACATTAAGAGGCTTGAGAGATATTAATTAATATACTCTCATTAAAGAACTGAAGCAAAATAACAAATAGTTACTCCTTAGCGAACTTAATGTGGGGGCACTTTTAAATTGCTAAGACTTAATTAAGTACGTTACTCTTTCCGCCAACGTAGAATGTAATTACCTATGGATAACTCTTAGAACTATATTAACTTAATGTTTTAAAATGTTTTCTTTTTCTTAGACTAAAATTAAACATTATTTAATATCGAAAACTTTTGTTTTGTTTTATTTACAAAATGGCAGAGTTTGATGTTAGAACTTATAATAGATATAGAGCAAAGTATGGGAAATAAATTGATTGTCAAAACGACAACTCCATTTCAATACTGACAAGACTTAAAATTGTATTAAAGCCTATATTTACAAACAAAACGTTCTTATTCTGGCCAAAACCTATAAAATATATAAAAATATCTAGATCATAACAATAGTATAGATAGTGAGGAACAAGTATATTCACTGATCTATTTCATCTAAATAATACATGAAAACAGTATTAAAGCTACCTAATCTCTCATTATAAGTAAATTCTCAGTAATCATATAAATAAATAAGATTATTCTTACCATCAATAAACCATGGGTTACAATCAAGATAGTTGCTGAGAACAATTGTAAATTTCATCTTCAACTATAATAACATATCCTAAATCTAAGCCAAATGTATTAATTCATATACCTTCAAAAATATATATATTGTTATCAAACCTTGAATACTATTAACTCTAAGGATTCATTACTTGTTATTACACTAAATAAATTAACTGAATTATTCATTTAAAGATAGGCATACACAATATTTATACCAATGTGTTAAGCAGCAATGTCTTTCAGTAAGTATAAGCTACTAAACTTATTATTTTAAACAATTATTCTCCATATGCACTTTATCATATTAAACAAGAAATACAATTAAGTTATAGAACAATATTAACTAATTTCACTTATTCTAACCAGTTATAAATCTTAAATTCTGTAACTCATTAGTACGCTCTAAGAAAACAAATAAACATGTCAGCACCACTTTTAAGGATTCTTACTTCCAAAAAAAAATACCCTACAGCCTTTAAAATGAATCGAAATGGTTCTTTGCACTCCAGTACTTGTTTAGAACACATCACTGCAACGAGACGAGAACATAATGAAATATATAATAATGTATGGCGGAAAGTCAAGAGATATAAATTTCTATATCAGTTTTCAGATTGGGCAGTAGATAGCAGCTGGTCTTCTTCATCCTGCGTGATGGAAACGTTCATGGCCACCAGTAATGCTTTGCCAGTGACTCCGTCTGAAGCTTGGAAAAGCGCACCATTTTTAAACACCAGGATATCCGATGTTGGGCTCCAACGAAAACGTATCTTTTTCTCAAAAAGTTTTGTAGACACGCTTAGTAGGCTTAGACACCCTTAGTAGTCAACGCTTCCTTAAAGCCTCTGGTGAAAGATCTGTAAGAACAAGAACTTTCTTCCCTTTAAATTTGAAATCTTTTTTTGCGCCTCTTGTAACACAGCGTCCCGTAACTCCAAAGAAATAAATTGTATGAGGATATCTCTCGGTCTGTTCTTCCCCATGGCTTTTTTTTTTGGGGTGAATAAACAATTTTATTAGTAACATATGGTAGTAGAACTATAACTACAACTTATAAAAAGCTTAATATATAT
Source organism: Heteronotia binoei (assembly GCF_032191835.1). Lineage (NCBI taxonomy): Eukaryota > Metazoa > Chordata > Lepidosauria > Squamata > Gekkonidae > Heteronotia > Heteronotia binoei. The sequence continues at coordinate 104,482,041 of NC_083232.1, read as the reverse complement.
TAAGAAAAAGACCATCATTCTACCCCACATCTTACTTTCTCCCACCCCTCCCCCAATTACTTGACCCCCGCCAGTGTTATTTTCTTTAAAAAAACAGATATTAAAGGTACCCTTAACTATCAAGAAAAAAAAAACGAAACAAAAAAGAAACATAGGGAAGAAGAACCCCCTTCAAGAGTTATATTGTTATCTTAAAAATCTTAATCCTCAAAAATTGTCCAATGTCCTTTTATTTTCCACTCTTTCTCTACATATCTTCTGAATTTCTTCCACTCTTGGTTAAAAAGTTCTAAATCACAGTCTCTTAATTTTCTTGTTAATTTGTCCATTTCACTCCATGACATAACTTTCATAATCCAGTCCCATTTTTCTGGTATTTTTTCTTGCTTCCACAACTGCGCATACAATGTCCTAGCAGCTGAGAGCAAGTACCATATTAATGTTCTATCTTCTTTTGGAAATTTTTCCATTTGTAATCCCAGCAGAAAAGTCTCTGCCTCTTTATTGAATTCATATCCCAGGATCTTAGATATCTCTTGTTGAATCATTTGCCAAAACATTTTAGCTCTTTCACAAGTCCACCACATATGGTAGAAAGAACCTTCATGCTTTTTACATTTCCAGCACCTATCTGGCATCTTATTGTTCATCTTTGCTAATTTTTTTGGAGTCATATACCATCTATACATCATCTTAAAACAGTTCTCTTTAATACTATGACATGTTGCGAGTTTCATGGAATTTTTCCACAGATATTCCCAAGATTCCATCTTTATTTCTTTATTTACATTAATTGCCCATTTTATCATTTGAGATTTCACTACTTCATCTTCTGTAGCCCATTGTAAAAGTAATTTGTACACTTTTGAAATTAATTTCTCATTATCTCCAAGCAGAACTCTTTCCATTTCTGTTAGTTCTTTCCTTATTCCTTCAGCTTTGATATCATTCTCCATCAAACTTTTTATTTGTTGCATTTGAAACCAATCATATTTATAGTTTAGTTCTTCTGCAGTTTTCAATTCTATTTTCCCGCTTTGTATTTTTAGTAACTGGTTGTATGATAGTTGTTTTTCCTTGACTGTTTTGGCCGTTAACTTTATCACTTCAGCCGGCACTATCCATAAAGGTCTCCTCTCATCACCATATTTCTTGTACTTTATCCACACATTTAATAAGCTACTCCTTATATAATGGTGAGAGAAAAGACCGTCCATCTTCTTTTTTCATAGTACAAATATGCATGCCAGCCGAATTTTTTTCCATGGCCTTCTAACATTAGAAGTTTTTTATTTAATAACGTTATCCATTCTTTTAACCATACTAAACAAATTGCTTCATGATACAGTTTCAAATCTGGTAATTGGAATCCACCTCTCTCTTTCGCATCTATCAGGACTTTCATTTTAATTCTAGGTTTCCTCCCGGCCCACACGAATTCCGAAATTTTTCTTCGCCATTTATCAAATTGCTTAGCATCTTTCACAATGGGGATGGTTTGAAACAGATACATAATCCTTGGTAAAATATTCATTTTTACTGCAGCTATTCTACCCAACAGTGACAAATTGAGCTTGTTCCACTTTAGCATATCTTCTTCTATTTTACGCCATAGCTTTTCATAATTGTTCTTAAACAAATCAATATTTTTCATTGTTATCTCTACCCCTAGGTATTTTACCTTAGAGGTAACTTCACAACCCGTTAGTCTTTGTAGTTCTTGTTGTCTATTTTTCTGCATATTCTTACATAAGATTTTTGATTTTTCTTTGTTTATATAAAGTCCCGCCAACTCCCCAAACTCTTGTATTCTCATTAACAACAAAGGTGTAACTTGTAAAGGATTTTCATTTATAAACATTATATCATCTGCAAATGCTCTGTATTTATAGGTAAATCCTTTTATTTGTAGTCCTTCTAAATCTTTTTCTTCTTGAATCTGCATTAGTAAAATTTCAAGAGTCATTATAAACAGCAATGGCGAAAGCGGGCAGCCTTGTCTAGTACCTTTACTATTTTCATTTCATCTGTAAGATCTGCGTTGATGCACAGCCTTGCACTTTGTTCAGAATATATTGCCTTTATCATTCTTATAAAACTTTCTCCAAGCTCCATTTTTTCCATCACTGCAAACATAAAGTCCCAATTTAAATTGTCAAATGCTTTTTCTGCATCCGCAAAGAATAGCGCTACTTCCTTTTCTGGATGTCTTTCATAATATTCTACAATATTTACAACAGTTCTAATATTGTCTCTTATTTGTCTTTTGGGAAGAAAACCGGCTTGGTCCTCTTTTATAAAATTTATCAAATATTGCTTAAGACGTTCTGCCAGAATTCTTGTAAATATTTTATAATCATTGTTCAAAAGTGAAATTGGTCTGTAATTTTTCACATTTGTAACATCTCTTTCTTCTTTAGGTATCAAAGAAATAACAGCTTCTTTCCATGTATTTGGTACCTTCCCTTTGACTCTTATTGCATTCATCAGCTTCTGTAATTTTGGTATTAATTCATCTTTAAACATTTTAAAATACTTGGCTGTATAACCGTCTGGCCCGGGAGCTTTATCATTTTTCATCACGTTGATTGCTGCCTCAATTTCTATTTTTTCAATTGGGTCATTCAAAATTTTTCTCATATTCTCAGTTAATGGCTCAATTTTTATTTTCTGTAGATATTCATCTATCTTTTTTCTCTTTACTTCAGCACCTTTAAACAGCTTGGCATAATACTTAAAAAATTCTCTTTTTATTCCCTCTTGAGTAACTACGTCTCTTTCATCTATCACAATTCTATTAATTATTTTATTTTCCCTCTTTTTTTTCAGCTGCCACGCCAAGTATTTCCCCGTCTTATTTGCTCCTTCAAACGATTTTTGCTGGAGCCTTTTCAAATTCCATTCTACTTCTTTGTTTAATAAATGTCTTAGTTGAGTTTGCAATATTGAAATTTCCCTTAGAATTTTCTTTTTCCCTGGTCTTTTCCTCAGCTCTCTTTCTTTTTTCTTTATTTCATTTTGAATATCCAGTAGTTGTTTTTCTTTTTCCCTTTTATCTTTATTGTTCAAAGTAATCAGCAACCCTCTCATTACTGCTTTATAAGCATCCCAGACCGTCTGAAAATCGATATCTTCTTTATCATTCACTTGGAAAAATTCTTTAGTTTCTTTTCCTAGGAAAGTCACTGTTTCTTTGTTCTGTAGCAAGTCTTCATTCAATCTCCATCTTCTCAATCTTTTGGACAGTTTTGTAATCCACATTATTGGGTTATGGTCAGTGCCAATTTTAGGCAAAATCTCTATCTTTCTTGTTATGAGGCCTAAATCTCTGGTTCCCCATAGCATGTCAATTCTAGAAAATGTCTTATGTCTTGCAGAAAAAAAAGTATAGTCCCGCACTTCAGGGTTAAACTTTCTCCATATGTCCTCCAAATTTTCCTGTTTTACTAATTCAAAAAAAGACTTTGGCAATTTTCCTTCTTTTCCACTATTTTTTTCCCCTCCGGATCTATCCAATGAGTTCTCAACTGTTCCATTAAAATATCCCATTAAGAGTATTTGATCGTAGGTCAACTCATCTAGTTGTTGTGTAATGTCTTTAAAAAAAACATCTTTTGCACCATTAGGTGCATATAGTCCCAATAACAGCGTTTTTTTTCCCATTTGATGTTATTTCCACTGCTACAAATCTTCCATCCTTATCTTTAAATACCAATTTTGGCTCCAGGTCTTGTTTAATATAAAAAACTACTCCCCTTTTTTTCTGGTCAGCTAACGAAAAAAATTCCCTTCCCAATTGTTTGTTCCATAAAAATTTATAATCCTTTTGTTTAATGTGGATTTCTTGCAAACAAATTATATTACAATTTTGCTTTTTAATCCAATGAAAAGTTGCCCTTCTTTTTTGTGGTGAATTTAGTCCATTAACATTCCAAGACAATAGTTTGTAATCCATCATGGTGCAAATTCTTTATTTTCTTCAAAAAATCTCCTCAGTTCTCGGGCATTTGTGATCGTGACTCTCTTCCCCTGAAGTTCAAAGCTCACACCCTCGGGGATTATCCATCTATACCTTGTGCCATTGTCTTTCAATTTTTCTGTCAACTTTTTATATGTTCTCCTATCATTTATCACTTCTTTCGGTAGCTCCTTCATAATTCTCACTCTGCTACCTCTTACTATCAATGATTGTTCAAAGTTTCTCTTCATAATCCTTCCCACCATTTCCTTTGTCATGAATCTTACAACCACATCTCTTGGTAAGTTATTTTTTTTGGCATATAACGAGTTGACTCTATACATGTGATCATACATGCTTTTAGTCTTATCAGGGTCTTCTTCTAAGAATTCTGCGATTATGTTTGTTATATATCCTTTCAAATCATCATTCTCTTCCTCAGGTACTCCTCTCAAACATAGCTGATTTTCCATTAATTTGCAGTCGTGAATCGTCACTTTTTCTTGTACTTTCAGCAAGGTGGTATCATGTGTTTTAACTTTCTCCTCCACCTCCTGTACTTTCTTGTCTATTTTCCCAATTTGGTTTTTGAGGTCATCCACTTCTTTTTTAATCACTGTAGTAAGTTCTTCCTTCAACTCTTCCATCATTTTCTTAACTCCTTTCATAATCCTGGCTTCCATAGCCTCCATTTGGTCTTGCATTTTTTCTAATGAAAGGGCTCTTGTTCGGAGCTGCCTGGGCTCTGACATTTAAGCAAAGAGCAAGGGGGATGCAATTAAAATACCAAAAATTTCCGTCGCACAATTTGCAGGTTTGACTACCAAGTTCAGAAGGTCTAAATTTTCTCTCTCAATTAAACTTTGTTCTGTTTTCTTCTGAGCTTCCCAGGCCCAGATATAAATTTTTGAAGAATTTTTCCCCTTTAAAAAAATGACGAAATTTTTGACCTCACCAATTTAAAATCTGACAGTCAGGTTCAATAGAGCAGGGCTTGCCCTTTCCAGCAAGCCCAATTTCGCTGGTTTCTGAGCCCCCAAAGCAAAGATATTTAACAAAAAAGTCTTTAAAAAATCCAAAATGGCGGCCGCGATTTTTTCTCCTTTTAAAGATTTTTTTTCCCCTTTTAAAATCACCCCAGGAGCCCACCAATAATGTAGTCAATAGTTCTTATCTTCTTACCCTTTTCCCTGTCGTTTCTGTCACTTTTTAAAGTCCCAAATCTTTTTAAAACGATGTTTTAAATTGGACCTCCCAGCAATGGCTGCCGATGTTTCTCTATGATGTAGAGTAGGCTTTTTTCTTTACTGCTTCCTGTCTCTGTCACCTTCAACCTTATAGATTGCTTGACGCACTTCCTGTCTTGCTCAGTAGAGTTAGAGGACTGTTCCAGTATATTCCTGCGCAGTATGGTTGTTTACATTCCACAAATCGTAAGTAGACACAACAATGATTTCTCTTCAATTTTTAGCAGTTTTTAACACTGTCTTTTATGTCAAAATAGTCCAAACTTCACCCTTCCCTTCTTCTACTTGCAAGTTTTATATTTTCCCCTTATTTCCACCTTTAAAACGTCTCTTTAGTCTGTAAATAGCTCTGGAGTGAAAGAAGAGTTTCTGTACCTTTTTTCCTCTGTTTATCCAAGTTCCACTGGTCTTCCAAGACTTTAGTTGTTTAAAAATGTCCCAGAAGGTTAGGATCGTGACGAGCTTATGCCAAATCAATGGCTCTGAGAGATCTTGCAGACGATAATTTTGCAAACTTCTGAGACTCCTCAAAGCCTCAAAGGACCCTTCTCCAAAGCTCCTTTTCAGCCAAGGTAAATCTCTTCTAAAGTTTTTAGTGCAAGTCTTGGACCTTTCTCTCACTGAGAAAGGTAGGCAGTGGGCTTTGGTTTGCCCTCCACTACCCCGAACAAGACCTTCAGCTTGCTCCCGTTACGAGAGACAACTCAGCTCGCCATTTTCCTCCCCGGAAGTCTTCTTCCCCATGGCTTTTGAACCCAGTCTATAGGCTTTAGTTATAGTATTTAACAATATCCCATCAATCTTCATAGATTTTTCGAGCCATTCCACGTTTTGTTAGTGAAGTATTATCTTCCGCGCCCTCCTCTATCCCCCTTATCTTCAGGTTTCTCTCCCGTCAACGGTTTTCCAGCGCCATAATTTTTTCTGTCGCCCTCAGTTCAAAGCTTTGTAGTGCCTTAATTTCATCCTGTGCCGCATATAGCATCTCAGTGGCGTTTTCTGCCACTTTAGAGGTTTCTTTTAATTCAACGGCTAGGGAATCCAGTTTAGTATTTACTGGTTGAAGTAGATTTGTCATTAAATTAGTTAAAAACATACAAAGCTCATCTTTAAAAATAGATAGGTCTTTTTTTGTAACGGGGCTCTCTTCATTCTCTGTATTGTTCTCAGTGCGAGGGGAGTTAATAACGGGCACCATTTTAACTAACGGTGGAGGCCCTGAATCACCCAGAGAGTTTCTTTTATTTTTCGAAGGAAAAAAACTTTCAACTGACTTAACTGACTTCTTCGTTGATCTGGGGGTCTTCCGAGTGCTTTTCTTCATTTTTCACAACGAATGCAGTTATCCATAGTGACTTTTTCAGTAATAAGGAGCAAAAGAGAGCAGAGCTAACTTAAAACACATCTGCCATGTTGAAGCAACGCCCCGCCCCCCGATTTTATCCTTAATAGGACACAATAGCTAAGTTTGCTAAACGATTCATCTGCTAACAGCTGATATTTCTTCCATGATTTCAGGACAGGAAAATGGGCTCAAGCCCTAATTGAGGGGGTGCCAAGTTCTGCCCACAATAAGGCCACTTATGACCTCTTAGGTAGTGCCAGAAAACACCTCAAAAATGTTTTGAATTGTCTCCAAACTAGCAAGTGTTTGTTCCTTCCATCCCCAAAGTTCTATTCCATACAAGATACGAGGGATGACTTTACTGTTGAAGAGCTTAAGGGCTGGATCTATTAGAAAGTGCCCCTTGGTTCAAAGAATCTCAGTATTACTCCCGTTATCTTAGTTGCTGATGATTTAATGGAGGCTACATGCACATTCCAGTTCAGCGTTTCACTAAAAATTAATCCCAAATCTCTGTAGATATTGCATTGTTCTATTGGGATACCTTGTATGTTCCAAGAGTATCTTTTAGATCTTTTTCAGAAAACCACTACTTTAGTTTTTAATTAGTTGATAGTAAGTTTCTCTTCACAATATTCTCCTAATTTGTCCAGAAGTCTCCTTAAACCAATCCTAGTTAGGGAAAAATAAAAGCATATCATCTGCGTAAAGCAGTATTGATATTTTCTGCTGGCCTATTATAGGTGAAACAAATTCAGGACCATTTAGCTTGGGAATGATGTCCAAGAGCCCGAGATGCTGACTCAGATCCTTGTATACATATCTGAGTATAACAAATAAAAAACAACAGTCTCTTGTCTATGTTTGTCTTTTCCAGTTTGTCCCAGAGCCGATCCCTATTGATCAAACCAAAGGCTGTTACTAAATCTACGAATGCTGCATACAAGGTCTTGGTAGGGCCAGACATTGCTGAGTTAGCCAAATAATATAGAGGAGAACAATGGTTTATTGTACCCTGTCCCTGCTGTTATACTTATTTTATTCTTATTTGACACTTGATGAGTCAGTGATCTAAACTGTAATATGTTTTCAAATCGCTTTGACTATCTGCATACAATGGTAAATTCAATAAACAAGCAGGCTATAACATTCATGGTTTTTTTCAGATGCATTTTTCTTGCACCAATTTAATTAACTGAAACTCATTATCAACTAACATTTCTTAAATTGTCAACTGTGCCTTGGCAGCCCTTAACACCCACACCACTGCAGTACAACTCACTTCTGGTATAACTCATGTGCTAAAGGTGGACTTACAAGTCCATGTCCTCTAAAGCACAGCTTTTCCCCAACCACTATTTCTGCATGGCAGCCACTCTGATTTTTCGTTAGGAAGTTATCACACTGGAAGCTCTACCATGCTCAGATTAACAGAAGGCTCACATAGAAAAGAATCAAGCAGGAATCAAGTTGTACCTTTAAGACCAACCAATTTTTATTCAGAACATAAGCTTTCGTGCACTCTCTTAAGTATACTTCATCAGATGAAGGAATAAGGTATTGTGGGCTGAAATACAAGCAGTCTGGCAAACTAACTGGTCCATGGTCACATAAAACTGCGGCTAGACCAGTTGGTCTGGATAGCCATAAAAGGTAAAAAAAATTCTCTGCCAAATGGTGTTTTTGCAAATCTAGGTGAATCACAAAAGGACATGCATATCCAACTTGTAGTCCACCCAACTATCAACATCAATCTATACATATTAAACATCACTCTAGCCACCTAATCTCAAATAACTTCTCAATGTCAAGCATAGATATTTCGCAATAATCAAGCTTTTGTTTTTTTAATTAAAGTCTTCCTTTATTGAAAACTCCATGACTTGCTCCAAGGACAGATTCCTTTGAAGTAATGATTGACACCGTATTGAACAGTATCTTATAGACTACTTCAAAAGGCAGGGTTACAGATAACTTCAAAAGAATAACATAAGGATGCAAATTGAGTTGAAGTTTCAAAGGCTACTCGCTAGTATCTCTTTTATGACTAAGGAATGTTAACATCTCAATTTCTCACATATTCTCTGCTAGCTGATAAGACATGGCTGTGTGAATCTGGGGGAGAGGCACTTTACACCGTTTATACAAGGTTACACTAAATATCCTGGATTCAGAGGGATTTATTATTCATCCGCAGGGGGGAAGGAAGAGAAGGGGGGGGGGAAGAGAAGAAAGGTATGGATAAACTAGCATTTAGAAATAGCATGCTTGACACTCACCCACAACAATACAGCATCTCATCTGAGCATGAACACCAGTACCAAAGCTTGCAATAAACCCAAGTGCCAACTTTGCTGCCACATACACCCAGACAACACAATCACTGGGCCTAACAGCATTAACTACACGATTTCAGGCTCATTCACTTGTTCATCTTCCAACATTATACATTCCATTAAATGCCAACAATGCCCTTCAGTTCTCTACATAGGGCAAACAGGACAAACCCTATGCCAAAGGATAAATGGACACAAATCTGACATTAGGAATTACAGAACGAGAAATCTGTGGGAGAACACTTCAACCTTCCAAAGCATTGAGGGTGACCTCAAGGTAGCTGTTTTACTGCAAAGGAACTTCAAGAACAGAATGGAGAGAAAAATTGCTGCATTACAAATTATTATGAAACTTGGAACAAATACCTCTCCAGGACTGAACAGGGACATTGGTTTTTTATTTCAATACATATGCTAAACCCACTCTCAGTGAGTATAGCTATACATCCACAGTATTCCAATGTATTTCTCTTTTATAATAGTGTATCAGAATAATGTTTTATATTGACATACTCAAATAAGAGATATTGGCTATTTATCTCATTACATATATTCAACCCATTTTCATTTTATGTATTCTTGTTTTCTATCAGCAGACTAGAATGATGTTTAATATGTATAGATTGATGTTGATAAGGTGATTGGGTGGACTACAAGTTGGATATACTTGTTCTTTTGTGATTCACCTAGATTTGCAGAAACACCATTTGACAGAGAATTTTATTACCTTTTATGGCTATCCAGACCAAATGAAGAAGAAGAAGATATTGGATTTATATCCTGCCCTCCACTCCGAAGAGTCTCAGAGCGGCTCACAATCTCCTTTACCTTCCTCCCCCACAACAGACACCCTGTGAGGTGGGTAGGGCTGGAGAGGGCTCTCACAGCAGCTGCCCTTTCAAGGACAACCTCTGCCAGAGCTATGGCTAACCCAAGGCCATTCCAGCAGGTGCAAGTGGAGGAGTGGGGAATCAAACCCGGTTCTCCCAGATAAGAGTCCGCACACTTAACCACTACACCAAACTGGCTCACCAAAATGGCCTAGCCACACTGTTTTATGTGACCATGTGACCAGTTAGTTTGCCAGACTGCTTGTATTTCAGCTCTCAATACCTGATTCCCTCATCTGATAAAGTGTGCTTAAGAGAGTGCACGAAAGATTATGTTCTGAATAAAAATTGGTTGGTCTTAAAGGTGCAGCTTGATTCCTGCTTTTTTCTACTGCTTCAGCCCAACACGGCTGCCCACTTGGATCTATAGAAAAGAACCGTCAGCTAGGAGAAGCAACCGTGATCTTGCTCAGTTAAGAACCAGCATTTTAAGGCTGCATCCCTACTGCATATGAAGGCTGTCAAAGGGGCCTGCTTCCAAATAAGGATGCCTGTGGCAGGACCCCACGTCAGTCAGCTGTACAATCAGACACTTCAGTTCATTATTAAGGGAATGTATATTAAAGTATATATACCACTTTTTCTGAACACAGACAGTATCTCAAGGCACCATTTTTTAAAAAAAGGCCTATAGCCAACAAAGTAAAAGCAGAAAAGGAGCAAGGAAACAGCTATACAACTTTCCCTCAAAATAATACATACCTATGGAATTATCTACAAAAAGCCTCTCTGCATAGCTAATGCAGCTGTTCCAAGATGGGAGCAATATGCTCCCACATGCAAACTTGAGTTAATAGGCAAGCCAGCCAATACTGTAGCTTCTGGGTAGGCTTCATGACCATGTTAAAACCACCCCGTCTTGAAGCTCCACAGCACAGAGTGGTCAGCTGCAGTACTGCAGTCCAAGCTCTGCTCACGACCTGAGTTCAATCCTGGTGGAAGCTGGGTTCAGGTAGTCATGATGCGATGTTGCTTGCACAGGGGACTACCTTTACCATTTACTTTATCTTGAAATACATGGCTCAGGAAGGCTGATCGTTTCAGCACCAAAATAGAGCTGACAGTATTCATGCATTTATTCTGGTCATGGACTGTAATAAACTATTTGATCTTATTCATGCTTTGTGATTATCTGATCTTTTAACAAATCCAAAATCCAATACTACTACTGAATTCTTCACAGACCTGGTCAAATTCAAACCCACCCCATCCAAAGCAGGTAGGAAATCCCTGTCAACATCTCTCTGCCCCACCAACCAACTTGTCTGGATCCAGTTTCAGAGGAATCTCTGCAGCTCTCATAAGTTACTTCCAGGGCTTTTTTTGAGCAGGAACACAGTTTCGGCTGGGTTGGTGTCATGGGGTATGGCCTAATATGCAAATAAGCCCCTGCTTTGCAAAACAATGCTGCCATTAGGGGGTGTGGCCTAGTATGCAAATGAGTTCCTGCTGGGCTTTTTCTACCAAAAAACCCCTGGTTACTTCATACAGAAAACACAAACTCCCAAGTTCTTAACCCTACATAAACAAACTAGGAAGACTGCCACATGCTCCCCATTGCCTTAAATGATCATAACGTAACAAAGTTCAACAGCTGCCATAATGATGCATTACATGAAGCAAGAAAAGTGTCAACTGCTTCCAGTATTTCATGTCAAATTTAACTAACTTAAGAAGTAAAAGCGCAGTATAGCTACAGATCTCATGAGAGTCGGCTGCCTCAAAAGGACATGGCCTTGAACATTATGAAATGGCATATTATTTAATAAAGGTTTAGTGTTCTTGTGGGTGTACATTTCAAGTTCTGGTGCCCTCTGAGTGGTTTTAGAAAGTCCACGGGGCCAGGTGGGGCTCCTGACTGGCTATGGGAGAAAACTCTGCTTGGGCAGCAGCTGCCCCTCCCCCCCAGCACAGGGATCTTCACTGTGGGGCTGAAGGTCAGCAGCGGCAGGCAGCTATTTTGTGGTTGCACCCACCACGTCGTGTCAGAATTACCACAGGCTCAAAAACCTTGAGGATCCTATGGTCCGTGCCCTATCCTGACCTGGGATTTGAAGTCTCAGTTTCAAAATAATCAAACTCATATTCAGAGTTGGCCGTTAGTAAGCATTGGCCCAAGAAAAAAGCTAAACAAGAGCCAGTTTGGTGTAGTGGTCAAGTGTGAAGACTCTTTTTTGGGAGAACCAGGTTTGATTCCCCACTCCTCCACATACAAATGCTGGAAAAGCCTTGGGTCGTAGGAGTTGCTCTATGAGGAGTTGTCCTTGAAAGGGCAGCTTCTGTGAGAGCTCTCTCAGCCCTGCCCACCTCATAGGGTGTCTGTTGTGGAGGAAGAAGATAATGGAGATTGTAAGCCGCTCTGAGACTCTGATTCAGAGAGAAGAGCGGGGTATAAATCTGCAGTCTTCTTTTTCTTCTACATTGCTTAATCTATGAAGAAAGGTTAAAACGCTTGGAGCTCTTCAGCTTGGAGAAACGGCGACTGCAGGGTAACATGATAGAGGTTTACAAGATTATGCATGGGATGGAGAAAGCAGAGAAAGAAGTACTTTTCTCCCTCTCTCACAATACAAGAACTCGTGGGCATTCGATGAAATTGCTGTGCAGTTGGATTAGAACTGATAAAAGGAAGTACTTCTTCACCCAAAGGGTGATTAACATGTGGAATTCACTGCCACAGGAGGTGGTGGCAGCTACAAACATAGACAGCTTCAAGAGAGGATTGGATAAAAATATGGAGCAGAGGTCCATCAGTGGCTATTAGCCACAGCATTTTATTGGAACTGTCTGGGGTAGTGATGCTCTGTATTCTTGGTGCTTGGGAGAGGGGCAAAGTGGAAGGGCTTCTAGCCCCACTTGTGAACCTCCTGATGGCACTTGGGGGGTTTTTTGGCCACTGTGTGACACAGAGTGTTGGACTGGATGGCCTGATCCAACATGGCTTCTCTTATGTTCTTAATCTAGTTGGAAGGCATAGACTTCAACCAATGCAAACGTCCATCCTGTATCAGGCTTAATGCTGGTGGCTGGATTAGACACCAATTTGAGCTGAATCCAAATTAATCTTAATAAACATGCTGCTGTACGACGACTGTGGGATCAGGGGTCTTTAGTGATCCCTCTTGAACCTCCTGTGCTAACTGGGCTTGGGTAGCTTTCACAGACAGTTTTCAGAGCTGAGCTTGCTAAACTGCTTTTATTTAAACATTTGTATATGACAGTGGCCCAAAGCCTTATTTCCCTTCCCTCCATTTTATCCTCACAACCCCCATTCCATGAGATCGGTCTAGCTGACAGTCCTTTCAGGGAGGAAGGGAGACTCCAAGCAGGGTGTTCCAGACCACCCCAGCCATTGCATGACACAAACAATCAGAGCCAAAATTCATCTCCGTCACTGAAGAGGAAGCATGCAAATCCAGGGCCACACTTTCTTTGAGATCCCCTCACCTTCATCTAGTTCAGCTTCAGATTCACCAAATACTTCATCTTCATAACGGAATATGTCATTGTGGACATAAAACTTATTTGGAACAGAGCCCTGAAAAACAAACACACCACAGGTAGAAGAAAGCTCAACCGTTGACCAAGTCAGTTTAGATTTGCATTCAACCGTGTGTGTGTGGGGGGGGGGGGGATCTACTTTTAATGGAACCAAATAAAACTAAAAGTAAGCAAGTTTGATGAACTTGGGAAAACAAAGAAAACCGCTTGTCCATTTGTGACTTTACTTGGGTCCTAACAGAAATATTACACCACTGTTACTTGATAACCAAATAGTGATAATGCTATTATTTTCAAATTCAGTTAATATCCTTCTGTGCTTACGTGACAGTTACAAAAACTGAAGACCTCTTACCTGCTGAGTTCATTTGGAAAAGCTGGTCCTGTATACTTTTGACTGGCCCTCATGTTCAGGGATGCTTTCTCAGTAGTGTACCTCTCAGGACACATTCCTGATGATTGCCAATAAAACTGCCCCATTGAAATAGGCTTGGATGAACGGATCCCCTAGAAGTTCACCACGTTGGAGTCAGGCAGTGATTTGCTCCAGGCCATTTAGACCAGGGATTCTGGAGGGGTTTGGTTTTGTTTTTTGCCATCTTCTGGGCTTGGAGCAGGGGTCACTGGGGTTGTGGGGGAGAGGTATTTATGAGTTTCCTGCATTGTGCAGGGGGTGGACTAGATGAACCTGGAGGCCTCTTCCAACTCTATGATTCTAGGTTTAGGGAAGTGAATAAAAATTGTGCCGACACGTTAAAGATAGATGTTGGGAGTCCCTCGTCTAAGAACCTGGTAAGAAAGTAGTTCATTTTTCATGTCTAAAAAGGAGTTGAGTTCAAGTGCAGACCCAACGCTCTTTCTAGCATGCACCATTATGGGTTCCCTCTACATCAGAGGAGGTGGCTACCCTCTTCAATAACCAGGACTCCCAGCACTGAACTTCAGGGAGAAGCCTCAGAACTTGTGGGAGGAGCCCCTCCACAAGACTCACGCTTGAGTTCATTCCATCTAGAAGAGGAATCTTCAGAAGGGTTCCTCAAGCCACAACCTGAGGTGCAAGATACTGTAGATGTTAAGATCCTTTTGTAGTACTAAAGTGGACAAAAAATGCAATGGCAAACAGTCTCTTTTAATCTCTTTGGTCAGGTGCACACTTTCCACAAAAAGAAAAAGTCTACAATATTCAAAGGAAGTGCAAACAAAAATACAACTATGGCAGCAAGCCTTACAAATCATTAAGCTTGGCTAGATGGTCTATTAGAGGGAAAACTGGGTTAGCCACAATAGTGGGGTGGGGGAAGGTTCTCTCATACACTGACTTTGATAAAGTTCTTCATCAGCTGTTTCTCTGTACACCACATGTTGAATGCAAAGCCAAGGCTCAAGCAAGCGGGGCAGGGGAGGAAGGCCCAAGAGAGTAGAACTCTGAGCACTTCTCCATATAAGGAACAATGGAAGTCTGCTGGATAATAACAAGCTCAGAATTGACAATGCAAAAGATGAATGGGCTTCCCCTTCTCCCTTCAACTATATTCTTCCCCCTTTCCCCTTCTAACTGAAGAGCAGGTCACTCTTCAGACTGGTCGCTTATCCCTTCTGCCTGAAACAGCTCTTCCTATCTGCCCCCCCACCCCCAGTTCCTCCTTTATTCTGCATTGACTGTGACTATGCATGGTGGGAGGCGGGGAGCCAGCAGATGTGATTAGCAGAGAGGGGGTCCTGTATCATCTCAATATGGGCAGTTCTTGATCTCCAGCCCCTACACAGTCCTTGGGGCCAGAAGAAAGACTCTGCCTTTGCAATCACTAATGCGGACCTCATTCTCTTAAGGGACCCAAGTGCTTCTCTTTGCTCCCCAGGACTTCTTTGCACTTTGCTACTCACACCTTTTTGAGAGAATCAGGTGCATGTACATGTTCAGGCTTACAACAGTGCACTCCAAGGCAATGCTGATGACTCTTCCTTGTCCAATTTCCCCTTGGGAAAGAAGCTACTAAGGAGTGTGCCGAGCATACTCTGCCCAGCCAACACTAATGTGTGTCCAGATGAGGAGAGAAAACTGCTGTGCAGGCAGTCAGGAGCCCAGGCTTGCCACCGTGGAGGAAGGCCACCAATGCAGCCAGGACAGTGCCCAGATCAGAGCTGATGATGATGTCCAGCAGCTCCCAGGCTGAGTTTTTCCCTACAGGGAAAGGCTGGCCAAGAGGAGCTCCACTTACCCACAGAGAAGTCACACCTGGGGACCCTTTGATACACTGTGGTTCTGAGTGCCACCACCCATACTTCTGAGGCTATGAGGTGCAGCTGAGAAGCTATCAGGTGTACACACGTGTTTATCTAATAGGGTCAGATTCAGAAAAAAAAACTCTTAAGTTTTTTTTCTGCACCTTCCAAGACAAAAAGAGGAACAAGAAACTGTTGGACTCTGCAGGTTTCTGGCAGGAGATTACAAGCTACTCAAGCTGTTTGTTTCTGTTATAGGGCAGAGACATAAGCCTCCCCCCTGCCAGAAACATCTCTGGCTGCTGAGTGAGATCTGGGGAGAACCATTCCTTGTTCCAGGCACGTCCAAGCACAAGCCACAGGGCCCTTGGCTCTCAGCCCCAGCTGGCAACCTGTCTGAGAGGATCCAGAAGCCGCCCAGGATGGTGGGAGCAGGACATCACTGGGGAAGCTGTGGGGGGTCAGCACTAGGGAGAAAAATTGGTCCTGGCCCTCAGGAGGAAGGGACATCACGCATCCCTCGTGTGTTCTCAGAAGCTCTGCCTATTATCCAGCATGATAACAAGTGGGGGAAATGTTTGATATGGATCTCAAGAGGTCTGCCTAAAACCTCCAAGTAAAACAACCTGTTCCCCTCCTCCCCTTCCCTCCTCTCCCTCCTGCAGGAAGATCAGAGACTCAAGCTGCGCTCAGAGCTTTGCTCCTTTTTATTGTCTTGTTCCAACTGATCTTGTTCCAGCTCAGACAGCCCCTTGCCAACAAATGCGCAACAGTCATTTTAATACTGAACATCTAAGACCAGCTCAGGGGCCACTGGCTCCTCTATCCCAAGGCAGTCTAGTCTGATCAGGAGGTGCAAAGAAGATGCTGTGCCATAAACTGCTGACCCCTCCCTTGGTGGCTCAGACTCTAAACGAAGTACTTGTACTATTTGGGAGGTCTTTCTAACATCCAGTAAGTCATCAATGCTTGCCCAACGCTGGTACCAGGCAATTTACATCTACTTTCCTTTTTCAAGCGTTTACATAAATGCATGCTGTGTTTAGCTCAAAACTCTTTAATTAACTGAAAGCTTTCATTCCAAGGAGCACTTTCAAAGTGACATTTGATGTCAAAACATTCATAGGTCCCAAGTTTAAATTACTAATACTTGAAACCAAATATTTGGGTGGTTACTTACTTCTGGAGCCAGTACAAAGGTCTGCATGAATTTCCGCATTGGCTGCCCGTTGTTTGTTAACTCCCCCATGACCTGCACAACGACTCCATCATTCAAGGTTGCGTGGGCATCCACGTGACGAATCTTAGTCCGACATTCATTAAACTGCAGGGACATCACCTTCTTATGGATATCCTAAACACAAAAAAATTACTTCCATTCAACTGTAGCCATGCCAAGAACTGAAGGGATTTTTTAAAAAAGTGTTCTATGCAGGCTTGGTTTTATATAACATCTACGCACTTACACAGCACAATTAAATTAAATCCTAATTTAATACCTACCAATAAATAGTGAATTCATTCAATACCTATGGGCTCCTTTTTTTACACAGTCATTAAGCAATGAGTGTGGGTTTTTTTTTAAGGTTTTCCCTTGTATAATTTATCAGCTAAATATTCAGATCAAAATGTTTTCATTTGTGAGCCAGCTTGTTTGCTCCCAGTTCTAGGCTGAAAATGGAAGAACAGCCCCCCCCCCCCACCACCACGCGTTCTCCTGAGACTGGGCCCAGGGAAGATGCGCTTTTCTTCCCTCATCAGCCAGACTTACACTGCAATCCTTAAAGGTAGGGGTGGGGGGGGGGGTAGAGACCCACATTCCAGATGAAGCTGCATGGCCAGAACATGGGCTGCATTTGCTTTTCAGAGTGGGGATACTTTTGAGTAGACAAAGCAGCCATTTTATCTGGCTTTATCCACAATGTGTTCTTTTCTCAGCATAGAGAGAGGAGACAGACCAGTGGCTGAGAGCATGTGGCCTTCAGGGGCAGGGGGAAACCCTAAGCCAAGGATACGGGGGTAGGAATCCTAAAGGAGAGGAGGGCTTTAAAGCAAGGACAGAAAGGGGCCTCCCTTCACCCCAGCCCCCACCTAGTGCCACCAACCTCTTACAAGACCATTTAAAGCTGAGCTTCAGTCCTGCTCACGAGAGGCACAAGGGGCTGGAAGAGACAGGCCAAAAGGAGAACACCACTTGTTATCACCAGCAACTCAGAGCAATGTCCGGCCAGTGCTCCATCAGCAGCCACAGCCTATCCTAGACAGTGATTTCTCTCTCTCTCTCTCGGATGGCAAGCCTTTCTTTGCTTGCAGATAGCCTCAGCAACTTTTCACCAGCAACAATACACCACCTAACAGGTATACGAGCGCAGGAACCAGACCTTGCAAGATGCCAGCTGTGTCCCTAGACATGCTCCCAGGCAATACTACCATTAGATGACCTAACAGCAGCTGTACCTCTCTGGATCATCCTCCTATGCAAAATATGCCGTCATATAACAACACTGTCCTACTACTCTCTACATCAGGCAAATCCTAACATTTGGAGATGGTGGGCCAACTGTTTAAGTGTTCAAGGCAATTCTGCTGATCTTCAAGTTGCTGCTCTTCTACAGAAGAACTCCACAGGAAGAATTCAAAGAACTACTCACCAGTAATGTAGCACTCTCTCTCAACCTGTCCTTTTTATTGTCTATAGGTGCATTTCCCATCCCATGCATATCTTAACTATTTCAGCTATATCCCTGTAACTTTCTATAGTTCATCCTGATGTCAAGTCATCCTGTATTAGATTTTAGATTTCACTGACAAGTGAATGTACTTCACCCCCATACTGAGTGAGCTAACTGATCACTCTCTGGGCTGGATCTTGTTTTAAATGAGTCTCTCTGTGTCAATCCCCCCCCCCAAGCTGTGGATATAAAATGGGCCTTATAGAGTTACACTCCTATGCATTTGAAGAGATGAGTGCCAACCAGTGTTCCCTCTAAGCTGAGTTAGTGTGACAGGTTTTTAGTTAGTGTGATAGTTAGTGTGATAGTGTGTCATAGGTTTTTAAGCCTTCGGCTCACACATTTTTTTCTAGGCTCAAGAAAAATGGCCCCAAAGCACACTAATTTATGCAGTAGCTCACAACTTTAATGCCAGTAGCTCACAAAGTAGATTTTTTGCTCCCAAGCCTCCACAGCTTAGAGGGAGGACTGCTGCCAACTCCCAAAAAGTTTAGCCTGAAATAAAACTGTTAGTGTCTCTGGATTCCTGTTGCCTTTAACTTTAAGACTTGGTAATCCCCCCCCCCCCTTATTTACAATTACTGTTTGCGTGTTTGGAATTCTTAGTCAGATCTGAAAGGCAGATTTGTGTAAAGGCATTATTCAATTACAGACATGTGGACACCCTAAACTACAATCCAAAGTTTAATAGTATTCATAAAATTATCACATGCCTTTGGAGTACAGGAACAGCTAATTATGGTGGGATTTTAATTGACCATAAATTTGATAATTTTTGATAATTTGATTTGATAATATTTCCAAAAGATAGTCGCTCTTCTGAGGACTGTACCACAAATAAATGCCATTTATAGATATTTGAGGCATCATGCTACAATACGTATTATCCCATGTTTCGTGAAGTTTTTCATAGCTTTTTCATAGCTTCATGGGTTCAATCCTGCAACCTAGAACTGCCAATTTCAGAAGAGGTGTTGAAAGATCTGAGTCGGATTTAGATGACAAGAGAGGAGGTCCTAAGACTGATAGACATTTAAAAATTGACAAATCACTAGGCCTAGATGCCATACATCCAAGAATTCTTGAAAGAAATAAAATATGAAATACAGATCCCCTGACAAAAATATGCGATCACTAAAATCTGCCTTCATTCCTGAAGACTGGAAGGTAGTCAATGTAACCCTCAACTTCAAAAAAGGTCCCAGAGGAGATCCAGGAAATTACAGGCCAATCAGTTAATGTTGATACCAGTAAGTTGGTGGAAACCATTATTAAAGAGAGAATTAGCAGGCACACTGATGAACAAAAGCTATTGAGGGAGGATCAGCATGAATTCTGTAAGGGAAGATCTTGTCTCACCAACCTGCTAAAGTTCTTTGAAGGGGTGAACAAACATGTGGACAAAAGTGACCCAGTAGATGTTGCTTACCTAGATTTCCAGAAAGCTTTTGATAACGTTCCTCATCAAAGGCTCCTAAGTAAACTCAGCAGTCATGGGATAAGAGAGGACATTGTGCGACTGCAATAAAAAAGGCAAATGCTATGCTGGGGATTATTAGGAAAGGGACTGAAAAATCAGTCAGTATCATAACGCCCCTGTATAAATTGATGGTGCAGCCTCATTTGGAGTACTGTGTACAATTCTGGTCCCTGCACTTCGAAAAAGATATTATAGCATTGGAAAAGGTGTAGAAAAAGGCAACTAAAATAATTAAGGGGATGAAGAAAGATTAAAGAAGTTAAGGCTGTTTACTTTGGAGAAACGATACCTGTGGAGTGACATGATAGAGGTGTACAAAATTATCTATGAGATAGAAAAGGTAGAGAAAAGAGTACTTTTCTCCATTTCTCACAAGAACTTGTGGGCACTCAATGAAATTAATGAGCAGTAGGCTTAGAACAGATAAAAGGAAGTACTTCTTCACCCAGAGTAATTAACGTGTGGAATTCACTGCTGCAAGAAGTGGTAGCAGCTACAAGCATAGTGTCAAGTCTGATGTTTCAATAACGAGTCCTTGTTGATAAAAGTAGCAAGTTTATTGTAACATATTGCAAGACTGGTCGACAGAGATTGAGAGAACTGGCGAGCATATACAGAGGGCAAACATTTAAGGTGCAGATCAGAGGAATTCCTACGGGGGGGGCCTCCTAAGCGAGCACATTCACACATCGTTGTTACTTTATCGTTCTCAGGCCTGGCTGGCCTTGGGCACTTCCTTGGTACCCATTATCTTTGAGAAGGCACAGTAATCTTTTTCTCATAGCTAGTTGCAGAGCTTGGCTACATAACAAAGGGAAGGAGGGGGGGAAGGAGAGGTTGAGCTAGCAGCACTTGAATACAGTATGGCTTTTACCCAGGAGTCATTTCCTGAACCAAAGTTTGAACCAGAGTTGAGACTCTATGCTAGTAAAACATAACTCAGACTTGACACATAGACAGCTTCAAGATAGAACTGGATAAACATCTGGAGCAGAGGTCCATCAATGGCTATTAGCCACAGTGCATTGTTGGAACTGTCTGTCTGAGGCAGCGATGCTCTGTGTTCTCGGTGCTGGGGGGGCACAGTGAGAGGGCTCCTAGTTGTCAAGCATAGAGATTTCAAAAGAACCAACCAATGATTTTGAAACAAAGTATTGGTATATTGTTAATCCACTGTGCTCATGGTAAGACCATATTAAAAGTGATACAGTTTAACACATGGCAACTAGCTTTAAGGGGTACATCAAAGAGATACTAAAGAATGTAAGGAATTCTCGCATACGCATGTGAAAAGCTACAATCACAGGTTCGGCTATCTTTTGTGGTTACAAACATCCAAGGGCCCAGGCCTAGGAATCGTTCCAGGGAGGCACTATCTTCAAAGCTGGCATTTCTACATTTGTTACACTAGGTGCAGATTAGAGAATGGTTTACATAGCTTTGATATGCAACAGTACAGTAAGATAATAAACAATACAGCTTTCTACTAGAAATGAAATGTATGCTTGACATACTGCCCCCACTAAGCCTCGGCCCAGGGTTTTATTGGATGCAGTAGGTAAAACTTCTTTACGAACCGGTGCACCTTTACATTGGATGCTTCTACCCACTCATCGTGACTTGGGGGAAAACGTTTCCACCTTATTAAAAAGTAGAGCACTCCCCTTTTCAACCTGGCATCCAGTAACTCTTGCACCTCATGGTGACTTTGCCCCTCCACTTGAATCGGTTGCGGCGCTGACAGACGAGGGTGCCACTTCGTAGCCCCCAGGTCCCGGCGCAAAAGGCTGCAATGAAAGACAGGATGGATTTTACTAAACAACTTCGGTAACTCTAATTCCACCGTCACCCAAAGGGTGATTAACATGTGGAATTCACTGCCACAGGAGGTGGTGGCGGCCACAAGCATAGCCACCTTCAAGAGGGGTTTAGATAAAAATATGGAGCACAGGTCCATCAGTGGCTATTAGCCACAGTGTATGTGTGTATATAAAAATTTTTTGCCACTGTGTGACACAGAGTGTTGGACTTGATGGGCCGTTGGCCTGATCCAACATGGCTTCTCTTATGTTCTTACTTTATTGATCACCTTCTTTATTTTGAATGGCCCCAGATACTTGTATGCTAGTTTCTTTGAGGTCTGGGGTAGTGGCAAATTCTTTGTGGATAAGAATACTGTTTCCCCTACTTTGAAATTCCACACTGGAGTATGTTTTTTATCATAATGCTTTTTATAAGTCTCTTTGGCATTTTCCAAATTCTCTTGTATTACTTTCCATCCTTCACCCAGGGGTCCCCACCATTGTTTAAATGAGGAAGGGACTTCGGCCTGGTCGCCCCCCGGTAACAAGGGAAAAGGCTTCCCTTCATAGCCATTCACTATTTTAAATTGAGAGGTTTTGGCTGAGCTGTGGATGCTTTTATACCCGTACTCGGCAAACGGCAGCAGTTCCACCCAGTTGGTTTGTTGATGGTTCACATAACACTGTAAATATTGTTCAAGCAGTGCATTCACCCTCTCAGTCTAACCGTCTGTTTGGAGGTGATACGCCGAGCTCAGCCCCTGTTCCATACCAGTTAATTTACAAAACTCCCGCCAGAAGCTGGCAATGAACTGTGGGCCCCTGTCGCTAATGATCTTATCAGGGAAGGAGTGTGCTTTCACCACGTGTTGGAAAAACAAATACGCCAGTTTCTTGGCATTAGGTAATTTAGCACAGGGGATGAAATGTGTTTGCTTAGAAAAGGTATCCATCACTACTATCACTGTTTTCCCTTGAGATGGTGGTAGTTTGACAATAAAGTCCATGGACACGATGGACTATGGTCTCTCGGCTGTCTTGATAGGTTGCAGCAGTCTGGGGGGTTCCCCCCCCTCTTTTTAGTCATGATGCAAACTGGGCAGGTGGACACGTATTCAGATATGTCCTTTTTCATTCTGGGCCACCAAAATTGTCTATTGACCAAATGCAAGGTTTTCACATACCCAAAATGGCTAAAAAGTTTACTATTGTGGCAGAATTGCAAGACCTCTTTTCGAAGGCTTTCTGGCATGTAGAGTTTCCCCTCACGGTACCAGAACCCCCCTTCTCCCTTTTTTACCCCCTCTGGTTTTGCCTTGCCTTCCGCTTCTATCGCATCTATCAGGCGCTGCCCACCGCACTTGTCTTCCACCTTCCCTTTAATCTGGTGGTAACCATTCTGGTCAAGTGGGAGGGAGAGATTATTGAATTGATTATCTCTTCCTTTTGACTATCAAGTTGAGGAAACCGGGAAAGGACATCTGCCAAAAAGTTCTTAGAGCCTGGTATGTGCTTCAAAGTGAAGTCAAATTTAGCAAAGAACCCCGCCCATCTAATTTGTTTCTCAGTCAGTTTTCTGCGCCCCATTAGGGCTTCTAAATTTTTGTGGTCAGTCCAAATTTCGAACAGGACCCTTGCCCCTTCTAGCCAAGATCGCCACGTTTTTTAAGGCAAATGTCACAGCAAATGCCTCTCTATCCCACACCAACCAATTTCGCTGCTCCTGAGAGAATTTTTTGGAGATGTAGGCGCATGGTCGCAACCCCCCGCTCTCATCGGTCTGCATTAATATTGCTCCCACAGCCATGTCGGAAGTGTCACATTGGACCACGAAGGGTCTGAGTTCGTCTGGTTGACTTAGAATAGGCTCACTGGTGAATAATCTTTTTAGTTTGTCGAATGCCTGCTGACACTCAGGCGTCCAATTTAGCTTGGGCCCCCGATTTCTTCGCTTCCAGACCTCTCCCCTTGGTTTTCAAAAGATCAGTGAGGGGTAACATGGTTTGGGCAAATCCCTGAATGAAGTTACAATAAAAATTTGCGAATTCGATAAAAAACTGGAGCTGTCTACGTGTCCTCGGGGGTTCCCAGTCTAATACTGCCTGGATTTTGGTGGGGTCCGTAGCCAACCATTTTCCTGACATGCGGAATCCTAGATAGTCCAGTTCGTGCTTATGGAGCTCACACTTAAACAGTTTGGCGTACAGTTTATGAACCCCAGAGAGCACTGAGGTCAGCTGGAAAAAACTTGCTGACCACCCCCGGACCAAGAGAGGTGAAGCTGCAATGCACCCGTAATCGGGCCTTCTCCTCTGTAGCCCCGAACCTATGGAACCAACTTCCAGAGGAAATGCGGGCCCTGCGGAACCTTGAACAATTCCGCAGGGCCTGCAAAACTTTCCTCTTTCGACTGGCTTTCGCTGATGAAGGAAGTGATTGCTGATGAAGGAAGTGACTGCTAAGGATTACCGCCATCATATAAAGAACAAACAGCACTAGCACTTTTATTACTAATTAATTAATCAATTTTAAACTTATTAGAATTTTAACGTTAAATGTAACTTTGTTGTTTTGTTGTTTTTGTATAATTGAATGATGTTGTCAGCCGCCCTGAGCCTGCTTCGGCGGGGAGGGCGGGATATAAATAAAATTACCTACCTACCTACCTACCTTATGTTCATACAAGGTAGAAAGCACCTTTCTCACCAATTTCACATGTGAGTTCATGTCCTTTGAGTAGATAATTATGTCATCTAGATACACCACCACCCCTCGGTACAGGTATTCCCTTAGGACTTCATTGATGAAATTCATGAACACCCCCAGGGCTCCTAGTAATCCAAACGGCATGACCAGGTATTCAAACTGGCCCACTGGTATATTGAAAGCTATCTTCCATTCATACCCCTCTTTTATCCGTACTCTAAAGTACGCATCTCAAGTCCAGTTTGGTGAAGATTTTTCCTTCTGAGACAGTGCTCAGGAGGTCTCTGATTAGGGGTGTGACGGAACCGGCCCGATTCTGCCTTCAGACCCGGTCCCGTCAACTCCCTATTGAGTCGCCAACTCCTGGAGGAAGCTATTTCTCCTTCGGCCACTTGGGCTCGCTGCCACCACCTGCTCAGTCTAGGGGTTCAGATTGAGAGGAACAGGACCCCCAATCCCCCTCTCCAGCTATGAGGCCAGGCCTCTAGGTCCTCTGCCACCCTGTACTTGGGATTCACAGAGACCACAGCACTTCTTCGGGGAACCCTTGGAGGATTGGCACCTTCTCCAACTGCATGCCTTCCCCCTTCCCCGGGGCCCCCTTCATAAAGCAGCGTGGTCTAAGCGGTCGGGATCTATGTGGTACAGAGTTTGACTGCCAGCATTCAAA
The DNA here is from genome assembly GCF_032191835.1 of Heteronotia binoei. Lineage (NCBI taxonomy): Eukaryota > Metazoa > Chordata > Lepidosauria > Squamata > Gekkonidae > Heteronotia > Heteronotia binoei. The sequence goes on along the minus strand of NC_083232.1, from coordinate 104,457,151 downwards.
ACAGAACAAAATGTTTAATAAGAAGAGAATAAAATAAAAAAACAAAAACAGTTACATGTAAAAGTTTAGCACAGCACCTGATCAGCAACAAGAAGGGCAAATAAAAGGTGGGTTTAAACGCATCCTCTCGTCCCTGGTGTAAACTTGGTCTACCTTGTGAATTACTTACTCGGTCTGACTGCCTGGGGTCCTCCTCCTCTTGAGTAGGCCTCTCCCACAGTCAGGAGCCCACACACTGGCCACCTCTTCCTTAGAGCGCCAGCTGAGAACTCGCCTTTTCCTGCCTAACTCAAATAAAAAGAAAAGAACTTCCTGCCCCTCTAGGAGGCTTTCCCCCTAGAGGCGCTGGTTTAACTCTGGAAGGGAGGAGGGGTTGGAGGGAGGCTAGGCCAAAGCCTACTTTAGTAGTTTAATGATCCCTCCCAATGAAGCACCAACATTGACTAAGATGGCATTTCTCCACAAGGGGGATGGGATAAGCATTGGAGGTTGAAATCCCGTTAATCCCTCTAAAATCTGTGCAGAGTCTGAGACTGCCATCCTCCTTCTTTCTGAAAAGTACGGGTGCGGCGTGTGGGGCAGTTGCCGGTCTAATGAAGCCCCAATTTAGATTTTTTGTCTAGGAATTTTCTCAGCTCTGCTTTCTCAGCCCACCCCATGGAATACAATTTCGCCTTGGGTAGTTCCTGGCCGGGAATGAGCTCAATCACACAGTCCATGCTCCGGTGAGGTTCCTCCTCACTGAACACCCTTTTTAAGTCCTGGTACTCTTTAGGGATGGACCGGACCTCCTCTACCAGGCATATTATTTCATTTCATGGAGGAGGGTCTGATCCCCACGCCTTAATCCACTGGTGGCATTTACATTTACTGTCCGTAAAGTCTATGCTTTGATCCCCCCAACTAATGTCCAGTTCATGCTTGGCTAACCAGCCCACAACTAATGCGGAGGGGGTGATCACAAACAACTCTATGTCCCAATGGTCCTCTATGCCTATGGGCACCGCCTGGATTTGCTCTACGCAGGGCTCCCCCCTCATTACCGAGCCATCCATCTGCTCGAATTGAATGGGGTGGGGCAAGGGGGTTCGTGAGAGGCCGAGGGCTTCTACCAACTTGGGAGTAATTATCTCCCTCATGCACCCGGAGTCGATCAGGGCTCTCACGTGCATGAATCTCTTAAGTCTCGAATTTAATAGAGTCAATGGGACAAAAAACAAAGATCCAGTTATTCTCACCCTCAGAGGAGCCGTTAAATCCACAACCTGCTGCTCGACACTGTTCAGTGCAGGTCGTCCTTGTTTTCCGCCGGCTCTTCTTCCCAGGACATTTCAGTCAACTCGTCCAGGACGATAGTTTTCACCTTGGTGATGGTTGGAGTGGTGGTGCTCCCTCTTGCCGACTCCTTGGCACGTGACAGGGCCTTCTTTGGTGCTGCTGCAATGGGTTTCAGGGCCGGGGGGGCCTCAAGGTTTCTCCGAGCAGTTTACGGCTAAGTGATTCGGATCCTGCATCGGAAGCACTTATGTGCCGGGGGGATTTTAGCGGTTCCCCCCGCTTGCGGGGTCTTCTTCACTTCGGACTTTGCCCCCAACAGAGACTCACGTCCCCCCTTTCCCCCTTGCTGCTGTTGCCATTGTAGGGCCACCCTCTTCATGTTGGTTTCTACTTCTCCCGCCAGCTGTACCCACCCCACCAGCGTGGTGGGGCGCGCTTGCTGGAGGGCTCGATCCAGTACACTCGCATTCAGGCCCCTCTGGAACTGTTCTATCTTCATCAGCTCATTCCAACCTCGGACTTTAGCTGAGTTGGATCTGAACTCGGCCGCATACTCACGCGCCGATTTCGATCATTGTTGCATATCCCGTAAAGCTGTCAGGGCCCGCGTCTCTTGCAGAGGGTCCTCATATTGGGTGAGAAGGGCTTGCAGAAACGCCACTACTGTATCCTGCTCTGGGCTTCTGGTCTCGTACAGGCTCACATACCATCTTTTGGCGGCTCCTCTAAGTTTGGAGCCCAGGTAGTCCACCTTGCTGAATTCGTCCGGGAATGTATTCCCACAATAGTGCATGTAACTATTGGCTTGGATGGAGAAGTACTCCACTTCTTCAGGGTCCCCATCAAAGGTCGCATCAAGCTCTCTTCCCCTACCGTAGTCTCAGGGGGCTGGGATCGCCGGCTGTTGGGCCGGGACTGCTGGCGGTTCAGGAAGCTGCGGGGCCGGCATCGGTGGTGGCGGTATCACCGGTTGCGCTGGCAGCTGGGGGGCTAGAGATGGCCTCCCCCCTGGGATCCCCGGTATCCCTCTCGGGTCTCCTGGTCTCAGCAAGCGTTCAATCTGCCTCCGCATCTCTTGGGACATGAAGGTGGCGTTGGCTTGGATCTCGTCCGTAAGCTTCTCGCCATGGTAGCCATCTCCTCCCTCATTGTCTCAAGGACGTCCAGCTCACCTGGACCCTTACCTCCGTCTTCGCCCTCAGCGTTGGAGCCTCCCGGCACTCCGCCGGTGTCATCAGGTCGGGGCTCCCTTCGCTCCTCGTCCTCCCCAGATGGGTTGCCACCTCGCTCGCCTCCCAGGGCTCTGCCACCCCTTCCTCCATGGGTATGCCTCGTCAGGATGGCGTCTCGTCGAGCTGGGGCTTCTTCCATCAGGGTGGTCGAAGTCTACGGCTCCCACTCCTGCAGGGTTATGAAAAGTTGTTGTATATGTAGAGGGGACCCATGCCCCGTGACTCTTCTCGCATCCAAGACGTGCCATGGGGGAGTCCACACCTCAACTCTATCTTCCAGCCCTCTCTCCAGCGGATGAAAACATTCTCTGTTATCTGGAACTCCCTCAGCCATTCGGTTCGAAAGTTGACTCAGGGTGTACAAGGGAAATTATCACCCCAAAGCTAGTGGATGCTCTCGGGCTATTCCAAACGCCCCTACCCCACCCGATCCAGTTCGAGCAAATGGACGGGTCCATAATGCGAGGGGAGCCCTGCGTAGAGGAGACTCAAAGGTTATCGGTGGGGATAGATGATCACTGGGAAGTGGAAGTTTTCATGATCGCCCCCCTCATCCTTTGACGTGGTGTTGGGTGTCGGTTGGCTGGCCAGGCACCAACCGGACATACAGTGGGGGACCATAGACTTCACCGACAAACGGTGCAAACACCACCACTGGCTGGGGAAGTGGGGACCCAATCCACCCCCCAAGAATGAAAAAAATGTGCATTTCGGTGGAAGAGGTGCAGTCGATTCCCCAAGAGTACCGAGACTTGCGCAGGGTGTTTAGCGAGGAAGAGGCAGATGAGCTGCCTCCCTACCGGAGCACTGACTGTGCCATTGAATTTATCCCCGGCCAGGAACTACCCAAGGCCAAATTGTACTCTATGGGGTGGCAGAAAAAGCTGAACTGCGAACGTTTATAGACAAGAACTTAAAGAGGGGCTTCATTAGGCCAGCCACTGTGCCGCATGCAGCGCCCGTCCTGTTCCGAAAAAAGAAGGACAAGAGTCTTAGACTTTGCACAGATTTTCGTGGGATAAATGGGATCTCAATGTCCAACGCCTACCCCATCCCCCTAATTAAGGATCTGCTAAGTACTGTGTCAGAAGGATCCATATTCACCAAATTGGATCTAAGAGACGCTTACTTTAGAGTGCGGATCAAGGAAGGGAATGAGTGGAAGACTGCCTTTAACACCCCAATGGGACAATTTGAGTACTTGGTGATGCCTTTCGGGTTGCAAGGGGCCCCAGGAGTGTTCATGAATTTTATCAACAAAGTCCTGAGAGAATACCTGTACAAGGGGGTGGTGGTGTACCTGCATGACATCATTATTTATTCTAAAGACCTGCCATCCCATATCCAATTGGTGAGAAAGGTGCTCACCACTCTGTATGAGCACAAACTGTATACGCCAAATTGCCAAAGTGCGAGTTTCACCAAACGGAACTCAACTACCTGGGGTTTCACGTCTCAGGGAAGGGATTGGTGATGGACCCCGCAAAAATACAAGCGGTGCTGGATTGGGAACCCCCGAGGACACGTAGACAGCTACAATCTTTCCTCGGGTTCGCAAATTTTTACATGGGGTTCATTCAGGGGTTCTCCCAAGTGATGTTGTCGCTAACAGACCTATTAAAAACCAAAGGGAAGGGCCCCGAAGTGAAAAAACCGGGGGCTAAATTGAAATGGTCTCCAACTTGTCAGGAGGCGTTTGACAACCTCAAGCGCTTGTTTACGAGTGAACCGGTCTTAGCCCATCCTGATGAGCTTAAGCCCTTCATGGTCCAATGTGACACCTCTGACGTGGTCGTAGGGGCAATATTAATGCAGAAGGACCCGGAAGGGAGGCTGAGGCCATGTGCTTACATTTCCAAAAAGTTCTCGCATAGCAGCGCAATTGGTCGGTGTGGGACAAGGAAGCGTTTGCAGTAACTTTTGCACTAAAAACATGCCGGTCTTGGCTAGAGGGGGCCAGAGTGCCATTTGAGATTTGGACCAACCACAAAAACCTGGAAGCGCTCACCGGGCGCAGAAAGCTAAATGAGAAACAAATCCAGTGGGCCGGGTTCTTTGCCAAGTTTGATTTCACTCTTAAACATATTCCGGGGTTGAAAAACGTCTTAGCCGACGCCCTGTCCAGGCTGCCGCAGCATGAAAGCCAGAGGGAGGAGGTGGTAGACTCCATCATTCCTCCCTCGGCTGTGGCAGGAGCGGTGACCACACGGTCCGGGAAAACCCCTAAAGCGCCGGAGCCGTGGGGGGGCAATAGGCTGATCAAGGAAGCGGAGAGCGAGGGAGAGGAGATACCGGAAGGGCTCGTAAGAGGGACAGGCGGATTTTGGTACTATGATGGGAAGCTATAAGTCCCAAAAACTCTTCGCAAAGAGGTTTTACAGCATTGCCATTGCAGCAAAATATCTGGCCACTTTGGATACGTTAAAATGTTGCATTTGGTCAACAGACAATTTTGGTGGCCAAGCATGAAAAAGGACATTTCCGAGTTTGTAGCCACCTGTCCGATTTGCATAATGGCTAAAAAACGGGGGGGGGGGACCACCTGGCCTTCTCCAGCCGACTCCTACGGCCGGGCGGCCTTGGTCAGTAGTATCCATGGACTTTATAGTGGAACTACCCGTGTCCCAGGGTCGAACTGTGATTCTAGTGGTGGCTAGACACGTTTTCGAAACAAGCACATTTCATCCCTTGCAAAAAACTCCCCACAGCAAAAAAGCTGGCTTATCTGTTCTTTCAACACATTGTGAAAGTACACTCGTTCCCGGACAAGGTCATTAGCGACCGCGGGCCGCAGTTCGTTGCCAACTTCTGGCGGCAGTTTTGTAGACTGACAGGCATGGAGCAAGAGCTAAGCTCCGCCTATCACCCACAGACAGACAGCCAGACAGAACGCGTGAACGCCCTTCTCGAACAATATTTACGATGCTGTGTGAACTATCAACAATCCAACTGGGTGGAGCTACTTCCTTTTGCAGAATATGGGTACAACAACAGCCTCCACAGCTCCACCAAAACAACCCCAATTAAAATTGTAAATGGCTACGAAGGAAAGCCTTTTCCCCTGTTACCTAATAACAACGAGACCCAACCCCCCACTTCTTGCCAGCAATGGTGGGAGACCCTGGGGAAGGGATGGGCAGTCATCCAAGACAACCTAGAGATGCCAAAGAGGGATTACAAAGCTCAGTTCGATAAGAAACATTCCCCCGAGTAGGAATTCAAAGTGGGGGAAACAGTGTTCCTATCTACCAAGAACTTGCCATTGCCGCAGACATCCCAGAAGTTGGCTTATAAATACCGGGGACCGTTCAAGATAAAGAGGGTGATAAATAAAGTGACAGTAGAAATAGAACTGCCTAAACGGTTTAGTAAAATTCACCCGGTTTTCCATTGCAGCCTTCTTCGAAAGGATCCGGGGGCTACATCTTGGCACCCCCGCCCTCCAGAGCCCAAACTTATTCAAATGAAGGGTCAGAGTCATCATGAGGTGCAGGAGGTGTTGGATGCCAAGAAGAGAACGGGGGTGTTATATTATTTGGTACGCTGGAAATACTTCCCTCCTAGCTGCGATGCGTGGGTAAAGTCATCCGACCTTCAAGCCCGCCTTCTTCTAAAAAGATTTTACCTGCTGCACCCAGAAAAACCCCGAGCATGAGCTTAGGGGGGGCAGTATGTCAAGCAATGTCAATCTTTCCTCTGATATTATTATGCCAACTGAATGTATCTATAAGACTATATGAATGTTACTAACCCTGAGTCAGGCTGGGCTCATCCAAGTAGAAAATAGTCATTCACACTCTCACTTTTACTAACAAATGTAAGAATGTGCCTTTGAAGATAAGCGCCCCCAGGGACAGGTTCCCATGCCTGGTCCCAGGGTAGAGAAACCACAGGGGAGATAAGCAAGGGACCGTGTGAAGATTCACACATGAATACAGCATTGTTTAGAAATTGTAGCTTTGTTTAGAGAACCTTTGATGTGCCATCTTTAAGTATGCTCTTCACTGTTACTGTGTATCAGTTCCAATACCTAGCTCACTAGAGGCATCTTGGATTATCAATAAACCATACTTTGCTTCAATACAATGACTGGTTACATTGAGATCTAATTGCTTGACAGACTGATGCTATTATAATCCAGTAGTGAGAACTGTTGCCAGTAGATTCTTAACTGTAAGCTTTAAAACAGAAGAAAACAAGAGGGATGTTGCTCCCGTTGACCACTTCTATTTAGTAGTGCATTTCCAATTATCATTCTACCCCAAGTTCCTCAAAGGAGCTTGTGGAGCCACTAGAGATCATCAAGGCACAAAGGATTTTAAGTCATGAAATTTCATTGTATGCCAATAATTTAACTCTACTCCTTACCTAGTACTCAGATGACATGCACCTCAAGAAATACTGCCCAGACTCAGAGGGCAGCCATGTTGTCTACAAGAGAAGAGCTGGATTAGAGTCCAGGAGCACCTGGGAGACCAACAGGACTTTCACGAGTCAAAGCTGATATGACAAACTCGTCTCTAAATTGCTAGTGGACTTGAATCTAGCTTTGCCAAGTCCATCACTATTTAATTCTCACTAGAACTATAAACAAAATAATTGCTCAGGTAAAGATTCTTTGGCACAGAGATGTCTTCTTACAAAAAAAAATGCTGAAAATTATTTTTTTAAAAAAACTAGATGTGTTCCAGTATTTTATTTTTATTTATTCATTTGATTTTCAGCCCACCCTCCCCTGTGTAGCAAGGCTCAAGATGGTTTACAACAAGTTAATTGTAAAGTCAGTAAAAAAAACAATCCAACAGCACTCAGTGGCAGCAGTTAATACATCTGCTCCCACGCAAACTCCACACCCCTGTGCCGTAGGTGACAGCTAATACAGAGAGAGAGGAGCAGACGAGAGAACATTGCAGTGTGAAGCCAAGCGAGAATCCAGCAGGGGAGGCCCATTCTGCTGGGTCTCCACCACCCCAACCACAGGCCTGGCTGAACATCTCCCTGCAAAACTGTATTAAGTCCTCCTCTTGGGCTTGGGAGTGCACTCCACCAGGACAGTGGAGAGCTGGAAAAGCTCTGGCTCTCGTTGAGACTTGGTGGACCTCCTGTGGACTGGGGACTGCCACTTAGTGTAACGCTCTGGAGGTATGTTGAACCCAAACTGCAGATGATTAAACGTTAAGACCTTGAACTTGACCTAGTATTCAACCAGGGGCCAGTGCAGCTGGCAGACCACTGGTTGTATATGGGGCTCTTGTTGATGGTCCTGTAAGGACATGCACGGTTGCATTCTCAAGTGTAGACCTCTGCAAAGTGTGTTACAGTAGCCCAGCCTGGAGGTGATCATTGAATGGAACACTGTGGCTAAGTCACAGGGGGAGAAGTAGGGAACCAGTTGCCTGATCGGATGGGAAAATGCTATCTAGAAACATTTGTGACTTGGGCCTCAATTGAAAATAAGGCATCCAAAATCACACCCAAACTCTCCACTTAGACACCTGTGTTCGCCATGTTCCATCATGGGTTGGGAGTTGGATCCTTAAGGCACAGAACTTCCGTCTTTAAGGGATTTAGTTTCAGTCAGCTCTGTTTTAACCAGTCAGCCACAGCCTCCAAACCCTCAGTCAAAATATTCTGGATGGTATCTGGGTGGCTGTCCATCCACAGACACAACTGGATGTCATCAGTCAAATGAAACTCCACACCAACTGGGTGAGAGGGCACTGGGGAGAAAATCCCCCCTTGTGGGACACGGCATACCAAAGGATAACATGGTGAAGTCCTCTCTCCAAACACCACTCCCTGTCCCTGCCCAAGGAGAAACGAAACATGCCACTGCAAGGCTGTTCCACATATCCCCACATTGGTGAGGCAGTGGATCATAAGGTCATGATCAACCATATCAAATAACAGCAGCACCAAACTGCCATGATCCAAATGCCCACAGAGATCATCTGTGAGGGCAATCAATGCCATCTCCATCCCATAGCTAGGGTGGAAACCAGACAGGACCAGATCCAGGACAGAGAAGTCTTCCAGGAAAGCCAAGAGCTGCTCTCCTGCCAATCTCTCAATGACCTTACTCCGAAACGAGAGATTTCAAACTGGGTGGTGATTGGCTAGATCAGTTGGAACCAGAGATGGTTTCTTTAAGAGTGGCCTCAGGTTCAGTGTATATACAGTCTAAGCATAGTTCCAGAAATATGGTTCAATGAGGGCAAACATTAAACTTTTTAACGCTTAATGATCCATGAAAAGGATTAACATGACAGATTTACCATTTACTAGCCATGCAAATAGTAGGGGGGAAATTCAGAATCGCAGCTTCTTCATAAATCCAGAAGAATCCTTTCAAATGTTTAATTGTATTTTATTTAAGAAATTTTTAAAAATAAAAAAATTAATCATTGGTAGTAATTAGCACCCTGTAAGTTGAAGAATAAGCTAAAAAAGGTGGCTGCTGGTGATGTAGCCTGCATGGATTTTACATGGGACACGTTAACCCTGAAGGATTTTGGAGAACTGTTGATCTAGAGGGCAAGTGAATGGACATAAAGTGCCCTCAGAGACACTCCCATGATTGGATGTTCTGGAAGGGTCAGGAGGAGGCTGTAATTTGGAGGACATTATTAACTGTTGGTTGTGTCAGGCTCTGTAACTCTATCATATTAAAATGGTAAAATACTAACCAAATGGACTCTTCATACTAACCCAAAGCCTTTTGTTGTACTGTAGCTAGCATGCATATCAAAGAGGGGGACGTTTGATGTGTAAACCTTGTTTAGGTTGTAAAGGAGCAAAGGAATGCGACCATTAATAGATACCACGGTCTGCCAGCATCTTCCCAGAGGCAAAAAGATAAGCGGAAGCTCTCGTGTGAAAGTTTGCACCTTCACTCTCCGTTGTTTTGAGAATAGTGGCTTTGTTTAGATATTGCTTTGATGTAGATTCCTTAAGACTAAAAGACACCCATTCCCAGGTAGCAGTCTCAACTTTTGTATCCAACTATGAGTTTCCAATAAAGTATACATTTTTTCAATTAATACTGCCTTGAGTCTCCATCGCCTGACAGGTTGCCATTAAAATAACTATTGTTCATTACTGCTAAAAACATTTCCCCATGAGTCACTGAATGGTTTGGGGGAATTCAGGATATAGTTTTATTAACTTATTATAGACTGAATAGAGAAAGAAGTAGTCCAGAAATAAGTTTTTTTCAGGAATGACGTATGCTTATTCTGTTTCAAATAATCTATTTCAGTACAATGTAAGACCACCCTTTATGCAAATAACTTGGACTCTGCGTGCCATATTAATAAATGGGATTTATTTTATATGTAAAATAGCTATTTTAAATGTCTAATATGTGATATACTTTTTAAAATTTTAAAATCAAGGGTTGGAATAGATGACCCTGGAGGTCCCTTCCAACTCTATAATTCTATGATTCCAAGAGTGATCTTCCCAAAGCTTATCTTAGTGCTTTGACCATACCAGCTCCCACATTAGCAGTGACCAGAGTTTACCTTGATAAATATTTATGAACATTCTGAGATCATCAAAATTTGAAAACAAAATTCAACTGTACGTAATCCACATGGCCTTTGGCACAATGCAATACTTGTAATAAGAGTGATGACTTAAACTAAACATAACTAATGTTCTCCAGAGTGACAGACTCATTTTGAAGCCAGCATTGCTATGACTTGACTCTCAAAAGCAAAATGAAGACTGCTTTCCACAAGATTACTTGGCTAGTAAAAGGGCTGAAAAGGGAGTTTAGAACTCAAGGCTGCTCAAGGTAGCAAAGGCAAAACAGTGCCTCATAAAACAGCCTCTTCTAACCTGATATTCTGTGCACTTCCCATTGAGGCTTGAAATCCCAAATCCCTGCTCATTAAGACCTTCCCAGGCAGTCCCCATGTGGGAGGCAAAGAGAGCATCCACATGGTCTTCTGGATCCCAGTAGGCTTGAGGCCATCTCCTGGCAGAAGAGTCCTTGCCTCTTCTCAAACAGCCAGCACTCGTTCAAGAGCCCACACACAGGAAAACAAAGACCCCCCCCCCACACTGAGTGGACCATCCACCTCCAGCACCCCCATACACAAAGAAGGGACAGAGCCTGCATCAGGCAGTAGAGTTCACACCTAGCAAACAGAGGCCTCCCAATTTCTGGAAGAAGTAGAAGAACTGATAGACAAATTAAAAACTAATAAGTCACCAGGTCCGGATGGCATACATCCAAGAGTTCTGAAAGAACTCAAAGTTGAACTTGTGGATCTTCTGACAAAAATATGTCATCTTTCATTAAAATCTGCCTCCGTTCCTGAGGACTGGAAGGTAGCAAATGTCACCCCCATCTTTAAAAAGGATTCCAGAGGAGATCTGGGTAACTACAGGCCTGTCAGTCTGACTTCAATACTGGGAAAGTTGGTAGAAACCATTATCAAGGACAGAATGAGTAGGCACATTGATGAACACGGGTTATTGAGGAAGACTCAGCATGGGTTCTCTAAGGGAAGATCTTGCCCTCACTAAGCTGTTACATTTCTTTGAGGGGGTGAACAAACATGTGGACAAAGGAGACCTGATAGATATTGTTTACCTCGACTTCCAGAAAGCTTTTGATAAAGTTCCTCATCAAAGGCTCCTTAGTAAGCTCGAGAGTCATGGAGTAAAAGGACAGGCTGGAGTAAAACTGGCTAAGTAATAGGAAGCAGAGAGTGAGTATAAATGGGCAGTCTTCGCAGTGGAGGATGGTAAGCAGTGGAGTGCCTCAGTACTGGGTCCCATGCTCTTTAACTTGTTCATAAATGATTTGGAGTTGGGAGTGAGCAGTGAAGTGGCCAAGTTTGCAGATGACACTAAATTGTTCAGGGTGGTGAGAACCAGAGAGGATTGTGAGGAACTCTAAAGGGATCTGTTGAGGCTGGGTGAGTGGGCGTCAACGTGGCAGATGAGGTTCAGTGTGGCCAAGTGCAAAGTATCCCAGCTACAAATACAAGTTGATGGGGTGTGAACTGGCAGAGACTGACCAAGAGAGAGATCTTGGGGTCGTGGTAGATAACTCACTGAAAATGTCAAGACAGTGTGTGATTGCAATAAAAATGGCCAACGCCATGCTGGGAATTATTAGGAAGGGAATTGAAAACAAATCAGCCAGTATCATAATGCCCCTGTATAAATCGATGGTGTGGTCTCATTTGGAATACTGTGTGCAATTCTGGTCACCGCACCTCAAAAAGGATATTATAGCATTGGAAAAAGTGCAGAAAAAAGCAATTATAGAATGATTAAAGGTTTGGAACACTTTCCCTATGAAGAAAGGTTGAAACGCTTGGGGTCTTTAACTTAGAGAAACGTCGACTGTGGGGTGACATGATAGAGGTTGACAAGATTATGCATGGGATGGAGAAGGTAGAGAAAGAAGTACTTTTCTCCCTTTCTCACAATACAAGAACTCGTGGGCATTCAATGAAACTGCTGAGCAGTCGGGTTAGAACGGATAAAAGGAGGTACTTCTTCACCCAAAGGGTAATTAACATGTGGAATTCACTGCCACAGGAGGTGGTGGCGGCTACAAGCATAGCCAGCTTCAAGAGGGTTGGAGTCTATTAGTTTGCAATGCAGTCCTTCAGATGAGCTCCAATCTCTGACGGATCCACATCTCTTACACAACCAGCTTGTCCTTCAGAAGGGACAGCTCCCTCTTCCCAGGCTCCAGCTCTGAAGGCCCTTGCTGCCACCTCTTGTGGAGAGCCCCAGTAACCAGCCATGACCGCCAGTTCCTGCTCTGCTTGTTGCTGGCTTCCCCACCCCTGGAATGCAGTCCGTCTTGTCCAGCCATATGGAATCTAGATAGCCACATGGCCCTGGTTGGCAGTGAATTCTCTTTCCTTTTATCCTAGAGCTCATGGGTGTTGCCTAGTGCTGGCTTCAGCTGAGACATGCATTTAACCCGACCAAAACTGCAAGCCCACTTAGGGCTGTTAAGCTGAAGAAGGGGCAGCTACTCATCTGACTGCCACACAGTTCTTTACTTTGATAATTTGCAATTTCATGGCTGCTTTAAGCTCATTATTTAGCAGCACCTTCAAGAGACTACCACAGAAGGTCAGCTGCAAAAGTTAAAGATATTTGTAAGCTCAAACAACAGAACTAAATCCCAAACGCCTAACAAACATAGATCAGCTAGATGAGAAAGCCTTGTACAAGTTGCCCTCATTCATTTTTCAATCAAGATCAAGCTACTGCTCAGAGACTAGAGGCTGGAAGAGAATGACAGGTACATACAGACTGGCCATACACTGCTTCCTGGAGTTTGCCACTGGCATCCAGCCCACCATGGACATAAGAGGAATTCCTGCCATAGAACCTGCAAAGACATTGAAGCACAGGGTTTATGAACAGTCATGCAGAGACATATTTTAGGCAGTTCAATAGACATATTTTATGCATCTGAGTATTTGGTTTCCTGTTTAACTATGTGCCACTGTAAGGAATACTAGTCAAGCTACAAACTGGCCCAAGACTTTTCGCTGAAGTCCTAGATATGACTGCCCAATTTGCAAACTAAATAAAAAGGGCTCGACAAAATTCACTGGCACTGCTTAAATCCCTTCTCTTTGATTCATCTGAACTCTCATCCTAACACCAAGGCACAAGGCAGTCCTACATTGAGAAGCTCCCCTCTCCTCCTTGCACACCTCCCTCCTTTTCTGTAGGTTGTTGGCAAACACTTCCAGCCTGGAGAAGGGTTTTGGCCCAGAAGCTCCAAACATAAGGAAGGGTTTGCCTTTTCCGCCCAACAGTGTAGCAAAGGCAACAGGGTAGGTAAGAGGGAGTGAGCACGGCTGGCTTTACTAATCAAGGGGCGGGGAGTCCAGAGCTGCTTGGATCCTGACTTGTGTTTTTGTGGACTTTGGGGACATTTCAGGCTCCCATAAACAATCAGAAAAAGGACAGACAGCAGAAATACCTGAAAAGGTGTATAGTGCACAAAGCATTTAATAGCCACACACACAGAGCCCAGAACAAGCTCTGACAAACATTTGTTCCCACAAGGGCCAGCCAAACAAGGTTTTCAAGCTTTCTTCCCAGGAACCCTGACTTTTGAATCCTTCAGAGCTACACTTAAGAGACCCATCTCAATTTGTTCTTTCAAAGCAACTTTACCTTCATATGTTCTCCAATTGCTTTCGCTTCATGTGAGTCTGCGTTGGGGCAGGGGTTCAGAAGGCAAACAGGTCTTCCATCCCCCCAAGACTTCTGCTTCAGAAGCCAGAGCCAGCCATGGCTCGCCTTCAGTCACGGAAGGAGGGCCCTGTGCTGTGGTGCCCGCTGCTGCCAAAACAATATTTTTGGAAATCTGCAGAAC